>NC_069500.1:872318335-872645835 GCF_027579735.1 Bombina bombina
GTCAGAGGAGAGGTCAAAAGGCTTCTGCTACCTCTCTTTCTTTTTGGCTTCGTAGCATAATTCGTTTAGCTTATGAGACTGCTGGACAGCAGCCTCCTGAAAGAATTACAGCTCATTCTACTAGAGCTGTGGCTTCCACTTGGGCCTTCAAGAATGAGGCCTCTGTTGAGCAGATTTGCAAGGCTGCAACTTGGTCTTCGCTTCATACTTTTTCCAAATTTTACAAATTTGACACTTTTGCTTCCTCGGAGGCTATTTTTGGGAGAAAGGTTCTTCAGGCAGTGGTTCCTTCTGTATAAAGAGCCTGCCTATCCCTCCCGTCATCCGTGTACTTTTGCTTTGGTATTGGTATCCCAGAAGTAATGATGACCCGTGGACTGATCACACTTAACAGAAGAAAACATAATTTATGCTTACCTGATAAATTCCTTTCTTCTGTAGTGTGATCAGTCCACGGCCCGCCCTGTTTTTAAGGCAGGTAAATATTTTTTAATTTATACTCCAGTCACCACTACACCCTTGGCTTCTCCTTTCTCGTTGGTCCTTGGTCGAATGACTGGGAGTGACGTAGAGGGGAGGAGCTATATGCAGCTCTGCTGGGTGAATCCTCTTGCACTTCCTGTTGGGGAGGAGTAATATCCCAGAAGTAATGATGACCCGTGGACTGATCACACTACAGAAGAAAGGAATTTATCAGGTAAGCATAAATTATGTTTTTATATTAGTGACACATGAAATAGGAATGATGTTTCTTGCGCTATACAGAATATGCGTCACAGAGCGAAAATGGAATAGCGCATACACGTTAACATGGGTTAGCTGTAAGTGGCATTGCTTTATACATGTTGGTCAAATGACGGATGCGTAATTTCGCTTTGAATCATTGCGCAATGATCTCGAAAATGGAATTTCGCATACACGTTAACATGGGTTTGCTGTAAGTGGCATTGCTTTATACATGTTGGTCAAATGACGGATGCGTAATTCCGCTTTGAATCATTGCGCAATGATCTCGAAAATGGAATTTCGCATACACGTTAACATGGGTTTGCTGTAAGTGGCATTGCTTTATACATGTTGGTCAAATGACGGATGCCTAATTCCGCTTTGAATCATTGCGCAATGATTGCGAAAATGGAATTTCGCATACAGGTTAACATGGGTTTGCTGTAAGTGGCATTGCTTTACACATGTTGGTCAAAATGAAATGTGAATTATTATATATGTGAAGAATACAGTATTCTTATTTTCAATATTATACATAATAAAAAAAGAAGAATACAAATAAATTATAACATATGCCCATCAATTGATGAGAATGAAATAACACCAAAAAATAATTTAAGCTACAGTAAACAACACAACTGATTGAAAATAAGAGTACAGGATATATTTATCATGAATTGAATTGAATTGAGGAAACAATTAACTCATGGGACTACCAAAGGATTAATATTTTTAAATTGATTTGCTAATAATGTAAAGATTTAAAACATGGCATGATTTGTATTAATGATATCCAATCCTCATTTAATATATTACAGATCTGGATGTTGGTGCTGGATCCTCAAGGCAGGGCTTGTCACAGTATGGTATGTCTCATTTTAATTGACATTTGTCTTAGAAACATGGACAGAACATTACATACTAAATCCACATTGTTCAATATTTATATGTATCTGCAAAATGGATTTTAAAACTTTTTGCAAATAAGAATAAATAAAACCAAAAAATAGGATTACATTGTAAGACTACTCTGATTTTGTTTGGAATTTAAGATATCCCATCTATTCTGGATGTCTTAATTTTAATGTAAGATTCTTTGAATGTCCAATTTATATTCTTCCCTTGTGTATTGCTTAATCTTATTTGTATACATTTTTAAAAAATACACACAATTTTGCATATGTTTATATTTTAAAAATATAGATTCCATTTTTGAAATTGATCACGTCATTTAAGGGACATGCCAACTAAATTTAACATAGAATTATTTGTAAACGTGATTTTATTGTTTTGTTTAAACATTTTATGAGCTACATTGGTTCAGTCTATTGTTTTAGTTCTTAAAAAAAAAAGGATTTTGGTTTAGGTTAAACAATGCATTACTGGTATTATCCGGCTGTTTTTCTATGCATAAATTGGCATATTTACAAAAGTTAAAATCATGTGTTCAGATAACAGTAGTACATAGTTTAAAAAAGTATACAATTACACATTTAGAGCTTCATGTCCCTTTAATAGATGAAAATTAAATAATTCTTAGGATATCCTTAAATAACATATTAGATTTGAATTGCATGCTCAATCCCATTCATTACATCAACATATGGAGTAGAGAATTCATTAACACCAACATTGTCAAATCAATCTATTTTTATATTAAAGGGACACTGAGCTAAAATTATTAATGTTGTCATTCAGATAGAGCATGCAATATTAAGCAACATTTAAATATAATACTATAATCATATGTGAAATATTCTATTGCTAAATGTATTTTAAAATCAAGAATGTACGTTTATCTGCAGCTCAATTTTGGTTGACCAACCTGGGTTTTTATTGATGATTGGTGGATACCTTCAACAAACAATATTTATTGAATCCAATATTGCTTATCTCCCTTTAAGATTAAGATGTAGCAACATTAAAATTATAATAGGAGTCAATGTTAAATCATTTGGAACAGTTTGAACAGTGAAATCAATGATTGAAATAAATCATGTCAGTGTCCCTTTAATAAACAATAGATTCATTAATCCTTACATTCTTTGGATTAGACAATATTGATATATAATTCACATATTCACTGTTGGAGTTACTTTATAGATATAAGCATACTCTAACAGCACCATGATTACATATTTGTACTAATCAATTTGGTTTGGTATTGTGATCAATATGTGTTGTATCCTAAACAAGATTACTGTACATTGCACAAATGGCTCGATGTGCCACATGTCTTTGTTTATATTTGTCAACAGCTGTTATTCAAAATGTGGTTTGTGTGTATTCTTTTAAGAACATTGATCAATGGGTATATTTAGATATGCAATAGCATCGTATGAGATGAGTTTGATGTCTAATATAGTCAGAAATTAAACATATGTTCAATACATCATTTTTTACAGAATCACCTTGATTCAATCAAGCATTTTTTTTATAATGACTGCTCTATTCTTCACATTTTCAAGTTGATTATTCTTATAAATCGATACAGATGTGATTTAGTGATATCCCAAATGTGTTCACTAATATATATCTATATCATTCATAGAGAGAGTTGGTGTGGAGAGCCCTGAGGAATCCAGCACTGACACAGAGCCGCATTTGCGGTCTTCTGGTAAGTCCATTGACTCATTTATATGTCATTGAAGGTGTATTGGTAATCAATATTATGAGCATGATTCTGATGAAGCATAACATTTGAAACAAACATATAATTTACTCCTCTGATTATATATTCATTTTCTTTGAATATTAAAAGATTAATAATTAAAACTTTCTTAGTCTACACCTTTGTTATTCAGAAGATGTATAGCATATGTTTGTTTCCATGTTCATTTTTGACAACAGTCATCAAGTGATACACACATGAGAAATCTTAAATGTTCTATGTACTATGCTTTTATGATTTTAAAATTAATACAAACAATACATCGAAAATATGAATCATTGAGAATAACAAATCTAATGTCATTTGTATGCTCCATCAAAATGATGTAAATCATAACTTTGGGTGTGTATATCTTTAATGCAACATTGATGTGTGTCTTTGAGCAACAGTAACATATGTTATAATATCTGATCTTAACGTGTACACAACATGTTATGTTTTACAGAGATTGATTTAACATGTGGGACGGAGGAGGAAGAGACTCCCTTGAAGTCTGATGGTATGTGAAATATATCTAACATGTTTCCAACATGTTGCTTTATTGGAAATCATTTTATTGAAGACATTCAAAGTCTACAGCTTTTGCACTTTAAAAAGGAATATTATTTGTCTGTTCAAATACACTACTGCCCCCTTTATATATCAGGCATCATGAAGATATGCTTGGATTTGTTTAAATATTTGGATTTGAAATTCATGCCATCATGATGTCACATGCATATTCTAGGCCAAACCACAATAATAATTTTAGAATTGTACAGACAGTCATTGCTATTCATCTGAGTGCCTATATGCATACCATATCCTCATGTCATCATTGTTTAGAAATTCAAACACACTTCTAAGTATATTGCAAACATAATCAAGTTGAAATGCGTTGATTTGATTTCATGATGTATGAGATGTTAATATATTTATTATATTTATTTCAGATGGATCCGCCGCTTCTGGTCATCATTGTTCCTCCCCTGCCCAGTCCCCTGCCCAGTCCCCTGCCCAGCCCCCTGCCCAGTCCCCTGCCCAGCCCCCTGCCCAGCCCCCTGCCCAGTCCCCTGCCCAGCCCCCTGCCCAGTCCCCTGCCCAGCCCCCTGCCCAGCCCCCTGCCCCTCCCGGCCCTTCCCATTTGTCCTGTCCTATCCCTCCAAAAAAACGCCCCTTCGTCCCTCTTCGCCGCTCTCCCCGTCTTTTGGCCCGTACAGCTACCCCAGCTGCCCAGCCCCCAACTCACCACTCCCCAGCTGTACGGGCTACCCCAGAGCAGCAGCACATCCCTCCCAATCCCATCCCTCCCCAACCCAATCCCATCCCTCCACAACCCAATCCCATCCCTCCACAACCCAATCCCATCCCTCCCCCCTGTCTCAACCTTCATTGTCCTGGGTGTCGGATTGTCCTTCCCAGGCACAGCTGTAAGTATCATTCAAAATCAACATTATAAGATACTTAAAGGTACACTGAATGAAAATTTTTCAATTGTGATTCAAATAGAGCATGCAATGTTAATCAAATTTATAATTTACTACTCTTATCAATTATTCTTTATTCTCTTGCTATCTTTATTGAAACAAAGAAATGCCTATATTGTTTTTTATTCCAATAAAATATGGACATCATTTCTTTATTGTTGGATGAATGTATCCATCAATCAGCATGGACAACCAAAGTTGATAACCAAAAATGGCCTGCCCTATAAACTTACATTCTTGCATTTAAAATATAGCTAGAGAATTCTAAAATGTAAAGAATACGAGTAAATTAATAATTCTTTTTAATGTCATGCTCTATCTGAATCAGTAACTAAAATATTTAGGTTTACTGTCCCTTTAATTTGATATCACTACATATACCAATCACCACTATTTGGATCCAACAATGTATGTACAAATGTTCATACATTATCTCTTGTATAACCCAGTGGGAATGTAATTTCTTCTGGTTCCTATGTTTACACAGCTTGTCCTCAACGCCAAAATGTTTAAGGATAGGTGTGCCTACCACAGTATAACAAAAATCTTTAAATTGCTAATGTAAGTACAATGTAAATCCTTTTACAAGATTTTAGACACTCAAGCTGTAAAAGTGGATCATCAAAAACCAATTAAAGGGGACAACATGTTGGATTAAAATGTCCATTTAATGGTTTAGGTCTGTCTGAATAACATATTTCATGTGTAAATAATCAATGTCAACAAATTAATTTAAAGAATGATTTGTCTTTATGATGACAATGTATCTTTGCTTTTTATTTTGTCTGTTGTGTAATTATCATTAATATTTGTTTTTTTCTTTATTTTAGGCTGTGACTCAACATGGCTCACGCTAGAAGGTCTAGCACGCGTAGAGCAGGCCGTGTTGAGGAACGCAGCTGTCCTGAGAGGGATGGCCGACACCATGCAGGCCCAGCTACAGGTTCAGCATATGACTCTACGTCAGATGAGGCAGTGGAACTCTATGCTTGAATCTGTAGCTGGACAGGCACAGGACGATGAAGGGGATGACCAGTAAGTGGAGGATCTGGAGATGCTCCAAGGGCGCTGATAAGAATCCTCCGTCCACATGTTGATGTTTGTTTTTATGGTTGCCATTTGGCCTTTTTTATGTTTATTGTTGTGCCTGTTGCACTCTTTTACCTTGCTGGCCCTTGGCAACTCTCTTCATGGACTGTGATGCACTGTGTTACCTTGTCATATGTCTCCAATGGGGCTATGCTGGCCCTTGGCAACTCTCTTCATGGACTGTGATGCACTCTGTTACCTTGTCATATGTCTCCAATGGGGCTATGCTGGCCCTTGGCAACTCTCTTCATGGACTGTGATGCACTGTGTTACCTTGTCATATGTCTCCAATGGGGCTATGCTGGCCCTTGGCAACTCTCTTCATGGACTGTGATGCACTCTGTTACCTTGTCATATGTCTCCAATGGGGCTATGCTGGCCCTTGGCAACTCTCTTCATGGACTGTGATGCACTGTGTTACCTTGTCATATGTCTCAAATGGGGCTATGCTGGCCCTTGGCAACTCTCTTCATGGACTGTGATGCACTCTGTTACCTTGTCATATGTCTCCAATGGGGCTATGCTGGCCCTTGGCAACTCTCTTCATGGACTGTGATGCACTCTGTTACCTTGTCATATGTCTCCAATGGGGCTATGCTGGCCCTTGGCAACTCTCTTCATGGACTGTGATGCACTGTGTTACCTTGTCATATGTCTCCAATGGGGCTATGCTGGCCCTTGGCAACTCTCTTCATGGACTGTGATGCACTCTGTTACCTTGTCATATGTCTCCAATGGGGCTATGCTGGCCCTTGGCAACTCTCTTCATGGACTGTGATGCACTCTGTTACCTTGTCATATGTCTCCAATGGGGCTATGCTGGCCCTTGGCAACTCTCTTCATGGACTGTGATGCACTCTGTTACCTTGTCATATGTCTCCAATGGGGCTATGCTGGCCCTTGGCAACTCTCTTCATGGACTGTGATGCACTGTGTTACCTTGTCATATGTCTCCAATGGGGCTATGCTGGCCCTTGGCAACTCTCTTCATGGACTGTGATGCACTCTGTTACCTTGTCATATGTCTCCAATTGGGCTATGCTGGCCCTTGGCAACTCTCTTCATGGACTGTGATGCACTCTGTTACCTTGTCATATGTCTCCAATGGGGCTATGCTGGCCCTTGGCAACTCTCTTCATGGACTGTGATGCACTCTGTTACCTTGTCATATGTCTCCAATGGGGCTATGCTGGCCCTTGGCAACTCTCTTCATGGACTGTGATGCACTGTGTTACCTTGTCATATGTCTCCAATGGGGCTATGCTGGCCCTTGGCAACTCTCTTCATGGACTGTGATGCACTCTGTTACCTTGTCATATGTCTCCAATGGGGCTATGCTGGCCCTTGGCAACTCTCTTCATGGACTGTGATGCACTCTGTTACCTTGTCATATGTCTCCAATGGGGCTATGCTGGCCCTTGGCAACTCTCTTCATGGACTGTGATGCACTCTGTTACCTTGTCATATGTCTCCAATGGGGCTATGCTGGCCCTTGGCAACTCTCTTCATGGACTGTGATGCACTCTGTTACCTTGTCATATGTCTCCAATGGGGCTATGCTGGCCCTTGGCAACTCTCTTCATGGACTGTGATGCACTGTGTTACCTTGTCATATGTCTCCAATGGGGCTATGCTGGCCCTTGGCAACTCTCTTCATGGACTGTGATGCACTCTGTTACCTTGTCATATGTCTCCAATGGGGCTATGCTGGCCCTTGGCAACTCTCTTCATGGACTGTGATGCACTCTGTTACCTTGTCATATGTCTCCAATGGGGCTATGCTGGCCCTTGGCAACTCTCTTCATGGACTGTGATGCACTGTGTTACCTTGTCATATGTCTCCAATGGGGCTATGCTGGCCCTTGGCAACTCTCTTCATGGACTGTGATGCACTCTGTTACCTTGTCATATGTCTCCAATGGGGCTATGCTGGCCCTTGGCAACTCTTCATGGACTGTGATGCACTGTGCTACCTTGTCATATGTCTCCAATGGGGCTATGCTGGCCCTTGGCAACTCTCTTCATGGACTGTGATGCACTCTGTTACCTTGTCATATGTCTCCAGTTGGGCTATGCTGGCCCTTGGCAACTCTCTTCATGGACTGTGATGCACTGTGTTACCTTGTCATATGTCTCCAATGGGGCTATGCTGGCCCTTGGCAACTCTCTTCATGGACTGTGATGCACTCTGTTACCTTGTCATATGTCTCCAATGGGGCTATGCTGGCCCTTGGCAACTCTCTTCATGGACTGTGATGCACTCTGTTACCTTGTCATATGGCTCAAATATTCCTTATTTTTACAAGATTATTTATAAACGTTGTTGATGTTTTCTTACATACTAATAAAAGACATGTCATTGCACGATTCTTTGTCCTCATTCTTCATTTTATTGATTGGAAGCTCTAGTTTATCTGGTTGATCCTTAAAGGGACCTACCAAAAATAATGGATTTTCAAGAATCATATATGTAATACAATTGTAAATGACTTTAAGATTAACATCTCCAATGTAATTTTATTATTTGTCTTTATATATTTTTCTCAAAGCTTTATCATTGCATGATTATAATTAGCATAGTAATTCTTTTATATATGTATATATAGATTGTTATTTGTGTATATATGTATATTTCAATTTTCACATCCATGTGTGTATTTAGAAACTCTGCATGAATTGATGCACCTTTAACAAATGATCTGAGGATTGATACAATGATATAATCCCTGTAAAGGGTTCATTTTATTGAAATAGTATTGTCTATGTGTATCCTCTTTTTAAAAACAAAATAATGTCCCTTTAAGTGATGGTGAGCACAATTGTTAATGAATGTATTTCCATTTCTAAAGCGTTTTTGTCCTTTTTACATGAACAAGGACATATAATCTTATTAATAAACAATCTTACTGTAATGTTGACAGCACATGTATTTCATTTTCAAATCTTATTGTAAAAGTGTAACCAAATAAATCTCTGTGTGTAATGCGTGTATTTTAGATGATGAATATTTTTTAACAAATATGTTAACAAAATACTTCTCCTCCCATATATGGCTGTAGGTAGGCTGACCATATTTCAACTTGAATAAATGACACGTTTGATCAATACATGTGTCATTATTGTTATTCCAAAACAATCTAAACATATCTTAAAACATCAATGGCATATGTATTTCTCATGTGTATCTTTTAAATGTTAAAGATATACACCATAGCTATAGTTAAAGGGACAGTCAAGTCCGAAAAGATGATTCATGATTTCGTGACATTCCTAGATATTAATCTACACACATACTAGTTACTAAAATATAAATACGTTTCTTATTGATATGCCAAGCTGTCAACTGAGTCCTTGTATTGGCTGCGGTTTTTCAGCGATCTCGGATGCGCCATGTTGCTTAAGACGTCACCTGCCAGGCTGTCCAATGATTCCTTGTATTGACTGACGTTCTTACGTGATCAAGAATGTGCCTTTTA
This sequence comes from Bombina bombina, assembly GCF_027579735.1. Taxonomy (NCBI): domain Eukaryota; kingdom Metazoa; phylum Chordata; class Amphibia; order Anura; family Bombinatoridae; genus Bombina; species Bombina bombina. Next base: position 872,327,764 of record NC_069500.1, read on the forward strand.
TTGGATTGCGTTTTGACGCGATCAAGGATGCGCCTTTTTTTGGTTTGCGTTCTTACGTGATCAAGAATGTGCCTTTTATTGGATGGCGTTTTGACGCGATCAAGGATGCACCTTTTTTTTTTTGCTTTCTTACGTGATCAAGAATGTGCCTTTTATTGGATGGCGTTCTTACGTGATCAAGGAAGCGCCATGTTAATTAAGACGTCACATGCAAAGGTAAAAAAACGTCTGATTATATTACGTAGTCCCGCAATATTTGTTTGTGCACGTTAAACACGTTTGTGAATGAAGCCAGTTTTAAAAACCTTGCGAATATGGATTTTTTGCATCATGTTACATTGTTGACCCGTAGCTGATAAAGACCACCACATTCTCTTTTGCTGGATGTCTGGTTGAATAAACGAACGAAAGCAAAATGTTTTCATGCATATGATATTTCGAGGCAAGTACAAATCTCTATAGTCCATGTTGTTTAATATGTTTGTCAACAATATGTTCCTTTTTCTGAAAAATGACTGTTGTGTTTAATGTTAAAGATATCTAATTCATAAATATGCGCTATTGTGTTAGAATAAAGTAATCAATATGCATTTATCTTTATCATATGCTAAATATATGATGCCGACTTCTTCTAAATGTAATTTCGTTGTATATTTTATTAAAGGTTCATTAGACACTCACATTATAAATCAAATCTTTTAATTTGTTCTCTAGTTAGATAGTCCATTGTTTAACAAATACACGTTTCATTTTGCTTCTGTTCAAATAAAATGTAAGTAATTTTCAGACTCCTCGCCAAGCCTCTAAGTTTCATGTGAGTACCATCTCCAGCTTTCTCCTGTTTTGTGTATGATGGTGTATTGTCTTGTTTTACGTTTGTAATGGGGGTTCATCTATATTTTCAATAGAGCTAACCCGATTTTCTTTGAAAGTGTTTAAAGCTTTGTAATATTGATATCAGTATATGTTAATCTTGTTGTTTCTAGTAGTGTCTATTACATACAGTTCTGTTAAAAATATAGTATACTGTCCCTTTAATGCAAATGTTTATTTTTGTATCATGTATGAGTTCCACATTGGTTAATCTCCAAATATATTATTGTTAGCATATTTTCACCCCCCACTCCTAAAAGGACTTTAAACCATATTCATTGTTAAAACAAATGTCTTTATAAAAATAAATTAACACAATAATGTCTCTTTAAGAAAATAGACTTTAACACGTCAATATAAATCTGATTTTCAAATTTATTGTTTGAACAAGTACATGTAGATATACCAACAATCTTCAAATATATGTTAGCATATGTAATTTTGTTAAAGGGACAGTTTAGAAAACAAATAATGTTTTGCATTATTCTAAAAGTCAATTTTGTAATATCAATGATATCAAATGTTTCTCACCAATTAATCATTTGTCTGTGTTTATTTTAATTTGCGAGCTAAACCTATGAGGTTCGTGTGCTCATTTCTTCGAGCTTGAAGAGTGCATGTAATCATTATACAATTTGACCACTAGAGGGCATTTGGATAGCATTTCTATATGTAAAACCTTGTGCTCATACAGCATATTATTTACCATGTATTGATCATTGATATCTAAAATGTTGTTATGTCAGAAAAACAAATAAGTGGTCATTTTTCATAGTCATAGAAACAAGGGTAAGCACATAAGTCACACGTATTTCTCCATGTTTTGTTGTTTCCAACTTGATAATGCGTAATACAATGTTTTCTTTGTAATCAATAATTTTCTGACTGTCCCTTTAAGCTGTGTTATTGGCATTCAAACAGTAATATGCCATCATGGATAATTGTAATGGTAATTTTGTTTGCGATTTGGGAAACAGTTTGGACATCACATCACAGAAACCAATCAATATCATGAACAAGGATAGGTATGTGATGATGTGGTTTTCACACACTTATAACCCACACTCTGCAAACAATCTGCCTCCATGGACCCGGTCCCATAGAAGTAGATTATATACAGAGTGTGGTCCACAAGTGTATGAAAACCACATCATCACATACCTATCCATTACACATTAAATAAAAAAAACATTAAACATGAAAACAAATACTTTCTTCCTCTTCCTTCCCCTCTTCCCACGGGGCTGAGGCTCTGGGAGGGGCAACTGCCGACTCTGACGAGTTCTCCTTGGAGATGTTGTGGGAAGAGTGGAAGGAAGAGTACTGGGACGACCAAGGTGAGGAGGAGAAGATGGCTGAGGAGGAGAAGATGGCTGAAGAGGAGAAGATGGCTGAAGAGGAGAAGATGGCTCGGCAGGAGGAGATGTCCCGGCAGGAGAAGATGGCCCGGCAGGAGAAGATGGGCCGGCAGGAGAAGATGGCCCAGCAGCAGGAGGCCCAGCAGCAGGAGGCCCAGCAGCAGGAGGCGGACCAGGAGGCAGACCAGCATGCGCCTCCCGGAAAAAATTAAACATCTCTTGGTGTAGATTAATGATTCTGTTTTGCCCTTGTTCTATTCTATTAAGTATGTTTATTATTTGGTTTTGGCCTTCAATTATTTGGTTTTGTCCATCAAGAATTCGAGTTCGGCCTTCGATATTTTGTATCCGGGAGTTACGCATCTGGTCTATGTAGTCCAGTAGAACCCGCACCTCCGCTATTTCCTCTTGTTGTGCTTGGCGGGGTACCCGTGCACGGCGGGGTGCCTGTGCACGGCGGTGTGCGGGTTCTTGAGGGGCCTCTGGTTCCGCGGCCTCCTCCTCTGCTTCCGGGGCCTCTTCATCTGCTTCCGTGCCCTCTTTGTCACGGGGGGCCTCTTCCCTCCGAAGTGGAAATTCCTCCCCACCACTCTCATCCCGGGGAGATGGAGGAGGCTGTATTTGTTGTGCTGCCTCCTCCCCAGACTCTGTATATTTTAAAAAATAAAAATTGTATATATTAGCATATTTGCAAATGAAGCTTTAAATTACTTAGCTTACGATACAATTACAAATGCAGAATCATTAATCCACTTTGAAATCTAACAATCAATACGATTTCCGCATTTTCTAAACCGTGTTTGTGATATCTCTGGTCAATCTGAATGTTTTAGCGTTTGTTTTCAGTCTGTTTAAATGCACACCTAACCTATAGCCTAGATACTGATGTAACCGCAAAGTAATTGAATGCGTGTAAACAACGTTATAGCATTAATCTGATCCTTAAAGGGACATGAAACCCAATGTTTTATCTTTCATGATTTAGAAGCATACATTTATAATCAACTTTCTAATGTACTTTTCTTATCTAATTAGCTTCATTCTCTGGATATTCTTTGCTGAAAAGCATATCTAAATATGCTTAGAAGATGCTGATTGTTAGCTGAATATAGCTGCCTCCTGTGATTGTTTCACCGTGTGCATGGCTATTTCTTCATTAAAATATATCTCAAGAATGATTCAAATTAGGTAATATAAGTATATTTGAATGTTTTGTCAAATTGTATTCGCTACCTCAATCATGAAAGTAAAGGTTTGCGTATAGTGTCCCTTGAAATACATTCGTATGTGAATTTATTCTTCAATGAGCTTACCGTCAGATGAGAATGGCAGGTTCCCGGTATAAATTCCTCCGATACCGACTACATCCACCTCGGAGATGCTGGGCCGCAACATTTCCTCCCATCGGCAGTACTCGATTTCCAGGGCAGGGCCGCCACCGGTTCCTGCGGAATGTCGGGCCTCCAGGCTTAACTTTTTCTTGAGATCCATCTTACAGTCCCGGTAGCGATGTTTTATAGAGTCCATATCTCTGTTCCGGCCACCCACTGCATTGACTGCATTCCTTATTTCATTCCAGAGCCTCCTCTTCTCAGTCGGGGTAGTCTTCTGGTGCTGCAGCCTCCTATACCTGGCCATATAGGCCTCTACGAGGGCCTCCTTCTCCTCCATCGAAAACCTCGCCTCCCTAGTCGCCTTGGCCTTCCCCTGTGACGATGCCCTCTGTTTCCCGGACTGTGAAGCCCTACTCTGTCCGCCACTGGGCCCAGCCACTTGTTCATCTTGAACCAAGTGGCTGGGTCCACCCACCGCTTCCACCCCCGCTTCCTGCCCCCTTCCTTCCCTGTTCCTCTCCCCCTCCCTCTCCTCCCCCCTCTACCTCTCCCCTGCCTGCCCTCCATCTGTTCCCTAAACTAAACCCCAAATAATCAAACAAAAAGTGATTGTGATGAAATGAAAGGGGGTCAAAATAAAGAACTAAAAAGACAAAAAAAGTGCTGAAAGTGTGAGAGGGATCTAAAAAAACAAAGAGGGTAAGGAGTATTTAAATAAACCAAAAGAAGAAGAAGACTAAAAGGAGGATATGTAAACTAAATGTAACTAGGGGATGGGTATGGGATGGGTATGGGGTATGGGATAAGAGTAAATGGGATGAAAGGGAATGGGACTACAGGGAATGGGGTATGGAGTGTAGTATGAGGGGGTATGGGGTATGGAGTGTATGTAGTGTTATTGATAAGTGTATGTATGTATTGAATGTGTTTGCGTGTAAATGTGTTAAGTGTACAGAAAAATCACTCGCTCGCTAACTCACACTACTACTAATTCTCACTAACACACTACTACTAATTCTCACTAACAAACACTCCCACTAACTCTCACTAACTCCCACTACCACTAACTGACTCACACTAGCACTAACTCTCACTAACAACTCTCACTAACAACTCCCACTACCACTAACTCACTCACGCTCCCACTAACTGACTCTCTCCCACTCCCACTAACTCCCACTAACTCACTCACGATAACACTAACAACTGACTCTCTCACGCTAACACTAACTCACTCACAATAATGCACAAACTCTCTAATCTTAAACCTCCAATCTCCAAAGACCCACCAGCAACACAGTCAAAGAAGCCATGCTTGTGTGGTGCTTATATACCCTGTGTAAATGTTTAATGATGTACCAATTTCCGTTGTAAATTGTGTTCAGGTGTGTTTTATTAGCAATTAATATTAGTGCAATGTGTATTAGTTATGTGAATTTGCGCATGCTCATTTGGAGTTAGTATTTGTGGAATGTGTAGAATGCGATGATGTCATAGTGGTCGTTTTCGATAACATTGTCCAATAGTATTCTGTTTAAATGTAAATTTGCGATGGTGTGGTATTAGTGAAGTGTTGTATATGTATGTTTGTCCTAATATATAGTGATATTGAATGCGATTATTTTTCTAGTGTATGTATATATTTTTTATTCCTTGTTGTTATTTTGCGAATTTCCGCATCTTAAAGTATATGCGTATTCCCCGTATTAAATTTTATTAAAAATCCCCCCGCTTGTGAATGTGTAATGCTTGTGTGCTTTGTTGATTGATTGTTGTTGTGACATTTGCGGCGTGTTATTGTTGTGCATGATGTGGTATGCGTCATATGACCGAGCTGTGCGTATTTCTCGCGAGATCGAGTGTTAGGTGAAAAAAGCTATTTTTTTGCTTTTCCATTGATCTCTATGGGAGACTGTCTAACGCGGGCAGTATTCCGCGTGTGACATACACGCGTTAGGAGCATCTTTTTTGAACTCTAAATACCAGAGTCAAACAATGCCGTGCGTTAGACATAAACCACGCGTAGCGTTAGCAGGCCATCTACCGCCAAACTCCAAATCTAGCCGCAAGAGAATTAAGAAAATTTGATAATAGGAGTAAATTAGAAAATTGCTTAAAATTGCATGCTCTATCTGAATCACAAAAGAAAAAAATTGGGTTCAGTGACCCTTTAAATAACTTTTCAAGGAGGCGGAGCTAGCCAGCAACAGGAGAAGTCGCAGGTCTGTGTAGCTCTGCACATAAAACTCCTAAAAGTAGTTATAAAACTGATAAATTCAGGCAAAATTTCCTAAATTCCAACCCCTGAGCTCTAGCAGAGGTGTACAACCCTTTTCAACAACAACTGAAAGGTTTTAAGCAAGATCGTTGGGGACCGGATCACCAGCACCGGAAGAAAAGCAGGAAAGACCGCGGCTGCGGCCCATCCGGAACCTAGATATAGACCCAGAAATCGAAGGGAAAAGATAATAATAAGGGGGAAAATACCAGCAACCAACTTAACCTTGCAAACCCTCTGGAAACATTTGCCGGAAGATCGCGGGAGAGACCCGCCACCTTTGCTGCAGAAGTTACACGCTGCCGAAAACCTCAAAACCCCTTAACCTGGCCTCACGGTGCCTCTCCGGAGGGTCGGGGCCCCGCTCCGGAGGGACACAACAGACTCTAAGATACAAGGTGAAGTGATACCATCAACACTCACATTGCCCCAGAAGATTCAGATCACGGAGGCCTACCATTCAGCAACAGATGCGGACGCACATGCGACCTCCCACGATCTAAAAGCCACAAACGCAATTGCAGCACCCGATAAGGTCACTACCCCACGGAGAGGTTCTATCACAAGTAAGTCAATCATTACTTGAAAGTAATCAGGGGAGGCGTTGGCGCGAATCTCCGCCATACTATTTTTGCGCAATTTGCAAGCATACTAAGCTAGGCCCAACTGAGGGACTCAGGACAGTAAGCTATTAACAGGCCCCATTACATTGAGAGGGGTAAGCACAGCAGTTAGTCCCCCAGACTATCACAAGTCAGGCCTAACCACTAGCAAAAGACCCTGGACATATAAAGCTATCATATAGGCCAACAAAATAATTGGCTGATCACGCATTTACACTATACCAGCACTGTCAGTACAGATCCATACAAATTAAGCTTCAGACACAACTGACAGTGCAGAGACAATCCCACCAAGGATTATCCTAACTAATATTCAGAGAACAAAACAGGGTAATAAACCACTGACACACGGAAAACAGAGTGGTCCTCAGTAAATCACACCAATGTGAGTGCTAGTTCCTACACTCCGAAATAGTCTCCTTATAGGACTCCAACAAAACCAAATCCTCTACCTAGGCTATCACTAATGATACTGGTGACCTGGGAATATCTGAAGGGGATTAACAGGAGCCTGCAAGTCATTCGACAAGAGAGACTTCACACTACCATCATACTCCTCCTCATATAAGCTAAATGTGAAAGTGATGTGAAAAGAGGCAGCTAAGAGGCCTGAACACCGAACACGACTACCTATTGAGTATGGGGTAACAACAGCTATGAACAAAAATTCTTAATTAGCACTTAGAGATCCTGAGAATAAACCAGCACAAGGGCTATATAAAACAGCTGCATTACAAGGAAGACCCCATAAAAGATTCATCTTACCACCCACTGAAAACCTCAAGATGAAAAATAAATCACAAACAGTAAAAGAATGCCTGTCAAGATCTCAATCAAAGCATAAAGGACTTGATAAAAGTATTCCTAACCCTATAACTAGCCCACAAGCACAGAGCTCAGAAATACATGAGGAAGCTGGAATAGAAGAACCAAACAAAGAGCTTCTACAGCAGATTAAATCTCTATTTCAAGAAGAATTCAAGACAGCTCTATCAGAAATAAAACAAGATCTCAGGGAGATAGGGGAGAGAACTGCTGATTTAGAGGAAAAACTTGACAATGTGACTGAGGAAATCCCTATTTTAAGAGACTCTATCCAAGATAATTCGACATATATCAGCAGGCTTGAAGAGCAGATAGAGGATCTAGAAAATAGATCAAGACGATCTAACTTAAGAATTCGGAACCTACCAGAGACTTACAAAAATTTAGAAGAAACCATTACTGAGTTGTTCACACAACTAGTCCCAGATATTGATCCATCTACACTCCTCATGGACAGGGTACACAGAGCCCTTACAAGACCCCAACAAAATGCAAATAGGGACATAATCCTGAAAATGCACTATTTCCACGTCAAAGAAAGAATCTTGAAAGCAGCCAGAGAAAAAAAATGCATAGAATTTGAAGGACACAACATTCAAATATTCACAGATCTTGCTCCCATCACACTCCGAAAAAGAAGGGAAATGAAACCAATTACTGCAGCCCTAGTGAAGGAACATATAAAATATAGGTGGAATTTCCCTTTCAAACTAGTTTTCTCATACCAGAATGGAAGCTACAGCTGCAATACCCTCGAGGAGGGAAGAGTACTGCTTCAACGTCTTCAAATCCAAGCTGACATACCAACAACTCCTACCGGACCTTCACCACCAAGAAAATCTTTTCAGAAAGAATGGATACCAGTAGGAAGAAGTGGCAAAGCAAAAAAACAAAGAATTGCTCCCAAACAGGACACTGGTGAAGCTGATTCGGATGAGACTGAGAGCACTTTGTCCTGAAAGCTAAGTAGAATATAAATCATTGAGTGTAACAAGACTAACTTACTTTAAACAGAAACTGTTTCTTTAGGTTGGGCCTTGCCCAACACGGACTGTCATGTTATCTTTTCTTTGTTATACAGGTTTGATATTGTTATGTTCATTTTCTTCCTTATTTAACTAAACTTGAGCTCTATTACCCATGAGCCACATTTGTTACACAACCCTCACCCCTGAAAGGTATGACTCCCGTATTAACTTCTTAACTACCTCAGCCAACTTAAGGCGCACTAAAGCTTATTATTTGGTAGGCTGCACGAGATATAACTAACCTCCCAGAGGGTTCTTTACATTGTACTCCCCATATTCCCCTTCAAGAGGGATTAATGATGTTTATTCCAATTATATGTTTTCTCAGGATCTCCCCCCCCCCCCATCCCCACCCTCCCCCACCCACCCCTGCACCCCCCCCCAAAACCTCACTCCCTCAACCCCCCCCCCCCACCCCCCGATACACTTAACTCCATACTCAAGGATAAGCTAAAATTGAGTTTAGGTTTCAAAGTTGCCTGAATGTTATTGTTTTTTCAACTCACTTACACAATGTTATTTCCAATGTTGATTTTCAAAATACTATTGTTACATCTTTGGTCATTTTTTTATTGGTTACTCCATGCTACATATAAGGAGATTTATACGTCATCTACAACAAAAGCATTAGATACCGTCAAGAAACCTGCTAGACTAGATTTACCTATTAACTCTTATAACGGTTTGATATGTTTTTCTGTAGCGAGAACTGAGACTGGCCTGGTCTGCGGGGCCCCCCCTCAAATGGAAGAAGCCCTGACACAACCCCAAAAGATGCACAGGTACCACATCATGAAAACTCCCCCTAAACAGTCCCCATGTCTATAAAAATAATTTCGCATAATGTTAGGGGATTAAACTCAGATATCAAAAGGAAAAAAGCAATCTTAGAATATAAAGCCATGAATGCTAAAATAGTAATGCTTCAGGAAACACACTTCACGTCTATGTTTACCCCCAAATATTGGGACAAAGTATACCCGACACAATTCCATGCCATTGGTCCAAAAAAGAAATGTGGAGTTTCAGTGCTAATCCATTCATCCTTAAACTTCCATGAGGAATCCGTAATAAGAGATAGAGAGGGCAGATACATCATAATACAGGGTTCTATTCACAACACCCCAGTACTGCTAGTGAATGTATATGCTCCAAATGAGTTACAATCTAATTTTATCACCAAACTCAGCAAACATTTAACACTGTGGAAAAAATATAAAACCATAGTAGGAGGAGACTTCAACCTCACCATGAATGATAAAATTGACAGATCCTCACAAGCCTCAGCACATACCAACTCCTCCACAAAATCAAATAGAATTTTGCTAGATTTCACTTCAGACCATAACCTGACTGATAGTTGGCGAGCAATGAATCAAGGGGTACATGACTACACATATTACTCTCCCATGCATGCATCACAATCAAGAATAGACTACATATTCGTGAGCCAAATTCTGGTCCCCCTAATAATCAATACAACCATTACTAATTGTTCTTGGTCAGACCACTCCATAGTGGAGACAACGATGGCAGGACTAGTCAACCCACAAAGAACAAAATCTTGGACACTCAATGCATCTCTTCTTAAAGAAGGCCCAACTTTAGAATTGATTAAACAACAAATGGCTGAATTCATAGAAATTAACAACAACTCAACTAACAATCCAGCACTAGAATGGGGGGCATTGAAAGCCTACACACGAGGACTACTCATGTCCGAATCTAGTAAGCAAAAAAAACAGAGAGAGGCTAAACTACTAAGCTTAAAATTAGAGACTAATCGACTTAGGTCACAATTAGGAAACAATCCTTCACGATCACTAACTACCCAGCTTAAAAACAAAAACGCGGAATTAGATTCACTCTTAAATTCAGAGGCCATCAGATCAATCAGAGTAGTCGACACGCAATACTATATTTACGGAAACAAGCCAGACCGGATGCTAGCAAATAAATTGAAAGAGATTATCAGGGCCACAACCGTCCCACAAATACAATGCCCAGATAATAAAATCACTAATGACCCACAAGATATTGCTAACTTATTTGCCGATTACTACAATAAACTGTATAATATTCCTAACTCACATAAAGGCAAAAACAAAACACCAGACTTAATATCATTTCTTGGAGATAGTAAATTACCAACACTAACAGAGGAAGAATTAGACTCCTTAAATCGCCCCATAACACAAGAAGAAATAAAACTTAGTATCAAAAACCTTAAAGGATCCAAAGCCCCAGGCCCTGACGGCTATCCTGGCATCTTCTACAAAACACTACAGCCACTACTAGTACCACAACTAGTTAAAGTATTCAACGCTTTGATGCAGGGTAAGGAAATACCAAGAGAAATGTTGATGGCCAGAATTTCAGTGATCCCAAAACCAGGCAAGAACAAACAACACTGCCAAAATTATAGGCCCATCTCCCTGATTAATCAGGATATCAAACTATTTACCAAAATTCTAGCAAATCGCCTAAATCCACTTCTTCTTAAATTAATTCACCCAGATCAAGTGGGATTTATTTCCCAAAGAGAAGCCCCAGATAACACGAGGAAAATTATAGATCTTATTAACGTGGCCACTGTGGGACGGGTGCCTTCTCTGTTTCTGTCTTTGGATGCAGAGAAGGCATTCGATAGAGTTGACTGGGGTTTTATGTTTGCAGTACTTGAAAAAGTAGGTATCAAAGGGGAGTTTTATGATGCTATCAAATCTCTATATTCATTCCCGACAGCTTTTGTTAAACTATCTGGCTACCAATCTTCACCAATACATATTAACAACGGCACCAGACAAGGTTGCCCGTTGTCCCCACTTTTATTTGCTTTAAGCATTGAACCACTGGCCATCAAAATCAGAGAAAGTAGGGACATTTCAGGAATTGAGGTGGGACACTCTGAACACAAGATCTCCCTTTTCGCGGATGACGTAATATTGACATTAACAAAACCACTACTATCCCTTCCTCTAGTATATAAACTCATCCAACAATTCGGGACTTTATCGGGCTATAAAATTAACGGAGATAAATGCGAAGCCCTGGGAGTTGGAATTCCAGCCCACACCAAAAAATTAATAGAACTAAACTTTTCCTTTGGATGGCCCAAGAAGTCTATTAAATATTTAGGAATCCATCTTACCAACAATATACATTCTCTATACAATATAAATTATCTCCCCATGTTTAAGAAAATCAGAGCCCTCTTAACCAAGTGGATGAAACTTAAAATCTCCCTTTATGGTAGAATTATCTCAGTCAAGATGTCTCTATTACCCAAATTACTATACTTATTTCGCTCCTTACCCATCACCCTTCCTCATTCTGACTTACATAAGCTTCAAAAAGACATCTTACGATTTGTGTGGCAGGGGAAACGAGCCAGAATCAACAAAACACTTATGTGTTCCCCCAAAAAGACAGGAGGAGTGGGTCTCCCAAATTTAATTCCATACTATTACTCAGCCCGCATTGCCCAAACTTTACACTGGTTCAAGGCTAAAAACAATTCACAGTGGCTAAACATTGAATCGGCCGTTATGAACACTACACCACTCTCACACCTATTATGGACCCCAGATACCCCCGCCACTCATAAGAAAAGCGAATTCATTGCAATTCAACACACTTTACACATCTGGAAGATATTGAACTCTAAATTCCCATTACTAAATAAAAGATCAACGATCACACCATTGATAACCCAAACTTCCTCATTCGATAGAACTGTACAACAGAAATGGCATAACAAAGGGCTTTACAGGATTGCAGACGTATATAAAGAGGGTAAAATTATTTCCTTTACACAATATCAGGCCCTAGACACAGAAGATAGGAACATCTGGTACCATTACCTCCAACTTAAATCTAGAGTATATCAAATCATGGGGGCCGAGAGAGCTCCTGTAACCACCACACTAGAAAAGCTCTGTCTGGCTGATTATTATATAAGAGGTGGAATCTCAACCCTTTACACCTTATTTAACAACCCCCCTTCTGATATCAAACCCCCCTTAATGTTTAAATGGGAAAATGACACTGGGAGGACTTGGTCAGTTGAGACTTGGAGAGAAAATCTCAGCGATGGCTTATCTTTCACACAAAACGCAACCCTCAAAGAAAATTTTATTAAAGTAGCCTTCAGATGGTACCTATTCCCGACTAGATCAGGGGGAAAAGAGGATCCATTGACCAAGTTCTGCTATAGAGGATGTGGGGAGCTTGGGACATACCCACATATGTGGTGGGAATGTAGATACGTTAAAGAGATATGGGATCAAGCCTCAAATTTCTTGAGCAAGATCTTCGAAAAAACAATAAAGCTAACCATGGAACAAGCGCTGCTCCACTTCCCGATCCCGGGACTCTCTAGACACAATAACAAACTAGGAAGATGGGTTTGTACAATAGTTAGACTAAGTATAGCCCAATTTTGGAAGGGACTCCCCCCGAGCTTCGAACTGATAAAAAAAAAGATGATATACCATTTTGATAAAGCAAGTGCCTCAGCAGAATACCTAAATGATAAAAAAACTTTCCTGTTACAATGGGAACCTTTCATACATTATCACGAAGCTACCAGGAGGAGAGGGGGGGCGGACGCGGACTAGGCCAGACGAAATATTGTTTGTAACATCTACATTGAATGCTTAGAACGAACTGTATTAACTCAGAATCTGTATAACATTACATGTATTTTTGGAGTATTCACTCTATTATTGGAATGACCGTTGACTATTGGAATATTTGATTATTGATTTATTGTATTTGCAAAATCCTTAAATAAAATCTTTTCAACATAAATAACTTTTCAAACATTTTTTTTTTTAGTAACAAACCTATATATTACATTTAATTTGTATATATTTATGGGTAAATATTTTATTATAAATATATTCAGTTTAGTTCAGGTCTCGAATCGCACACTGCACTATCCATTCAAAGTATATTTATGTTTTATCTTATATTTTTGATGTGCAGGGATCATTTGATTATATTATTAAACATTATTATGGGATTTTATGACAAGATAGGTTTTATATTGTTCAAAGACAAAAAAACAACTTTGTAACAAACATAAATCAATAGACTAGAAACCAGAAAAGTCCCATCATTCACTTTTCTTTGTGGTCTTCCAGTCTGCAGGCAATGTATATTTTCTGTAATTATGGTTTTTATTTTGTAATTTACATGTTCCTGTTATAGGATCTTGTTAAAGGGCCATTAAACCCAAAAAGATTATTTCACGATTCAGATAGAGAATACAATTTTAAACAACATTCCAATTTACTTCTATTATCTAATTTGGTGCAATCTTTAGAAATCCTTTGTTAAAGAAATAGCAATGCACATTGGTAAACCAATCACATGTGGCATCTATGTGCAGCCACCAATCAGAAGCTACTGAGCCTATCTAGATATGCTTTTCAGGAAAGAATATCAAGAGAATTAAGCAAATTAGATAATAGAAGTAAATTAGAAAGTTGTTTAAAATGGTATTCTCTATCTGAACCATGAAAGAAAAAATTGGGGTTTAATGTTCCTTTAAATCTTGACAGCATTCTGCTGTTTGCTGTTTTGTCTTGTTTTCTTGTTTTCTGTGGGTGTCTGTGAGTGTGTATGCCTTTGTGTGTTTTCTGAGGCTGTCTCTGTGGGTGTTTCCTTGAGTGTATGTGCAAGTTTGGGTTTGTGTGTGTGTGTCCATTGTCTGTTCCTTTTTAGGACATTTTGACCTTACTACTGATTATTCACATCTTTCTACAGACTTTAAGACTAATGCGCAGTGACGTGAATTCATAGGAGGCAGGTGAGGCAGTGCCTCCCCTAGCCAATGTGGGAATTACAGCCTTATTTATAAAAAATAATAATAATAATAAAAAAATGTTGGGTTTTTTTGTCATTTTTTTTTTTTTTATCTGAAAAGGTGTGTCCCCCCTACCCCCCCACCCCTCCACCAAATGTATTTTATTGCAATTTATTGTTTTTTTTTAAATAAAAAAAAAACGTAATATTAAGTACTACATTCATATTGCACAAGAAGGTAGAGGCCAGCTATCCTTCCATTGCGCAATATGAATGTAATACTGTGTTATGTTATGGGCCGCTTTAGAGACTGCCACCCAGTGGGGAATAATAACTAATGCAGCAGTCTCTATTGCAGCCCATAACTGCTCCCACCGGAGGCTTGACTCTTCTAGCCTCAGGAGCCCTCAGCCCTGCCTGCCAGCCCCTCAGCCAATCAGACATCAGTATGTCTGAGTCTCTGGGCTGAGTTGCCGGGCGGGAAATAGTTGCGCAGCCACAATGCGCTCTGGTGGCTGGTCACTGGTCAGGTGTTGATGTGCACGCAGTGTCACGTGTGTCAGAGCAGAGAGAAGATCATTGAAGTCAACACGTGCTCTGCACGCAGTCAGTCAGTGAGCAGCAGCTGCAGCACAGTAGTCAGACTGTCAGTGTTGCACTGTGTCGTGTTAACGGCGTGACCTGGGTCGACTGTGTGAGAGACTGAGAGTGAGACAGGACAGTGGAGTCAGGCGTGGGACCTGGACAGGACGTCACTCAGGAGGACTAGGAGCCGGAGGAGCGCCAGAGGTAGGTGCCGGTGCCAACTGCCGTCATGCATACACAACAACCTAAGTCTTAGTCATCTAATAAATCTGAGAGCCATCAGCCATCTGAGCCATGAAAGATCGCTATAAATTAAAAATGGCGCTGCAGAAATATTTACTTAAATCTGCTGGACGGACCCTGACAAACTGAAATTACTGGTATGTGAATATGAAAATTGTGATTGGGCAATAATAGTACAGAAGCAGCCATAGACGTGTCGGGGTCAACAAAGTCACACAGTCAGTGAGTGGTGCTTGAGTCTGTGACTCTTATTAGATGTAATCACACTTCAGATTTTTAGTTTGTTTTGACCATTATTTATTCTCCTCTGTGGTAAGGGAGAAAGTAGTAATATACTTCAGACATATAAATATGCAGTAATTTAAATGCCTTGTATGTGACTGTTTTTTTAAATTTATTTTGTATTTTTTGTCACGTGAATTACAATGAAAATTACCATTTATTCGCCAGTATGATCTGGGTAGTTTATAACAGAGGTATAGGATATGTTAGATATCTGTTTTGTCTGTTTGATTGTAAGCCTAAACAGAAAACAAATTGGATGCTTTTGCTTTTTAATCTTAATTTCTTGTTTTTCAATCTGATTTAATTTGACTATTATACAGAGTTTGCAGTCTGTTTTAGTTTCTTAAGTGTTGCTAAATCTGATGTATTCTGGTTTTATTTAATGTAAGAATTATAGTATGATTTAGTTCATCCATTTAAAAAGACACCTTAAAGGCAAATTACCTACCATACTCATTTTTTCATTGATAAAATATAAAATTGACACACACACACACAACATAAACACAATCTCTCTAACTTGTTTTTAAGGTTGGGCACTTGTGGAAGAGAAAATAGTTAGATGAAATACCCTACACAAGTTTCTATTGTTCTGATGGTTTGAGATACAGGATATAAGCTCAGGAACTAATGGTGGTGACAGACTCCAGTGGTCAGTGCTAGCTACAGTCTGCTTAGGTGAAGTGAGTGTTTTTTATTAGAGGGACAACACATGACATCCAAATTCAAATCTGATCACAGATCAACAGAACATTTGACACTGACAAGTTTCATGCCCAACTACTACTGCCCACTGCCCAGCCCATTAATGCCCATGAGGAATCCGAAAATTAATATTAATATGGATTGGTTTGGTTCAGGTTGATTTGGTTGTGACAAGTTCAGTCTCACTGTGGGGGCACAAGGAAATGGATTCTGAATCTGAATCCTTTTTTGAGTTAGTGCGCAGGAAACTGTTTTAATAGTGCTGCTGCGTCACGTTACTATTAACAGCACTGTCTTGTCTGCCACATGGGATCATTAAGTAAAAAATGAGGAGGTCTCAATTCTCAAAATTGCATTGCAAATCTACCTGCTGCTTGAAGCCTTGAATATGTGTGTGGGAACAAGGTGACTTTATTAACACTATATGAAAGGGGGGAAAAATAAATTAAAACATAACTTTTAATATGCAGATAAAGATTAAAACTGGAATCACTTTATTAAAAACACACTTAGGATTTCTCATTAGGTATGTACTGTTGCATAGTAAAGGTAATATTGTGCTAGCTTTAGGTGCTTGGTTAAATCACATAAAACTGACGTATTGCCATTTGGGTATAGCAAGTTAATGTAAATAACCTGTAATAACCTGAGAATATCTAAATAGCAGAATTGACATTGCCATTTCTGCTATTTAGACATTCTCAGGTTATTTATACAGGTTATTTACATTAAATTGCGATTACCTTTTACTATGCAACAGTACATACCTAATGAGAATTCCTAAGTGTGTTTTTAATAAAGTGATTCAAGTTTTAATCTTTATCTCCATATTAAAAGTTATGTTTTAATTTATTTTCCCCCCTTTCATATAGTGTTAATAAAGTCACCTTGTTCCCACACACATATTCAAGCTACTGAGCATATTTAGATATGATTTTCAACAAAGGATATCAAAAGAATGAAGAAAATCAGATATCCTTTGTTGAAAATCATATCTAAATATGCTCAGTTGATACTGATTTGTGGCTGCATATAGATACCTCATGCGATTGGCTCGCCCATGTGCATTGCTATTTCTTCAACAAAGGATATCTAAAGAATGAAGGTGTATCCGATTCCTAGCCACTGCCTCACCAGCCTCTGAAGTCACCGCACATCGCTGCTAATGCGACCTTTCCTGAAGTCACTAATCCACCACTTAACCTTTAAATTATTGTTTAGGCAGTTCAGGGTCCTTCCTTTCAGCCTCTGCATGCTGTTGTTATCATATAGTTGGCATCTTCCTTGACAAAAAGATAATCAGAACTTCATATTTTGTCTTGTAAATCTCTTTTTTTTTACAATACTGTAGTTTTCCTCATTACTTGTCAGGTCAATGTAAACAAGTGCTGAGTGTCTGGTTGTCTGTGTCTGAGTGTGTTTGTGTGTTTCTTTGCATGTCTGCTAAAGAAACTAGGGAAGATATTTATCAAATCGTCAATCTCAGTGCATTCGCCGGCGTCAATCCGCTCGCTTAACATCGCCAAACAGAGTGGCCGCGGACCTGAATATGATCTCCATATTTATTAAAAAAAACGTCAAAAACACGCGCACCAAGTACGGGGCGATGAGCATCGGACTGTTATTAACTAACAGTAATCGATGGCGCTGTTATTCGTGTTTTTCCCAACTTTATTTATACCAACTAAACTGCTACAAAATACACTAACACCCATAAACTACCTATTAACTTTTAAACCACCGCATCGCCGCCACTATAATAAACCTATTAACCCCTAATCTGCCGCTCCCAACATCGCCACCACTAATATAAATATTAACCCCTATTCCGCCGCTTCCCGACATCGGCGCCACTAAATAAACTTATTAACCCCTAAACCTCTGGCCTCCCACATCACCACCACTAACTAAACCTATTAACCCCTAAACCATCAGCCCCCACATCGCCAAAAACTAAATTAAGCTATTAACCCCCAAACCTAACAACCCCTTAACTTTATATTAAAATTACAAGATCCCTTGTAATCCCTTGTGATGTGGGAGGCCAGAGGTTTAGGGGTTAATAAGTTTATTTAGTGGCCGCAGTGTTGGGGAGCGGCGGGATAGGGGTTAATATATTTTATTTGTGTCGGCAATGTCGGGGCGGCAGATTGGGGGTGTTTAGACTCTGGGTTTATGTTTGGGTGTTAGGTGTAAACATAACTTTTTTCAACCATAGAAATCAATAGTGATCAATAGGGTATGCTTCATTCTCTTGCAGCATCGAACATAAGCTTTAGTTGCTTTCAGACTCCCATTGATTTCTATGGCATCCGCGGACTCAAGGGTGGCAGTTTGAAAACCAGGTACGATGTGTCATACCTGTTAAAAATTTGATAAATTGGAAAAAGTGTCAAATAGAGGTGAATGTGTATTCGGAACACCTATAATGTAAGCATCGATCTGCGTCCGATTGAGATTGCGGGATTGTATGTTACGTCACAAATTTCAACATTTGCCGATCTTGACGCTTTGATAACTAGGTTGGATCAATCTCGTAATATTTACAATGCGGAATTCCAGCGTATTTTCGGTTGACTATTTGATAAATAGGCCCCTATATGTGAATCCTTATGTGTGTGTGTGTTTCAGTCTATGAGTGTGTCTGTGCATTTCTGTGTTTGTGTGTTACTACCTTTACAACATTTTTAAGTTTTACTACATTTAAGAATAAAGTGCATATACGTTTAAGTCACTTGGTCAAAAATTGCACATGTCAAAGGGGGGGGGCTGGTCAATGGTTAAGTAAGGGGCCCCACAATTTCTAGTGGTGGCCCTGCCTCCCTGTCCTAGAGATATAAATTAATACAACTGTTTTTACCGTTAGGACATGTGGTCAGCTGTGTGAAAGCAAGTTGGCAAAATATATGGGCCACCTTGTTCCTACCCCTAAATACACATACTGGCTTGACTGAATGAGGGACTGGGCAAACCAGTTTTCATATACACAGTAAAAACTAGATTTATATAGACTGCTGAGAGTAGAACTGTGGAAAGGCATCAGTTCTGGACAGGAGGCAGTGTGGAACTCTGGACACCCAGCAGTCTTTGAAGATCAAATTAAGTTCTTGGCAGTAAATTATGCAAGGACTTTGAGCCAGAGGAATTAAGAAAGAAGTTCTGGAGCAATTCCTAAAGATCAGAGAGCCACTACCAGGAAGTCTGAGAGCACTGGCCCATCAGAGAGACACCAAAATAATAATAATATTAGCATTTACATAGGAATCTTTTAGAACTGTAGTATTGTAAGGTATCATAATATTTGGGTTGTTTATTTAGTATAGTTTTATATATTGTTTTGCATTTTTCATATATTTAAATTATGTCCTTCTGCACAACTCATATAACAAAATTGTCATTTTGTACACAATATAATTCCTTTTAATGACCACGTGAGTGAATAAAATAACATTTTCTTACACATGGAAAAACAAACAGTAGGAAAATAAGAAACACTTGCTTTTATATGGCTTATAAATTGGTCATTGCTCACTTTGGAGCGCTAACTGTTGCGCACAAGCGATAAGGAATATTTTGCGGCTCTTTGCGTGCATCGGAAGTAGCGCGTGCATTACGAGTTGAATGTAAACACATTTGCTTCAGCGCAATCTAATTAATGTGCATAGGGATAGCGCGACTTCAGAGCTCTGGTTAACTGAAACGTTATTATGAGTGTAACTGTTAAAAGTACAGTTACACTCACAATAACACTAATACAATTTTTTATTATTATTAAATATTGCATTAAAAAGTAATAATGGCTCAAATATATGAGGTCTCAGGTGTTGAAAAAAAAGGCTGCAAAGGGCTTTAATATAGAGAAACATACATGTCTGAGTGTACAGATGTATTTATGTGTTTTACTGTGTATCTTCACTTACAGGATAATGTATATACAGTATATATATATATATATATATATATATATATACATATACCGTTCTTAAAATATTACATATAAAATATTAAAAAAATAATGAAAATTTCTAAAAATTATTAAACATACTGTAAAAAATATAAATATATTATATGGAATATTTAGAATATTTAACAGAATGTTTAATCATTTTCAATATTTTTAAAAATATTCTATATGGAATATTTCAATAACATGCCTTACGATTAATACATTTTCATGTGCCCTAACCCGACTGCATTAATGTCTAAATTATTTTACATTCCTATGTTCTTCATATAGAAAATAATGTACTTTTTATTATTAAATATATATTTCTTACTGTTCATGTAAAATACATATCTCTACCTATATACTGTCATGGCAAAAAATATTGGCATCCCTGCATTTCTGTGAGATAATGTACCACTTAACCCAGAAAATTGTTGCAATTACAAATGTTTAGGCATTCTTATGTTTATTTATTTTGTTTGTGTTGGTATGACACAAAAAAGTGGAGAGAAAAAAAAAGCCAAATCGGACACATTCCACGCAAAACTCCAAAAATGGACTGGACAAAATGATTGGCACCATCAATTTAATATTTGTCAGCACACCCCTTGGAAAAAATAACTGAGATCAATCACTTCCTGTACAGTACATCAAAGTGAATTGCGATCCATGCTAGAAGATATTTAAAACTGGAAACTTTATTTCACTTCTTAAAAACAGATGGAGGTTTTAACAGCAACTCCCCTGTGTTTGTGACTTCATCCCGGAAGCGCCGGGCCACCTTAGGAGCGATACAGGCTGTGGACGCCGAAAGAGGCAGAGGAGACTCCCGAGTTTGTTTACTCTCACTGACGGTGATGGTCTCCTGTTCCTGTTAAGCCAGAAAGTCCCAGGTGCAGGGTAAGATGGCACGATACAAGTGCTAACCCTTTTGTCTGATTTTCAAGCTGACAGTCACATTTTCCACTTGCTGTGTAATTTGGGAGAGACTTGTAGTTTTGGCTTTTATTCCAGTGGATTTGCAATTGAACAAGTATTACATTGCTGTGATGAGTACACAGTAGAGACTCGCACTCTATACGTTTTGGGTTTATTATCAATCACTTCCTGTAACCATCAATGAGTTTCTTACACCTCTATACTGGAATTTTTGACCCCTCTTCTTTCGCCAACTGATCCAGGTCTCTCATATTTGTCAGGGTACCTGTGAAATAACATTAAACACTAGACTACAGATGTATCACATAATCTAATATTTCATTTTGGGCTAATACCTAATTTGATATAAATTGGTCTCACTATAGCCCCTGCCCCCTCACTGCTTAAGACAAGTTGAGAACAAAAGAGATGATACAATTGTTTAATTAGTGAAGGTAGGTAAAATAATAATTTTGAAGCTCACAGCTCCACAGGAAGGGTAAACATGGGCCTGGTAATTACCCAAGCCAGGATGCATCCTGGGGTGATGGAGACAATATTCTGTGTTTTGGTGGAAGACATGCTCAGAATCACAGGATACGGTCATTTAACAGAAATGTGTGAAAATCCCCATTATATGCACTAGACCCTCTTTGAAGATCTAATACACATTCTTATTTGGAAAGGCTGCTGGCTCAGATAACAGAAAATTTTCATATAAAGGAATTTTGCCTAATCTTCATAATAATTTAGATCATATTTAAAACATATATATATATATATATATATATATATATATATATATATATATATAGAGAGAGAGAGAGAGAGAGAGGGAGAGAGAGAGAGAGAAAGAGAGAGAGAGAGATAGAGATCTGAAAATTATACTATATTGAATAAATATCTGCTGTATTGAATGATTAGCTACATTAATGCATTTAAAATATTTTCCAAAAATCTCAGAATAAAAACCCTGTTTCTTTTATTGCAGGCATCGGATTAAACAGAGAATTCCCAATGTGAAGAGATATACATACAATAAGTTGCTAAATTAATTATACCTTATTTGTATTTGAAACATTCAAAACAATGTTATATCAGAATATAAATTGATATATTAATCAAATTTATGCTGAGGGTATTAAAATTCTTTTGAGTCCCCTCATAATTTTTTTTTAACTTTGAATGCATCTCTTGAAATATTATAAGTAGAATTGTATGGAAGTATACATCAGATAGATATATTGGGCATATCTATCAAGCTCCGTATGGAGCTTGAAGCCCCATGTTTCTGGCGAGTCTTCAGGCTCGCCAGAAACAGCAGTTATGAAGCAGCAGTCTAAAGACCGCTGCTCCATAACCTGTTCGCCTGCTCTGAGAAGGCGGACAGACATCGCCGAAATTCAACCTGATCGAATACGATCGAGTTGATTGACACCCCCTGCTAGCGGCTGATTGGCCACAAATCTGCAGGGGGCGGCGTTGCATCAGCAGTTCACAAGAGCTGCTGGTGCAATGCTGAATGCGGAGAGCGTATTGCTCTCCGCATTCAGTGAGGTCTGTCGGATATGATCCGCTTTTCATAAATATGCCCCATTGTATAGATTTAAGGTTATGCATAGACCTGGTATCTGAATGTATAGGAAGTCTATATACATATATTATAAGTGGAATATACTCATATTTAGTCTTGAAATACTCAGATTAAATTATACCATATGATTCCATATATGTGACCAGATAAGTTTATTAATACAAGAAATTATAGTATATTGAATAAACATTTTAAGGTGAGATATTTAAACTGCAGTAGTATTGATGGTGAGACTGCATTTCTGGTTATCTGCTGCCCCCTAGTGGATTGGAACTGTTGTGACAGCCAAACAAATTGACTGTTTAAAACATATGCAAAACCAAGTAAGCCAATAAGAGATGTTCAGCTCCGGAGGGCCTATCACAGACAGCACCGTGGTGCGTATCCAAAATGTTCACTAATAATTAGAATAAAAAGGGGTGGGGTTTATCACGTGATATATAACAACAAAGGCTCCCGGAGGAGCAAAAACCTTCCATGGCTCGTCAGCTGTGTGGATACTTCAGTGTTTTGCTAGTGCATCTACTTACCCCCGTCTTCACGGCTGTACCTTCTAGAGCGGTTACCTGATCAAGAGCCGCTGGTGGAGTGACCTGTTTCCTGGGCGATTGCTGTGCCGTGCACCAAGCTTGGAGCTTCCACGCTCAAACAAGCTACACTCGTCAGACGCCGCCTGCCTCTCGCTCTCCCTGGCTCACAGGTATGACGCCACCGCTGGTTGCCGACTCATGGGGGGGTAAGGAGTTCCCGGTTATCCGAAAATAAATGACTGGTCCTGGCTCTTCCACCTCGTAGAACAGTATCCAAAAAGTGAGTTCACTATTACTGGGATGTAAGTGCTGGCTCCATGTAACGGCCCAAATGAATAAGAAAGAAAAAGTTCTGGAGCCGCAATAAAATAAATCTTCAGCTTTATTCCATAAAATAGATAGGGTACAAAAAGACAAAAGACATGCCCTTTAGTGTTTAGATCAGCTTACGCGTTTCAGCATATTAGCCGTACTCATATCACGTGATATAACCTCATGCAAGAGGATAGAAATGGTCTTTGCTTGCTAAAATTTTGACTGATAACCTTGCTGGCCTTTTTGGAAACACAGGCCTAGATTTGGAGTTCGGCGGTAAAAGGGCTGTTAACGCTCCGCGGGCTTTTTTCTGGCCGCACCATAAATTTAACTCTGGTATCGAGAGTTTAAACAAATGCTGCGTTAGGCTCCAAAAAAGTAGCTGTAAGAAATCACTTGTTTATGTGACAATGCTTTACTTATCTTTAGTACTTTAGAAGTAGAACTGTGGTAATATGTTAATGTAACAAACTGGGAAATATGCTTGCTAGTAAGGAAGCATATAATCCTAATCTGTATTTATATTGCCTCAATAAGCTTCCAATATCAAAGAGTAATGAATACAGGAATGCTTTAGAGGCAGAACAAAGGATATATATTTCTCAAGACAGGAGCAGTAACTAGTTAAGGAAAATACCCTGATTAGTACTCATAGCATGTTTAATATGGCACACTGCAGGTGAGGAGTTAATATAACCATTTAGTAATGGTAGTGCTAGTAGCTTGCTGGCAGATTTATACAGTGTAACACATAGAGGAATGTCAATATTATGGCAAGCTTAAATATGGAAGTAGTGAGAGTAGCAGACTTAGAACACTACAAGTAAAAGCTTATACGGAACCTGATAACCTCATGTGTCGCTATACTTGTTGCAAGCTGAAGGCACTGTGAGTGCTTGAGATCCGGAAGGCTGTGTCAGAGCAGCTGGAAGTCTGTGCACGCTGTGAAGTTGGAACGCTGCCAGGCCTGAGCAGCGTGTGAGGAGTGAATGGCTTGCAGTGACGTCAGAGGAAGCCAGGTAGGAAGACAACAAGCAGCGCTTTTGCCAAGGTGTGCAAGTGAAGTAGTTTAAATGCAGCCGAGTACTTTCTTTCACCAGGATACAAGCTGGAGTTGTGAGTTAATCACTTCAATAAACCAGCAAAGAGTAATTAGACAGTGCAGGCTTTATAGGCAGGAGGAGACAATGTTAAGGTGGTATAGGCTTGATATGGCAAAGTATATATTAAGGTGGAATGTGTAAGATAGGACCATGACATACTCCCCCCCCCAAGGAAACATCAAAGAGGTTTCAGGGAGAAGGACGATCCGGATGCCTCCGATGAAACAAAGAGACCAACCTATCTGCAGAGAGATTCGAAGCGGGTTCCCAAGAGTCCTCCGAAGAGTCGTACCCAGACCAATGAACCAGATACTGCAGTTCACCATGCCAACGTCTAGAGTCCAGAATGGCCTGGACCTCGTACTCAGGATCCGGGGTAGGAGAACCCAGGGAAGTGGCTGATAGAGGGGTAGAAGAGTAGCAAGGCTTGATGAGGGACACATGAAATGTCGGGTGAATGCGGTAAGTGGGAGGAAGCTGTAGAGTCACCGTAACCGGGTTTGGAAGAGCAATGATAGAAAAAGGACCAACAAAAAGTTTGTTAAACTTCTTGCAAGGAGTTGGAATCCTCAGATTCTTTGCCGATAACCAGACTTTTTGTCCTACAGCGTAGGTAGGATGAGGGCGATGGCGTAGGTCATAGAACCTCTTTTGGGTGGCCTGTGCTTGCTTGATGTTATCCTGTATGGCGACGTAAGTCTGCTTGATGGAATTGACGAGATCATTCACCTGAGGACAAGGTGAGTGTGTCATAGGCAATGGATGAAATCGGGGATGGTAGCCTGAATTGATATAAAAGGGAGAAAACCCTGTAGAAGTATTGGTGGTATTATTATATGCAAACTCAGCATGTGGGAGGTACGTGGCCCAAGATTCTTGTTTGTGGGAACAGTAGCAACGTAAAAATTGCTCCAGCCACTGGTTGGTTCTCTCACACTGTCCATTGGTCTGTGGGTGGTACGATGTGGTCAAACACTGATGTATGTCTAGTGAGGTACAAAGATGTCTCCAAAATTTTGAGGTGAATTGTGAGCCTCTGTCGCTGAGTACTGTAGTGGGTATTCCATGTAAACGAATAATCTCTCTAAGAAATAACTGAGCTGATTTTTGTGCAGTGGGTAGAGTTTCGGTTGGAATGAAATGTGCCATCTTTGACATGAGATCCACAACAACAAAAATGACGGTGTAACCTTCAGATTTAGGCAAATCAACTACAAAGTCCATGGAGACAGAAGTCCACGGAAATTCGGGAATAGGGAGGTTCTGTAGTAAACCCAGAGGTGGTTGGTGTGAGGGCTTACAGGTTTGACAGGTAACGCAGAGTTTGATGTATTCTTTAACAGTGGTTCTCATAGAAGGCCACCAAAAATACCTCTGTAGAAGGGGTAAGCGTGTAAGCGGTCTTAGTAATGTCTTGTTGTTGATGTGTTTTTAGATCTGTGAGATCATTTGATAGAAGACCTACAAAAGAAGATTTTGGAATGATGGTGGATGGAAATTGAGTAGACTCAGGCTTTTTATCCCTTCTAGATAAAGCATCTGCCTTTCCATTCCGTATGCCAGGACGGTAGGCAATGTGGAAGGAGAAACGAGAGAAGTAGAGGCTCCAGCGGAGCTGTCGAGCAGAAAGAGTTCTGTTTGTCTGGAGATACTGTAGATTCTTATGATCAGTAAATATCACTATAGGTTGCTCCGTACCCTCCAATAAATGCCTCCATTGGTCAAAGGATGACTTAATAGCCAACAACTCCTTTTCACCAACTGGATAATTCAGCTCAGCTGGTGTCAGGAGCCTAGAGAAATAAGACACAGGATGTAATGAGTCCTTAGGAGTGGATCTCTGGGATAACACGGAGCCAATGGCATATTCTGATGCGTCAACCTCTAATACGAATTGACACTTTGTGTTTGGTAGATGGAGTATCGGAGAGGTGGTAAAGAGATGCTTTAATTGGTCAAAGGCGGTTTGAGCCTCAGGTGTCCAACAAAATGGAGTCTTTCCCTTAGTCAAATTTGTCAGGGGTTTTGTGATGGCAGCAAAGTTTTGAATAAAGCGTCTATAAAAATTTGCGAAGCCCAAGAACCTTTGAACTTCTTTCACAGAAGAGGGTATAGGCCATGATGATATGGCTGAAATTTTGTTATCCTCCATCTTTATCTGACCCTTACTGATGTGATAACCCAAGAAAGACACCTCTGTGACGTGAAACAAACATTTTTCTAATTTAACATAGAGTCTATGTGTTTGTAGTCTAGACAACACAAGCCTGACATGTTGTATATGTTCTGTCAAAGAGGGTGAGTAAATAAGAATGTCGTCTAAGTAGACAACCAAAAACGTGTCAAGGACATCTCTAAAAATATCATTAATGAAGTTCTGGAATGTCGCCGGGGCATTGCACAGACCGAATGGCATAACCGTATACTCATAGAGACCATACCTAGTCCTAAATGCGGTCAGCCACTCGTCCCCGGCTCTTATTCTGACAAGGTTATAGGCACCCCTCAGATCTAGTTTAGTGAACACTGTGGCGCCACGTAACCTCTCAATCAGTTCTGGGATGAGAGGTAGTGGGTATCTGTTTTTTATTGTTATTTTGTTCAGCTCGCGATAATCTATTATCGGGCGTAAAGACCCATCCTTGTTCTTTACAAAAAACATAGCTGCTGCTGCAGGTGAGGTGGAGGGACGGATGAACCCTTTTTTTAAATTCTCAGTAATATAAGTTTTAAGGTGTTGTAACTCAGGTCTTGAGAGGGGATAAATATGACCATGAGGTATGGTTGCACCAGGCAGCAGATCTATGGGGCAATCATAGGCCCTATGGGGAGGCAATACCTCTGCCTCTTTTTTATCAAAAACGTTTGAAAAATCAGAATATTCAACTGGTATGACAGGAGTGGATGTGATCAAAATATGTTTCCTAGGGAAGCAAGTGTTAGAACAGTAAGAGGAGGGGAAGGAGAGAGAAAGAGTGGACCAATGCAGAGTGGGTTGGTGTAAACGAAGCCAAGAGATTCCCAGTACAATAGGGTAAATAGGAGAGGATATGATATCGAAAGTAATTGTTTCAGTGTGACCAGAGGGAGTTGTGACTAACAGAGGGACAGTTTGATGTGACACCGGACCAGAAGCTAAATGTGACCCGTCAATGACTTTGAGAGGCAGTGGAATGCTTTTTAACTGAAAAGGAATTTTATTAGAATGAACCAAACGAACATCAATGAAATTGGTACAAGCGCCTGTATCAACAATGGCGTTACTGCTGATCCTGTGCTGATCCCACTGTAATTGTAAAGGTAAGGTAAAGTAAGTTGATGTAGCTGACTTTGTGTGAAGACAGTTACTATTTGATTTTGTCTTACCTCGCTTTTGCTTCAGAAGCAGGGGACAATCCTTAACCACATGCTGCGTACCAGCACAATACATACACAGATTGAGATTACGGCGTCTGGTCTTTTCTTGCATAGTGAGAGGTCCTCTCAGAAAGCTAATGTCCATAGGCTGGTCAGGGGGAGCAGTAGCAGTAGGCGGAGTCGGGAGCAAGCGGCGTGTGGGGTGGCTAGAACTACCTTTTTCCTGCCTTCGCTCTCGGAGCCTGCGATCTATAGTAGTTGTTAAAGTATAGAAATCCTCTAGGCGATCTGGTATGCCAGTTCTGGAGAGTTCGTCCTTTACTTCCTCTGACAACCCCATTCGATACTGATTCTTGAGAGAGACCTCATTCCAGAGCGAATCTCTGGCCCAAATCTTGAAACGAGTAATATACTCCTCCACTGGAGCTTTTAACTGTTTGAGTCCTCTGAGTTTAGTCTCAGCAGTAATCTGACGATAAGGATCATCATAAAGGTTGGATAAAGCCTTTAAGAAGGCATCAAAAGAATTCAGAATTGGGTCCTGGGACTCATAAAATGAGTCAGCCCAGGCCCGAGGTTCCCCTCGCAGGTATGAGAGAACAGTTAATACTTTGGATCTGTCTGTAGGATAAGTTCTCGGTTTTAAATCGAATAACAACAGGCAGGCGTTTCTGAACTGGCGAAAAGTGGATCTATCACCAGTAAATTTCTCAGGGTAAGAAACCTGGGGCTCAGCCTGGTGGTCATTTCCAGCATTCCTATTGGCCAACACTTCTCTAAGACAGGCTTTGAGATTTTGGTTTTCCACCTGTATATCTCTAAATGCCTGAGTTAAGTTGTCCAGGCGCTGGTTTAAATTATGTAGCTGGGGGGCCACATCTGATGGCTCCATAGTTACAAATTTTTTTTTTTTTTTTTTTATTTTTTTTTTTTTAAGGCTGGTTTATTATGTAAGAAATCACTTGTTTATGTGACAATGCTTTACTTATCTTTAGTACTTTAGAAGTAGAACTGTGGTAATATGTTAATGTAACAAACTGGGAAATATGCTTGCTAGTAAGGAAGCATATAATCCTAATCTGTATTTATATTGCCTCAATAAGCTTCCAATATCAAAGAGTAATGAATACAGGAATGCTTTAGAGGCAGAACAAAGGATATATATTTCTCAAGACAGGAGCAGTAACTAGTTAAGGAAAATACCCTGATTAGTACTCATAGCATGTTTAATATGGCACACTGCAGGTGAGGAGTTAATATAACCATTTAGTAATGGTAGTGCTAGTAGCTTGCTGGCAGATTTATACAGTGTAACACATAGAGGAATGTCAATATTATGGCAAGCTTAAATATGGAAGTAGTGAGAGTAGCAGACTTAGAACACTACAAGTAAAAGCTTATACGGAACCTGATAACCTCATGTGTCGCTATACTTGTTGCAAGCTGAAGGCACTGTGAGTGCTTGAGATCCGGAAGGCTGTGTCAGAGCAGCTGGAAGTCTGTGCACGCTGTGAAGTTGGAACGCTGCCAGGCCTGAGCAGCGTGTGAGGAGTGAATGGCTTGCAGTGACGTCAGAGGAAGCCAGGTAGGAAGACAACAAGCAGCGCTTTTGCCAAGGTGTGCAAGTGAAGTAGTTTAAATGCAGCCGAGTACTTTCTTTCACCAGGATACAAGCTGGAGTTGTGAGTTAATCACTTCAATAAACCAGCAAAGAGTAATTAGACAGTGCAGGCTTTATAGGCAGGAGGAGACAATGTTAAGGTGGTATAGGCTTGATATGGCAAAGTATATATTAAGGTGGAATGTGTAAGATAGGACCATGACAGTAGCGTAGAGCATTTTTACCGCAAATGCAACTCTCGATACCAGAGTTGCTTACGGACGCGGCCGGCCTCAAAAACGTGCTCGTGCACGATTCTCCCATAGGAAACAATGGGGCTGTTTGAGCTGAAAAAAACCTAACACCTGCAAAAAAGCAGCGTTCAGCTCCTAACGCAGCCCCATTGTTTCCTATGGGGAAACACTTCCTACGTCTGCACCTAACACTCTAACATGTACCCCGAGTCTAAACACCCCTAACCTTACACTTATTAACCCCTAATCTGCCGCCCCCCGCTATCGCTGACCCCTGCATATTTTTTTTAACCCCTAATCTGCCGCTCCGTAAACCGCCGCAACCTACGTTATCCCTATGTACCCCTAATCTGCTGCCCTAACATCGCCGACCCCTATATTATATTTATTAACCCCTAATCTGCCCCCCTCAACGTCGCCGACACCTGCCTACACTTATTAACCCCTAATCTGCCGAGCGGACCTGAGCGCTACTACAATAAAGTTATTAACCCCTAATCTGCCTCACTAACCCTATCATAAATAGTATTAACCCCTAATCTGCCCTCCCTAACATCGCCGACACCTACCTTCAATTATTAACCCCTAATCTGCCGAGCGGACCTCACCGCTACTATAATAAATGTATTAACCCCTAAAGCTAAGTCTAACCCTAATACTAACACCCCCCTAAGTTAAATATAATTTACATCTAACGAAATAAATTAACTCTTATTAAATAACTTATTCCTATTTAAAGCTAAATACTTACCTGTAAAATAAATCCTAATATAGCTACAATATAAATTATAATTATATTATAGCTATTTTAGGATTAATATTTATTTTACAGGCAACTTTGTAATTATTTTAACCAGGTACAATAGCTATTAAATAGTTAAGAACTATTTAATAGTTACCTAGTTAAAATAATAACAAATTTACCTGTAAAATAAATCCTAACCTAAGATATAATTAAACCTAACACTACCCTATCAATAAATTAATTAAATAAACTACCTACAATTACCTACAATTAACCTAACACTACACTATCAATAAATTAATTAAACACAATTCCTACAAATAAATACAATTAACTAAACTAGCTAAAGTACAAAAAATAAAAAAGAACTAAGTTATAAAAAATAATAAAATATTTACAAACATAAGAAAAATATTACAACAATTTTAAACTAATTACACCTACTCTAAGCCCCCTAATAAAATAACAAAGCCCCCCAAAATAAAAAATTCCCTACCCTATTCTAAATTAAAAAAGTTACAAGCTCTTTTACCTTACCAGCCCTGAACAGGGCCCTTTGCGGGGCATGCCCCAAGGATTTCAGCTCTTTTGCCTGTAAAAAAAAACATACCATACCCCCCCCAACATTACAACCCACCAACCACATACCCCTAATCTAATCCAAACCCCCCTTAAATAAACCTAACACTAAGCCCCTGAAGATCTTCCTACCTTGTCTTCACCATACCAGGTTCACCGATCCGTCCTGGCTCCAACATCTTCATCCAACCCAAGCGGGGGTTGGCGATCCATCATCCGGTGCTGAAGAGGTCCAGAAGAGGCTCCAAAGTCTTCCTCCTATCCGGCAAGAAGAGGACATCCGGACCGACAAACATCTTCTCCAAGCGGCATCTTCAATCTTCTTCCATCCGGTGCGGAGCGGGTCCATCTTGAAGCAGGCGACGCGGATCCATCCTCTTCTTCCGTTGTCTCCCGACGAATGACGGTTCCTTTAAGGGACGTCATCCAAGATGGCGTCCCTCGAATTCCGATTGGCTGATAGGATTCTATCAGCCATTCGGAATTAAGGTAGGAATTTTCTGATTGGCTGATGGAATCAGCCAATCAGAATCAAGTTCAATCCGATTGGCTGATCCAATCAGCCAATCAGATTGAGCTCGCATTCTATTGGCTGTTCCGATCAGCCAATAGAATGCGAGCTCAATCTGATTGGCTGATTGGATCAGCCAATCGGATTGAACTTGATTCTGATTGGCTGATTCCATCAGCCAATCAGAAAATTCCTACCTTAATTCCGATTGGCTGATAGAATCCTATCAGCCAATCGGAATTCGAGGGACGCCATCTTGGATGACGTCCCTTAAAGGAACCGTCATTCGTCGGGTGACAACGGAAGAAGAGGATGGATCCGCGTCGTCTGCTTCAAGATGGACCCGCTCCGCACCGGATGGAAGAAGATTGAAGATGCCGCTTGGAGAAGATGTTTGCCGGTCCGGATGTCCTCTTCTTGCCGGATAGGAGGAAGACTTTGGAGCCTCTTCTGGACCTCTTCAGCACCGGATGATGGATCGCCAACCCCCGCTTGGGTTGGATGAAGATGTTGGAGCCAGGACGGATCGGTGAACCTGGTATGGTGAAGACAAGGTAGGAAGATCTTCAGGGGCTTAGTGTTAGGTTTATTTAAGGGGGGTTTGGGTTAGATTAGGGGTATGTGGGTGGTGTGTTGTAATGTTGGGGGGGGGTATGGTATGTTTTTTTTTACAGGCAAAAGAGCTGAAATCCTTGGGGCATGCCCCGCAAAGGGCCCTGTTCAGGGCTGGTAAGGTAAAAGAGCTTGTAACTTTTTTAATTTAGAATAGGGTAGGGAATTTTTTATTTTGGGGGGCTTTGTTATTTTATTAGGGGGCTTAGAGTAGGTGTAATTAGTTTAAAATTGTTGTAATATTTTTCTTATGTTTGTAAATATTTTATTATTTTTTGTAACTTAGTTCTTTTTTATTTTTTGTACTTTAGCTAGTTTATTTAATTGTATTTATTTGTAGCAATTGTGTTTAATTAATTTATTGATAGTGTAGTGTTAGGTTAATTGTAGGTAATTGTAGGTAGTTTATTTAATTATTTTATTGATAGGGTAGTGTTAGGTTTAATTATATCTTAGGTTAGGATTTATTTTACAGGTAAATTTGTTATTATTTTAACTAGGTAGCTATTAAATAGTTCTTAACTATTTAATAGCTATTGTACCTGGTTAAAATAATTACCAAGTTGCCTGTAAAATAAATATAAATCCTAAAATAGCTATAATATAATTATAATTTATATTGTAGCCATATTAGGATTTATTTTACAGGTAAGTATTTAGCTTTAAATAGGAATCATTTATTTAATTAGAGTTAATTAATTTCGTTAGATTTAAATTATATTTAACTTAGGGGGGTGTTAGTGTTAGGGTTAGACTTAGCTTTAGGGGTTAATCAATTTATTAGAATAGCGGTGAGGTCCGCTCGGCAGATTAGGGGTTAATAATTGAAGGTAGGTGTCGGCGATGTTAGGGAGGGCAGATTAGGGGTTAATACTATTTATGATAGGGTTAGTGAGGCGGATTAGGGGTTAATAACTTTATTATAGTAGCGTTCAGGTCCGCTCGGCAGATTAGGGGTTAATAAGTGTAGGCAGGTGTCGGCGACGTTGAGGGGGGCAGATTAGGGGTTAATAAATATAATATAGGGGTTGGCGGTGTTAGGGGTAGCAGATTAGGGGTACATAGGGATAACGTAGGTGGCGGCGCTTTGCGGTCGGAAGATTAGGGGTTAATTATTTTAAGTAGCTGGCGGCGACGTTGTGGGGGGCAGGTTAGGGGTTAATAAATGTAATACAGGGGTCGGCGGGGTTAGGGGCAGCAGATTAGGGGTACATAAGTATAACGTAGGTGGCGGTCGGCAGATTAGGGGTTAAAAATTTAAATCGAGTGGCGGCGATGTGGGGGGAGCTCGGTTTAGGGGTACATAGGTAGTTTATGGGTGTTAGTGTACTTTAGGGTACAGTAGTTAAGAGCTTTATGAACCGGCGTTAGCCAGAAAGCTCTTAACTCCTGCTATTTTCAGGCGGCTGGAATTTTGTCGTTAGAGCTCTAACGCTCACTTCAGAAACGACTCTAAATACCGGCGTTAGAAAGATCCCATTGAAAAGATAGGATACGCAAATGGCGTAGGGGGATCTGCGGTATGGAAAAGTCGCGGCTGAAAAGTGAGCGTTAGACCCTTTAATCACTGACTCCAAATACCGGCGGTAGCCTAAAACCAGCGTTAGGAGCCTCTAACGCTGGTTTTGACGGCTACCGCCGAACTCCAAGTCTAGGCCACAGTCTCTATAAGCAAAAATTGGACTAACTTCCTTATCCATATTGCAATACCTTTCTTCATATGAGGTGAATCTGGATCTATCTGAAAAAGCTAAAACATTTAAATTGGCTTATGTTGTAAAGTATGGCAGTGACTATAATTTAATATTTTAAAGCAAATACATTCATTGTTTCTACAGTTAGATTGAAGCTGGTATTTAAAGAGCATATTTTTGTATTTTAAGAAGTCCTGTGTAGTTTAAAGCTAGTCACATTAATGCTAAATAATCATATTTGTTAGATAAAGGTCTTTTGTATCTCATATCTCTAAGTCAGGCTTATTATTGTGGAATCTCATATAAATTGGTTATTGTATTTAAATCTCTGATTGTGGTAAATTAAGCAGAGTAAGTTTGTAATCCATATTGGGCATTGAATTAGAGTTATTGGCTAATTATAGAAGATTCTGGTATTTTATTGAGATATTTTAATGTGATTCATTGTGAGTGAGGTTAATTTTAAAGATATATTTTTATGATCTACTGTATAAAATATTGTAACAGCATAAGCGTGTATAGCTGATTTATAATCTATTTTAGTCTCTATAAATATATTTCAATGTGTTTATAAATTTAACTAATCTCAAGAATTTAGGAATAAATATTAATTTCAATTGTTTTGTATATCCATTCTAATTGGAGGTTATTTTAAAGAATAATAATACATAAATTATATTTATAACCCTGGTATATACTGACAGATTTTAATGGTTCCTTTTCCCAACTGCTGTTTTGAGATCTCTCCACAGGTGCTCTATAAGATTGAGATCTGGACTCATTGCTTGCCAGTTCAGTACTTGCTACAGGGCCGTATTTACATCTCAGGTGTCTGTAGGCACAAAAACCTGAAGCACCCCTCCCCCCCTCACAAAAAAATGAAAAAAAATAAAAACAATTTGTTGTTTTAATATTTTTTTCTTTATTTTATTATGTTCTGTAGCATAGTGCCCCCCCACCTCCCTCGATCATTAGTTAGGGCATCCCAAAACCCAAAAACTTTTTCTGTAGTGTAGCTGTCCCATCACTCCCTGTCCCTATATTTTTTTTCCGTAGCGTAGGGCCCCCCCACTCCCTACCGCTGCCTCCCCTGAGTCCCCCCTCCACTGCTCAGCCGCCCACACCTCCCACCGGTACCAACAGAAGATCATTACAGACAGGGGGACACACAGTGTCATCGTCTGTAACGATCACGCATCTGTCTTCATATGGAACTGGAGCGCGGATTGCGCTCCAGTTCCATATGCAGCAGATGCCTGAAGCTTCAGGAACTCCAGCTCTCAGCTGTATTTTAACAGTCAAGACTGCTGGAGCTTCCTGAAGCGAAGATGTATATATACGTCTTCCGGTACAATAGCCAAAATACCGCAAGACTTATATATACGTCTTGTTGGGTGGTGAAGGGGTTAATTTAATCACAGGAATGGATGCTGCTTCTATTTTCTCCCCAGCAGCAGACAGTCCATCCACCTCTTCTCTTTAGTCAGCTCCACTATCCGCTTGCTGGTAGGAAGGTTGCATCAGGGTCAGTGACGTCATGTGGAGCCTCATTGGCTGGCGCCCAGAGCCGCGGATAACGTGCGTGTTTTAATTTAAAAAATAAATAAATTGCATGGTTGCTCGTACAGGCAGACGTCCCTTGCCGCAGTGCTACTGTAGGCACATACCTACTGTGCCTAATGGGAAATATGGCTTTGACTCTCTAGCGCTTTGTCTTAAACCATTTCTTGGTGCTTTTTGACATGTGCTTTGGGTCATTGTCCTGCTTTAAGACCCATGACCTCTGATGGAGCGCTAACTTTCTGTCACTGGGTCCTATATTGCACTACAGAATTCTTTGGTAGGCTTCAGATTTCATAATGCCATGCACACAGTCAAGACATCCAGTGCCTGAAGCAGCAAAGCAATCACAAAACATCAGTGAACCTCCACCATGTTTGACTGTAGGGACTGTATTCTTTTCTTTAAAAGCCTCATTTCTTTTTCTGAAATCAGTAGAATGATGGGCTTTACCAAAAAGCTGTAATTTTGTTTAGTCTGTCCACAGCACATTCTCCTAAAAGGATTTTGGTTTCCTCAGGTAAGTTTTGGCAAACTACAATCTGTTTTTTTTTTATGTTTCTGTGTCAGCAGTGGGGTCCTCCTGGGTCTTCTACCATTGCGTCCCTTTTCATTCAGATGGCGACACATAGTGCGAGCTGACACATTTGTACCCTGTGCCTGAAGGTCAGCTTGAATGTGTCTGGAAGTTGATTGAGGTTCTTTATCCACCATTTGAACAATTGTTTGTTGCAATCTTTGATCAATTTTTCTCTTTCGTCCACGTCCAGGAAGATTAGCTACAGTGCCATGGGCTGTAAACTTCTTTACAATGTTGTGCACATTGGACACAGGAACATTAAGATCTCTGGAGATGGACTTGTAACCTTGAGATTGTCCATGCTGTAACACAATTTTTGTTCTCAAATCTTCAGACAATTCTTTGCTGCTCTTTCTCTTCTCCATGCTCAGTGTGGCACACAGAGACACACAACAGAAAGGTTGAGTCCATTTTTCACCATTTTAACTGGTTGCCGGTGTGATTTCTATATTGTCAGCATCTGTTAATTGATACAGGTGAGTTTAATTACAAATTACAGGAGCATCACAAACATGGAATGCAATTATTTCTTACAATTTTGAGAAGGTGCCAATAATTTTGTCTAGTCCATTTTTGGAATTTTGCATGGAATGTGTCAGATTTGGCTTTTTTTTCTCCACTTTTTTGTGTCATACCAATACAAACAAAAGAAAAAAAAACATGAGAATGCCTAAACATTTGTAATTGCAACAATTTTCTGGGTGAAGTGGTGCAATGGTGCATTATCTGACAGAAATGCAGGGGTGCCAATACTTTTGGCCATGACTGTATGTATGTATATATATATATATATATATATATATATATATATATATATATATATATATATATATATATATATATATATATATATGGATATATGTAAAGGTATATACAGATATATATATATATATATATATATATGTATATATATATATGTATTTAAGAATGAATAGAACATCTGCTATGTGAAGAACATTGGAATGTGAAATATTAATATTTCATGTCGGGTTTAGTGATCTTGAACATACGCAGTTAGGTTAGCGCATGAGTATGGGTGTTAGACTCTTTTTTGCAGTTTTTGCTTTCCAATGAAGTCTATGGGAGAAGTTAACGCAGTTGCATTTTGTTTTGCATTTGTCAGGCTTACGATCGTGTGCAAACTTTTTACATTCAACTTGTAATACAAGCACAACCCAGGAAAACACAAAAAAAAACTCCATCTAGTGAAGTTAACACGCAAGTGGGAACACCAAATAGCTCTCCACTCATAATCTAGCCCTTTATTAGTACATTTTAGCCCAAGTGAAAACAGGGTGTTTTGTTACTATCACTGAAAATGTTGTTTACTGTTGTATATAACTCTAGTTCATCACTGTCGTGTAAACTGCTATTATGTGTAATTAGCACGATGGAACACTTCCTGCACTGTCAATATATGTGAGGCTTGGGAAGCAAAATAATAACAAGACAAAAGAACAGACTTGAAGGCAGTGTGTGACTCTTTTCAGCTGAGCTTCATCATGTTTAGACATTCTGTTCACTTGGTGATAAACTCGACCTTAAGAAAAGGTAAAATGATTACAGTCTGCCGTAACAGATTGGTGTAAGAGGATGAGCTCAGTTTTTCTGAGGTCAGGATGATGTAAATATCAGGTTCCTATATCTTAGTTAGTGGTTTTTAACTGACAAATTAAAAAAATTCCATCCCTAATATAAGGTTCCATTAAAGACATATAGCCAACCCAATAAGCAATGCTGAAAAATAAAACAGATACAACTGTAAGAAGTAGTTTAAAAAGACATTAAACACCTTTTTGGAGGTTTTGGTAAATAATTGTGCTTGTCCCACACTCCCTAGGAAGATCAAGAAGAAGAAAAATGTTTTTCCTCCACAGCAATAGGTGTTTATTTTCCCTTTAAGGGACATTAAACACTAAGGGCCAGATTATAAGTGTTGCGTTAATTAACGCTCCAGCTCAAGCGTTAATTGCGATATAAGTAATTTTTTTGCGCTAGTCGGGTTACGCTCCTATTATGAGTTGAAAATAAATAGTTTTCACTTGCAAGCGAACCCGACGAGCACAAAAAGCCAAACTTACAATATCGCATCCACGTTTATGCATTCTCTCATAGAAGTCAATGGAGAAAAAAAAGTGGAAAAAAACACCCCACTCTTGCGCAAACCGGATCACATATTCTCATTTGCACTAACCCGACATGAAAATATTATTATTTCACATTCCAATGTTCTGCACATAACAGAATATGTTCTATTTATTCATAAATACATATTTCTAGATATATCTGATGGTATTTTGGTACAATATATATCTATACCTATATATATATATATATATATATATATATATATACTGTGAAATATTTATAGTAAATACATAGTTAAAGCCTTTATTAAATATAAATATTGCATAAATATGCTATTACATGTTTTCATCTACTTAAAGGGACACAATACTCATATGCTAAATCACTTGAAACGGATGCAATATAACTGTAAAAAGCTGACAGAAAAATATCACCTGAGCATCTCTATGTAAAAAAGGAAGATATTTTACCTCACAATTTCCTCAGCTCACCAGAGTAAGTTCTGTGTAAAAAGTTATACTTCAGCTGCTGCACAGCTGCAGATTAAAAAAAAATGAAGAAATGAACAGCAGCCAATCAGCA
Source organism: Bombina bombina (assembly GCF_027579735.1). NCBI lineage: Eukaryota > Metazoa > Chordata > Amphibia > Anura > Bombinatoridae > Bombina > Bombina bombina. Next base: position 872,366,280 of record NC_069500.1, read on the forward strand.
TCAACAGTGCTGAGGTCATGAACTCTTTTACTGTGATCTCATGAGATTTCACTTAACTCTCATGAGATTTCATAGTAAACTTCCTTAAACTGAATAGGGAAATAAGATGAGAGTGCACAAAGCTCGCCCCTTTGCCTGTCCTGGGACAGACATACTGATTTGCTGCTTAGAAGTCCTTTACAATGGGATGTGGCTACTGAGGAATTTTTAAGGTAAAATATCTTTCTTTTTTACATAGAGATGTTCAGGTGATATTTTCTAGTCAGCTTTTTAGAGCTATGCTGCATCACTTTCAAGTGTTTTAACATTTGGGTATCATGGCTCTTTAAATGAGACCCAAAAATGTATTTCATGATGTAGGTAGAACATACAATTTTAAACATCTTTCCAGTTTACTTCTATTATCAAATTTGTTTCATTCTTTTGGTATCATTTGTTGAAGGAGCAGCAATGCACTACTGGTTTCTAACTGAACACATGGGTGAGCCAATGACAATCGGTATATATATATATATATATATATATATATATGCAGCCACCAATCAACAGCTAGAACCTAGGTTCTTTGCTGCTCCGGAGCTTACCTAGATAAACCTTTTAGCAAAGGATAACAAGAAAAGGAAGCAAATTAAATAGCAGTAAATTGGAAAGTTGTTTAAAATTGTATACTCTGTATGAATCATTAAAGGACCACTCAATGCAGTATAATTGTATAATTAACAAGTGCATGATAAAAAGACAATGATTTAACACCTACTCTGAAAGTAAAAGTAGATTTTTTCGGACAAATATAATTTTTCTCCCATTTTCCGGCCCCCTGTATCATGTGACAGACATGAGCCAATCACAGACTAGTGATATGTATACCTTGTGAGCTTGTGCAACTCCTCAGTAGGATCTTGTTTCCCAGAAAATGTGTATATAAGGTTATGCAAAATAATAATATAATAGTAATAATGGAAGTAAATTGGAAAGCGTCTTAAAACTGCATGCTCTTTCTGAATCATAAAAGTTTATTTTGACTTGAGTGTCCCTTTAATGTCTAATTATGACTTTACTGTCCCTTTAACGGTGCAGGGCTCCAATGTACTTGTATATATGTCTATATATGTGTACATATGTATTTATGTGTTTATATGTGTATATATGTCTGTAAATACATATATACACATATAAATACATATGTACACACATATAGACATAAATATATACATACAGTACATATCCATCTTAAGACATTGCCTGCCATTTTTTTTTCTAACACCTGAGACCTAATTTTTTTGAGCCTTTATAACTTTTGTGTGCAATTTTTTTAATCATTTTTATTAAATAGTGTTATTATGAGTGTAACTTTACTTTGTAATGTATTTTTGGTGTGCTTTGTGCAATTAACCAGAGCTCTGAAGTCGCGGTAATCATTCTAGCATAAATCGCGATAATGCTTATGTGATTGCGTTTACTTTCAACTCCTAATACGAGCGGTAAGCCTGATGAGTGCAAACTCTTGCGATAAACCCCTTAGCGCTCGGGCGCAAACGTGTCCCAATGTTGCTGAAAAATTTAGTGCACCTGGAGAACTAAAATTAAGTGTCAAGGCTTGAATAAAAGTATAACAAAAGTATTTCACACACATATGTACATATTAAATGTACTTGTGAAGGATTTAGCACATCCACGTTTTCCACCTCCAGATGTTAGTGAGCCCTAGGCTTTCACTCAAGCGCCATCATTTTACTCTAGCGATGTCATTGCACCATAGCCCTACTACCTAGACCATAATGTTCTAATTTATTGAGTAAAACTTCCACCATTACCAATGTTTTCTGCTTGTTTTAATAATTAAAGGGACATTAACTTCAAATGTAATTTTCCATAAAATATATTTTCATTGTTTTTCCCTTTTCCTGTTATATAAGGCTTAATTTAACGTGTAGTTGTTCCACTGCCCCCAGAGCAACTGAAGTGCATGTTGTGAAATTCAGAACTCTGAACACCCTACATGCAGCAGAGTCATTGGTCAATGTGCAGGAACTCATTTATATCTGTCCCTAATTATCCACAGGATAGGGGGGTCAGATAGACACACTCTATATACTTTTCAAGGGGTGTGTCCTTGGACTGGAAAACAATGCAATTTTTGCTGACAAAGTGAGTTTACATTCTCATTAAAACATTTATTTATTATGCAGATTATTTAAAATGCAATGTGAATTTCTGGTGTATATATAAACAACTTACTTTAATGTTCTTTTTACAGGACGCAGTGCAGTGAAATAATTAAATATAATTTAAAAGATTATAAGCGAGCACAAAATATTAGTGGTATTGTACATAAATATTGTTTGTGTGCAATCAACATTGCTTCTGTTTTTGATCTCATATAACAAGTTTATATTTTTTAATGCTTGAGCGATAGTCTAGTGCGCACTAACATCTACATGTCGGATAGTGTGGGTGCGCAAAATCCCTCACATAAAAGACTTCTATGGGGGCACTCAGTAAAATTCATGCATGATTTTGTTTGTGTTAAGCTGATAGTGTGTAAATTGTGGAGTTCTTCCTGTAGTTCTGTGCTATACACTTAATATTAATAATAATGGATTCTTTCAGGTTTGCGATGTATCCCAATCAAAGCACAGGTTCCTCCCGCTGGAACGCCTGGCTAACTCCCACAGAATGCTTACACTTACGTCATACGCTACCTACAATATTAACCCCTCATCTTCCATAACCTAAAGACCTAACCACCCCCTAACCTAGTAACCCCTACAACCCCCAATGCAATAAGCCCCCTAACCTATTAACCCCTTTACCACCACAACCCGCCAACGTAATCTATCCCAACACTACTTAACACCTAACTCCCACCTCTAAGCTAAAAACCCCTAAATTGCAAAAAAAAACAAACATTACAGAAAACAAAAAACCAACACTGCCCAAAATAAAAAAACTCAGTTGTGCCTGTACTAAAACTAAGGCCCCCTATAAAAAAAAACACCTTAAAATAAAAAAAAAACTAAACTAACACTAACAGTTATTATAAGAATAGCCCTTAGAGGGGCATTTTGTAGGGCATTGCCCTAAAGTATCACAGGTATTTTTCAAATAAATACTACAACCCCATTCTACAATTAAAGCAACCCCCACCCACCAAAAAAGCCTAATCTAAGAAAACCCTAAACTAAAAAAATCCCTATCCTAAAAAAAGATTGCCCAGAAAATAGCATTTGGTTGGTCATTGCCTTTAGAAGGGAATTTCGTAGGGCATTGTTCACAGCTCTTTTGCTGTCCAAAAAAATCTCTATCTCTAAATCTCTAAAAACAGGTAGTGCATTGCCCTAAAGCATTGATTTTCAAACCTTTCCTCAGGCCTCCAAAACAGTCCAGGTTTTCAGATTTTCAGGATTACCTTGGATGAGAAAAGGTAAAATAACCATGTTTACTAATCAGCTGATTATTTCACCTGTGCTCTAGTTCAGATATCCTCAAAATGTGGCCTGTTGGGGAGGTCTAAGGACAGGTTTGAAAACCAGTCGCCTAAAGTGAAACAGCTCTTTTAGGATAAAAAAAAAACTAAACAAAAAAATCCCTTTCCTAAAAAAGATTACTCCAGAAAAGAGCATTTGGTTTGCCCTTAATTGAAACAGCTCTTTTAGGGGGGAAAATAAACTAGAAAAACCTAAAAGGAAAAAAAAAAAACTAATCTTAAAAATAAAAAGCCCACCCCAAAAAAATCCTAAAGCTAAACCTCAAGGTTTGTACTCACCATGTTGACTCCGGTGGTGCTCATCTTCTTCAAGGCAGCGATCCTCTTCAGAGGTCCTCTTCATGCGGTCACCGCCGCACACTGAAGCTTGAATGCAAGGTTCCTCCTTATTTTGGGGTGCCCTTGAAGTTAGATTGGCTGATTTTGTTAATTTCTAGTCCAATCAACCAATAGAAAAAGCTTTTATTCTATCAGTTGTTTGGACTAAGAGCTCTACACTTGTATCTAGTCCATAATAAGGAAATTAAAGGAAAGTAAAAGGGACACAATGCTGCAACAATAGAATGCTTTTATGCATTATATACTCTTTTCTTTTTGCACTATTACTATAAAAAAGGGTTAAGAACATACGCCTAGATTTAGAGTTCTGCGTTAGCCGTCAAAACCAGCGTTAAGGGGTCCTAATGCTGGTTTTTACCGCCCGCTGGTATTTAGAGTCAGTCAGGAAAGGGTCTAACGCTCACTTTCCAGCCGCGACTTTTCCATACTACAGATCCCCTTACGCCAATTGCGTATCCTATCTTTTCAATGGGATCTTCCTAACGCTGGTATTTAGAGTCTTGGCTGAAGTGAGCGTTAGAACTCTAACGACAAAACTCCAGCCGCAGAAAAAAGTCAGGAGTTAAGAGCTTTATGGGCTAACGCCGGTTTATAAAGCTCTTAACTACTGTGCTCTAAAGTACACTAACACCCCTAAACTACCTATGTACCCCTAAACCGAGGTCCCCCCACATCACCGCCACTCTAATAAAATTTTTTAACCCCTAATCTGCCGACCGGACACCGCCGCCACCTACTTTATCCCTATGAACCCCTAATCTGCTGCCCCCAACGTCACCGACACCTACATTATATTTATTAACCCCTAATCTGCCCCCCCAACATCGCTGCTACCTTACCTACACTTATTAACCCCTAATATTCCGACCGGACCTCACCGCTACTATAATAAATGTATTAACCCCTAAAGCTAAGTCTAACCCTAACCCTAAGTTAAATATAATTTAAATCTAACAAAATAAATTATTTATTATTAAATAAATTAATCCTATTTAAAGATAAATACTTACCTGCAAAATAAACCCTAATATAGCTACAATATAACGAGTAATTATATTGTAGCTATTTTAGGATTTATATTTATTTTACAGGCAACTTTGTATTTATTTTAACTAGGTACAATAGCTATTAAATAGTTATTAACTATTTAATAGCTACCTAGTTAAAATAATTACAAAATTACCTGTAAAATAAATCCTAACCTAAGTTACAATTAAACCTAACACTACACTATCAATAAATTAATTAAATAAACTACCTACAATTACCTACAATTAAATCAACTAAACTAAATTACAAAAAAACCAAACACTAAATTACAAAAAATAAAAAAAGATTACAAGAATTTTAAACTAATTACACCTACTCTAAGCCCCCTAAAAAAATAACAAAGTCCCCCAAAATAAAAAAATGCCCTACCCTATTGCTATCACATGGTACAAGGGGAGTGGAAATATACATAACTTTGAAATTTGTTATAAAAATATCTACTACTCATTTAAAGTTCAGACTAAGTGCTACTGCATTGTCTTGTTATCTTGCATTTTTTGATTATGCAAATCTAATGTGCTGACTGGTCCATTAAGGGCTGGTAAGGTAATAGAGCTGTTAACTTTTTATTTTAGAATAGGGTAGGGCATTTTTTTATTTTGGGGGGCTTTGTTATTTTTTTAGGGGGCTTAGAGTAGGTGTGATTAGTTTAAAATTCTTGTAATCTTTTTTTATTTTTTGTAATTTAGTGTTTTGTTTTTTTGTAATTTAGTTTAGTTGATTTAATTGTAGGTAATTGTAGGTAGTTTATTTAATTAATTAATTTATTGATAGTATAGTGTTAGGTTTAATTGTAACTTAGGTTAGGATTTATTTTACAAGTAATTTTGTAATTATTTTAACTAGGTAGCTATTAAATAGTTAATAACTATTTAATAGCTATTGTACCTAGTTAAAATAAATACAAAGTTGCCTGTAAAATAAATATAAATCCTAAAATAGCTACAATATAATTATTCGTTATATTGTAGCTATATTAGGGCTTATTTTACAGGTAAGTATTTAGCTTTAAATAGGATTAATTTATTTAATAATAAAAAAATTATTTCGTTAGATTTAAATTATGTTTAACTTAGGAGGGGGTTAGGGTTAGGGTTAGACTTAGCTTTAGGGGTTAATACATTTATTTTAGTAGCGGCGAGGTCCGGTCGGCAGATTAGGGGTTAATAAGTGTAGGTAAGGTAGCAGCGACGTTGGGGGGGGCAGATTAGGGGTTAATAAATATAATGTAGGTGTCGGCGACGTTGGGGGCAGCAGATTAGGGGTTCATAGGGATAACGTAGGTTGCGGCGGTGTCCGGAGCGGCAGATTAGGGGTTAATAATATAATCCAGGTGTCAGCGATAGCGGGGGCAGCAGATTAGGGGTTAATAAGTGTAAGGTTAGGGGTGTTTAGACTCTGGGTTCATGTTAGGGTGTTAGGTGCAGACTTAGAAAGTGTTTCCCCATAGGAAACAATGGGGCTGCGTAAGGAGCTGAACGCTGCTTTTTTGCAGGTGTTAAGTTTTTTTTCAGCTCAAACTGCCCCATTGTTTCCTATGGGGGAATCGTGCACAAGCACGTTTTTTCAGCTGGCCGCTACCGTAAGCAACGCTGGTATTGAGAGTTGAAGTGGCGGTAAATTATGCTCTACGCTCCCTTTTTGGAGCCTAACGCAGCCCTTCAGAGAACTCTAAATACCAGCGTTATTTAAAAGGTGCAGGGGGGAAAAACACGCGTAGCTAACGCACCCCTTTGGCCGCAAAACTCTAAATCTAGCCGATAGTTAATGTCAACCCCAGAGTAGCAGTGCAATCCTAAATTGAACATGGCTAGTGAGCAATTTATGCGTGACATATGTGCATAGCTGCTAGTCATTGGACGGATGTTCTTGTGCTAAATAAACCAGCATTTTGCCAACAGATCTCTTGATAGCTTGAAGCTCCTCTCAGTTATATGGCCATACCTGACCTCAGATCAGAGCCATAAGCCTGTAGCCATGTCATGTCATGTCCGCATAAGTACCATGATATGACCACATCAGACCTCAGATCAGACTCATGGCAATAAATCCCCTGTCGGTTACATGCTCACATAAGACCCAATAGTCATGAGCCTATGTTAATTACAAGAAAACAAAGGACCTCAAATAAAACTTTTGAGCTTGGAGCTCCAATCTGTTTTGTGCCCACATCATCCATCAGATCAGAGCCAGTCTGCTAGGTTTACAGGTTTTTTACATTGAAGTTACTGCAAAGCCATTGAAATACTGGACTTATTGGGACCCAGGGCAATATCTGTGGCAGGTCACCTATTTCTGAATGCTTGCAGAAGCTGAGCTGGAAGCCACATAGGAGAGAGATGAGCTGCTTCTCTGTTTCTATGAGTCATCCTTACTTCTTAGTGATTTATGGTAGAGGATATGAACTTCTGCAGCTTTTCTGAAAAAATATGGTGGCAGGTTTTGCTGTAAATTAACACTGTGACATCCATCTTGGAAAATGTCCACCATATTGTAAAGTCAAATACACTTTCCTTAGACTGTGCACACTTTTTCACAGGTGTCCACAGATGGACTAGAAATGATGAAGGTGGAGCCAAGGCCCCACCAGGTCTCCCAGAAGCGATGCCACTACCGACTATAGGCCCAAATAGGCTCCTTAGAGGTGCAGACTCAGTCTTAAATTGAGTCCTCTGAGACCCCTGCAGTTACACCCCTGCTCTTTAATCATATCCAGCTTTAAAACCTTCAAAGAAAAATATGTGATCATATAAAATGTATGTTACTCTGTGTTGTTTTGTCACTAATATAAAAAACACTGCTCTATGATATGGCCTGCTCTACTGTTCTTGTTATTACGCTGGAACATGACTTTCCTTTTAATAAAGCCTAGACATCTGCTACATTTATAAAAGATTGATGCCTGTTTTAAATATTTGAGATGACACTTTTACTCAATAGATGTGTGTTCAGAATAATAATCATGTATTTCCCTACTAGCAAATGAGTAACAAGTGCTTCCAGAAATTAATTAAATAGTTTTGATGTATCTATTAACATATAAGGAGATTAGCAAATATATCTAACGTGGGTGTGCACATCAAAAATGTCCAGCCGCTTATACAGTTATGAATATTTTTTTTTTTCTTAAATTACTTCTTTTAGAGCAACTGAAAATGTAATACAGAGACAGACTGTAACATTACTCTAACACTCAGTCTAAAAATACCCATACAAAACTCTCAAAATAATATTTTTTATTTTTTCAGTGACATTTGCAGCCTCTTTATATAAAACAAGTATTTATTTGTCTTGAATACTCTTTTTTTTTATAGATACTGAATGTCATAAGAATGACTGGGTCTAAAAAAAAAAAGAATGACTGGGTCTGCCCCAATTTGTATTTGTATGTAAAAATATAAATCAGAATGTGATTTTGTAATTTTTTTTATTGTTAAATTGTATCATAAAAAAATAAATGATGCTGAATTTTTCAATGATACAGATTTTCTTGTATAAATCAAGATCATAATCACTTTATCAAAACCTTATTAATGTTTAGATCACTAATTTCTTAGCTAATTTTAATAAATATTACCAAATAAAAATTCATATATATGAAGTATTATATATTATGAAATGCATGCTAATTTAAGGTTATGTAGGAACTGAACTACATTAGACAAACATTTTAATATATATCTTAATTTAAAAAAAAAATAAACCTAGCATTAGAAAAACAAAGAAAGACTAAAGGTATAATTCATAAATCACTTTTTATATTAGTTTCTGAAATAGTTGCTTATTCCATAGACTCAAATAAATAATAAATAAATAATCTTGTATTGGAATTTTGGATTTCCTTACATGAAATGAAAGTGCACGCGTATAACAAGTTGAATGTTAACACAATCGCTTGATCACTATTAAATTTAACACGCATCGGAAAGCACTCTAATAATAACACATAACAAGTTACTAAATTAATACTATACTGCTGTGCTTAAACCTCTATGTGAAAAACAGTGTATTGAATGATACAAAAGTAGATACAGTCACCAATCAGAGCAGTTCCCCACAAAGCTTATGTGCTGCCTAGTTATATATAATGTTATTTTAACATAGAGATAGATACATATACATGTCTAAAGAAATCTATATATATATGTGTGTGTGTTTATATGTGTGTACATACTGTATGTATTTATATGTATACATATATAGGCATATATATAAGTGCATTGGAGCCCTTTGCAGTCAAGTAGATTAAAACATGTAAAATCATCTTTATGCAATATTCATATTTAATAAAGTGTTTAACTATGTATTTACTGTAAATATTTTATATTCCAATGTTCTTCCAATAGGGGAATATGTTTTAAGTATTTTTTAATAGATATTATATATATATATATACAAAACACGGAAGGGGACTGCACTTTCATACCGGACTGAGTACACATCTAATGACCCTGCAACATGCTCAGCCCTGGGTGCTCACCGGCACTCACAGGAAGCTGTGCTGTCCTCAGAGTCACAGGCAGTTAACCCCAGAACCATAGGGAAAATTACAAGAACCATAGGGAAAATGCAAGAACCATAGGGAAAATTACAAAACAAATTAATACAACACACAGAGAAAGTCCAGCACTCACTTACAAGCTGTATATATCGATACCTATATATAATTATGTATACATATAGGTATAGATATATATTATACCAAAATACCATCAGATATATATAGAAATGTATTTAATAATAAGTAGAACATATTCTGCTATGTGAAGTACATTGGAATGTGAAATATTAATATTTTCATGTCGGGTTAGCGCATCTGATCAGGTTTGCGCGTGAGTATGGTGTTAGTCCCCCCCACACACACACACACACACACACACTTTTCTTGCTCCATTGACTTCTATGGGGGAATACATTAACGCGATTGTGATATTCGAAGTTCTGCTTTTTGCCAGCGTCTTTAATGCTTGTGGGATACTCCTCTATCAGACTGAACTCGGCCAGTAGTCTTGTTATCCCGGCGTCGAGCCGGAATGATAGGGAATATCCCAGAGCAGAGAAAGTTAGTAAAATGAGGAAGGCGGCACTCACCACAGGCAGGACAGTTCCCAGCGACAATTGCAGAGCAGTCCAAGGACAAACCACTAGAATGGTCAGGCAGACAGGGTTTGGCAACAGCAAAGCAGTCCGGACACGACACAACCCCTGGCAACGAGTAGGGGAGAGAAGCAAGGAGACACCACGCCCCTAGCAATGGCTTGAGCGGCGTGGCGTGACATAGCCCCCCTGTCAAGGGTTCCCTCCAGGAACCAGAGTCGGCCTCAAAGGATGAGTAGCATGGAATCTGGAGACCAGAGATGGAGCATGCACATCACGGGCAGGAACCCAGGAACGATCTGCCACAGAATAATCCTTTCACTGTATCAGATACTGCAGTTGTCTGTGTCTGTATCTGGAGTCCAGGATCTTAGCTACCTCATATTCTGGGTCACCACGGACCAGGAGCGGAGGAGGAGGAGCTTGGAGCAGGGAATATCTATTCTTGATGTAAGGTTTGAGTAGTGAGATTTGGAAGACTGGGTGTATACATATGGTTTTGGGCAAGGCCACTTTGTAGGCAACAGGAGACAGTCTTTTCAGGACCTTGTAAGGGCAGATAAACCTAGGCCCCAATTTGTGACAGGGTTGACGTAGAAGAATATGTCGAGTATAGATCCAAACACGTTCACCCACTGGGATGGCACGTACAGAAGCTCTTTGACGATCAGCAAACTTCTTATATCTAGAGACAGCTGAACGTAGCTGAAAGCGAATACATTGCCAATGAGTTATGAGTCCAGTGACGTGTCGGTCTGCTTCAGGAACCCCAGTGGACTGAGCAGAAAGAGGGAAGACACGAGGTTGATACCCTGCTGCAGCTTGAAATGGAGAACATTTAAGAGAAGAGTGCCAATGAGTGTTTCTTGCCAGCTCAGCTAGGGGTAGCAACTTAGAACAGTTGGTATGGTGAGCGTTGACAAAGGCTCTAAAATAGGCTTCAAGATCCTGATTTACTCTCTCAGTCCATTGGTCTGAGGATGGTAGCCAGAAGACAAGAAAACAGTGGTTCCAATCAACTTACAAAAGGCTCTCCAAAAAGTAGAGATGAACTATGGACCTCTGTCGGAAATAATATTCACAGGATTGCCATGAAGTCGTATCACATGCAAGAGAAAAAGAGACAATAATTCTTGGGCATAAGGCAGTTTGGTTAGGGGTTCAAAATGAGCCAGTCTGGAAAAGCGATCCACCACAACCCAGATAAATGTATGGTGGTCAGAAGGAGGAAGGTCCACAATGAAGTCCATTGTTATGTGTGTCCAAGGTTGTTTGGGAATGGACAATGGTTGGAGAAAGCCAGGAGGCAAGGATCGGGGAGTTTTGTTGGCAGCACAAGTTGTGCAGGCTCTCACATAATCCTGAGCATCAGATTTCATAGTAGGCCACCATACGTGTTGGGAAAGACGCTTGAAAGTCCTAGTCAAACCAGGATGTCCTGAGAGTTTACTATCATGAGCCAAGGATAGCACAGGGGTGCGTAGGTTCAGAGGTACAAAGAGGATATTGGAGGCCACGGGGGCTCCAGGAGGTTTACTAGATTGGGCACATTGCAATCTTTGTAGAAGGGTAGTATTTAGTTAAGCAACCACACAGGAGGGGGGTATGATGTGTTCGATAGGAGCTTCTGGGGAACCACTTGAGTGAGGGAACTGACGGGAAAGGGCGTCCGCCTTCTTGTTCTTGGTCCCAGGAAGATAAGAGACCACAAAGTTAAAATGGGAAAAGAACAAGACCCACCTGGCCAGTCGAGGACTTGAGTCGATGAGCAGTCTCTAGGAAAGTCAGATTCTTGTGGTCGGTGAGAATCTGAATGGGATTGGCGGTGCCCTCTAACCAATAACATCATTCAGTCAAAGCCATCTTAATGGCTAAGTGTTCACGATTACCCACATTGTAGTTCCTCTCAGGAAGAGTAAAGCGTTTAGAGAAAAAAGCTACAGGGTGTGACTTGGAAGTCAAAGGATCCCTTTGGGTAAGAACTGCTCCAGCCCCCTGTTATTATGACGCAAATTTATACACACCATTAACATCATATCATGGGATCACATGTTTTGTGATTTTTTTAGGATGTTAAATGCCATCATGTTGGATGTAAGTTGTATATATACATTGTGTTTTGTGAATATTGTGATTTGTTTGTAATGGCTCTTGGTTATGTGAGGTTGCTATACAAACAAAGTTGTGGATAATTACCTGTATGTATGAACTCATCTGTTTAATTCAAGTTTATTGGGGTTACCATAACAACTAATTAACTCTGAGCACACATTGGTGTGATTCTTTATTGGTTGCCCTATCAGAAAACTTTTAGATTTTGGATTTCTGTTATAAAGCAAGTGTATTTTTAATTTGTATTATAGCCTGATGAAACAGCCCACAGGAGGCTGAGAAATGTGTCACATTGTTAATAAAGTATTTTAATTTTTTATACACTTGCTGTTATGGTGTATCACTATATTTTCAAGTTGCTGAGAAATACTGCACCATTCTTTCAGCTGGTAGCTGAGGTCCCAGCTTGCTGATATTGCACCTGGAGGTGCTTTGTATCCTGTAAGTATAATCTTATGGTTATACCCCCCTTCTGCTTAAACGTTATTAGGCCATGTTGGTTTGCCTTTTTGTCCACTCAGGCATCTTACCATAGGCTCTTCCAAGGAACACTGATTGGATCCCCGCTGAGGGTTTACAGTGAGCTGGACCACTGCGAAGTTCCAGTCTGCCCTACTAGCACCACTGGGTGCTTTATGTTTGTGAGTATATTCATCTATCTGCATTCAAATATACATGTTCTGGTGGTACTAGGCCATGGTGGCGCCTCTGTTTTTCTCTTTTTCCAGATTTTGATTACCAGGATGACCGTCCTTTGACAGAGTGCTGCCCCTTCTTTGGGAATTTTCTTGATACACTGGTTTATACAGGGAGTGCAGAATTATTAGGCAAATGAGTATTTTGACCACATCATCCTCTTTATGCATATTGTCTTACTCCAAGCTGTATAGGCTTGAAAGCCTACTACCAATTAAGCATATTAGGTGATGTGCATCTCTGTAATGAGAAGGGGTGTGGTCTAATGACATCAACACCCTATATCAGGTGTGCATAATTATTAGGCAACTTCCTTTCCTTTGGCAAAATGGGTCAAAAGAAGGACTTGACAGGCTCAGAAAAGTCAAAAATGGTGAGATATCTTGCAGAGGGATGCAGCACTCTTAAAATTGCAAAGCTTCTGAAGCGTGATCATCGAACAATCAAGCGTTTCATTCAAAATAGTCAACAGGGTCGCAAGAAGCGTGTGGAAAAACCAAGGCGCAAAATAACTGCCCATGAACTGAGAAAAGTCAAGCGTGCAGCTGCCAAGATGCCACTTGCCACCAGTTTGGCCATATTTCAGAGCTGCAACATCACTGGAGTGCCCAAAAGCACAAGGTGTGCAATACTCAGAGAAATGGCCAAGGTAAGAAAGGCTGAAAGACGAGCACCACTGAACAAGACACACAAGCTGAAACGTCCAGACTGGGCCAAGAAATATCTCAAGACTGATTTTTCTAAGGTTTTATGGACTGATGAAATGAGAGTGAGTCTTGATGGGCCAGATGGATGGGCCCATGGCTGGATTGGTAAAGGGCAGAGAGCTCCAGTCCGACTCAGATGCCAGCAAGGTGGAGGTGGAGTACTGGTTTGGGCTGGTATCATCAAAGATGAGCTTGTGGGGCCTTTTCGGGTTGAGGATGGAGTCAAGCTCAACTCCCAGTCCTACTGCCAGTTTCTGGAAGACACCTTCTTCAAGCAGTGGTACAGGAAGAAGTCTGCATCCTTCAAGAAAAACATGATTTTCATGCAGGACAATGCTCCATCACACACGTCCAAGTACTCCACAGCGTGGCTGGCAAGAAAGGGTATAAAAGAAGAAAATCTAATAACATGGCCTCCTTGTTCACCTGATCTAAACCCCATTGAGAACCTGTGGTCCATCATCAAATGTGAGATTTACAAGGAGGGAAAACAGTACACCTCTCTGAACAGTGTCTGGGAGGCTGTGGTTGCTGCTGCACGCAATGTTGATGGTGAACAGATCAAAACACTGTCAGAATCCATGGATGGCAGGCTTTTGAGTGTCCTTGCAAAGAAAGGTGGCTATATTGGTCACTGATTTGTTTTTGTTTTGTTTTTGAATGTCAGAAATGTATATTTGTGAATGTTGAGATGTTATATTGGTTTCACTGGTAAAAATAAATAATTGAAATGGGTATATATTTGTTTTTTGTTAAGTTGCCTAATAATTATGCACAGTAATAGTCACCTGCACACACAGATATCCCCCTAAAATAGCTATAACTAAAAACAAACTAAAAACTACTTCCAAAACTATTCAGCTTTGATATTAATGAGTTTTTTGGGTTCATTGAGAACATGGTTGTTGTTCAATAATAAAATTAATCCTCAAAAATACAACTTGCCTAATAATTCTGCACTCCCTTATGAACTTTTATATACTTTCTTAAGATTTATTATTTTTTAGGTATATTTGCGTATTTTAATTGCTGTTTTATTTTTTTATGTTCTTATACAAATATGGTTTTAGTATATTGATTCATTACATCATTATTGTTATATAACATTTGTACAACTTTGCATTTATTGTATTTGTTGCTGTATTTTTTGCCACTAGTTTTTGGTTTAGATTAGGAGGCGCCCCCTAAAGGGTGTGGTGCGCGTGTTGTGTACAACACTCTCTACATTGTTTTTTTGTTCCGTTTTGTCAATTCAGTGAGAGGAGCGACTGTTTGTGAAAAGTTCTTTATAAATTTGCAGTATTAATTGGATAACCCCAAGAACCTCTGTTATTCCTTTAAAGAAGTTGGTTTAAGCCATTCTAGAACTGCGGTGAGTTTAGCAGGGTCCATGGCAAAACCCTCCTTCGAGATGACATAACCAAGGAATTGGATCTGAACTTGATCAAACTCACACTTTTCTAGCTTGGCTACTAAGGAATTGTCTCTGAGAGATAGAAGCACCTGTCTCACGTGTCTATGATGCTCCTCTAAAGTGGAAGAGGAAACAAGGATATTGTCCAGATAGACGATGACAGTGCGGTTGAGGAGGTCACGGAAGACATCGTTGACAAATGCCTGGAAGACTGTAGGGGCGTTACACAGCCCAAAGGGCATTACAAGGTATTCATAATGCCTGGATCTTGTGTTGAATGCGGTCTTCCATTCGTGGCCTGGAAATATGGGAATCAGATTGTATGCCCCACTTAAGTCCAATTTGGTAAAAAAGCGAGCATCCTGGAGTGAGTCATACAGTTTGGTGATCAATGGTATGGGATAGTGATTCTTGATGGTTATGTTGTTCAAGGCCCTGTAGTCAATGCAGGGTCTGAGCCCACCATCCTTTTTACTAACAAAAAAGAAGCCTGCCCCAGCAGGAGAGGAGGAAGGGCGAATTAAACCTTTAGCTAGGTTCTCTTGGATGTACTCCTCCATGGATTTGGTTTCAGCCTTGGAAAGTGGATAAGTCCTCCCTTTAGGAAGTGGGGCTCTGGGAAGGAGGTCAATCTCGCAGTCATAAAGACGGTGGGGTGGCAGCACGTCAGCTGCTTTTTTCTCAAACACATCCGCAAAGTCCACGTATACTGAAGGAAGGATTGAAGAAGTCTGTATACTGGCTATGGGAATGTGGAGCAGAGGAGTAACTTTAGCAAGGCAGGAGTGGAAACAGGAGGTACCCCAGGAGGCCAGTTGTCCCTCAGCCCAGTCGAACTGTGGATTGTGTACCCAAAGCCAAGGAAGACCAAGGATGACAGGCTGTGCTGGGGAATGAATGACCTCGAACTGCAACTGTTCGGTATGAAGGACTCCCACAGTCAGGGGTGCTGACTCAAAATGGATCAAGCCTGAACCAAAGGGGGTGCCATCCAGAGTAGTTATCTTGAGACAATGTCTTTTCTGCAAAAGAGGCAAGCCAGCTTGAATCATGAAACGGTGATCCAGGAAGTTTCCAGCTGCCCCTGAATAAATGAAGGCTTAATTTGTGGACAGTATCCTGACGGAAGGTTAGCGTAACAGGTACCAGGATCTGAGAGGAGTGGGAGGATTTAGTGGAGATCATGCTTAGAGGTACCCCTGTGTTATCCCCTAAGCATTGGCTTTTCCCGGCCGAATGTCACAGTGATTTAGTTGGTAGGAGTTAGATCCACAATAAAAGCATAGTCTCAGTCTCCTTCTTCTCAGTCTTTCAGACTCTGAAGGTTTGAAGGAGGAGAGATCCATGGGTTCCTCCACTGAGGTAACTGGAGCTGCTGAAGGGGTAGAGGATACTGCCGAAACTGGAGGACGGGGGGGGGGGGGACCATCCTTGTTCTGTCTCTCTCGGCTTGTCTCTCCTGAAACTGAGAGTCCAGACTGATACAAAGCATTATAAAGTCATCCAAAGAAGATGGAATATCACGATAAGTGAGTTCATCTTTGATGCGTTCATGGAGACCCCTCCTAAAGGCTGCCTTGAGAGCACTGCCATCCCAAGTGGTTGTCTTTCAGTAAGGAAATGATAAAGGTGACCCTTGACTGGTGAGACTGAAAGGTGTGAGGATCATTGCGCAAGTGCAGCCTGCATTGATTAAGAAAGACCCTGCAATCAGTAGTACCTTCATACTTGTCAGGCAAAGGTATCCAGGGTATACTTCCAGAAGCAGAGGAAGAAGTCACAGTACTAGATGTAGGGACTGGTGGTGAAACAACAGGAGCGGTATTTCTCGCTGTAACTAGTAAGGAGAGTTGAGCGGTAATAGCCTCTAGCTTGGAATCCATATTCTGCAACTGTGTGGTATAGGTTCCCAACATCTGTCCCCGAAGATAAACAGCTTGTGCCACCTTCTCTGGCTCCATGGCCCAAGTATAATGTAATGCTCATGGAATACTCCTCTATCAGACAAAACTCGGCCAGTAGTCTTGTTATCCCGGGGTCGAGCCGGAATAATAGAGAATATCCCAGAGCAGAGAAAGTAAGATGAGGAAGGCGGCACTCACCACAGGCAATGGCAAAGCAGTGCAAGGACAAACCACTAGAATGGCCAGGCAAGCAGGATTTGGCAACAGTAAAGCAGTCCAAGGGCACACCACTAGAATGGTCAGGCAGGCAGGGTTCGGCAACAAAGAGGCAATCCAGAACAACAGAGGTTAATAAGTAGATTAGTCAGACAGGCAGGGTTCAGTCAGCAGCAGTATATCAATCTAGTAATTAAGGGGTATAGCAGGTAGAGTAGTCAGACAGGCAGGGTTCAGAAACAGTATATCAATCCAGTAATTAAGGGGTATAGCAGGCAGAGTAGTCAGACAGGCAGGGTTCAGCAACAGTATATCAATGCAGTAGTTAAGGGGTATAGCAGGCAGAGTAGTCAGACAGGCAGGGATCATACACAAATAGGCAAATTAATTCAACGATCTGTCACACCCAGGAGCACACAAAGTAACACCTATACTTGGGCAGTGACAGATCGTTGTAGGAAACTTACATAGGCACAGGATTTGTGCCACAAAGGTCCCACCGGCATCAGGAGTGTGCGCCGATGACGTCAGTGGTGCACGCATCCGGACCGACACAACCGCTGGCAATGAGCAGGGAAGAGAAGCAAGGAGACGCCACGCCCCTAGCAACGGCTAGAGTGTTGCGATGTGACAGTGTCCGGTTAATGCGCAAGTGAAAACATTTTAGTTTCAACTTGTAATACGAGCTCTGCACAAAAAGCTTATTTCTAGCAAAGTTAGCATGCAAGCGGGAGTGATAAATAGCATTCCACTTGTAATCTAGCCCAGAGTCAACAAAAAATCTTACAGTAAATGTTTTGGTGAGAAAACAGAAATACAAAATATATAATATGAAAAAAAAAACTTTTTTTGTCAAAATGCAAAACAGAATTATAGATTTTGAGACATTTATTTATACTGGAAAACTCCAACTCATTTAGACTGTAGTGCTTTATTGAGCCAAGGATTGATTTAAACCTGGCCATGGCAACAGCATAAGATTTCTTTAGAATGTTGTTCATTCACCTTTGCAAAGGATCTGTGGCAGCTATCAAGTCATCCAGAAGAAAAATATTTCTCTTATTAAGGTGAAAAGTGCTGTATCCACCATAGAAGGAATTTACCAACTAAAATCATAGCTTCATGCATATTATGTGACATATGAGTATTATATACCAATGATTATATAGCATATCTTTGAATTATCTGCACTGTCAGGGCTGATCATAATAGAAGCCAGTCTCCATTGCTGCAAAGGGGTCTTTAAATTAATCTTACAGGGGGAAATAGGGCATGTGTATGAACAGGTATATCAGGAACCCCAACAAGAATGTGTTGCAACTATAAACTTGCATTTCCTGTAAACCACAGATTACTTTAGCAATCAAACATGGGGTTAAACACCTTAATCCACTTATCCATTGTGTACTGTGTTACTGTGTAACAACTGTCCCATATTTTACTATAACATAAATCTGCAAGGAGCACCATCTACAGTACTCAATTAGGCGAAGTCAGGAGGAAACATACTAGAATAGCAAAAAAAATGTCACTAAAACATACTCAAAACAAATGTAAGTTTTCAACTAAAATGTTCAGAGAGGAATATAAAGCACATGTCAACGTGCCTAATATGAGACAAAAAGCTAAAATATTAAGGCATAAATCCTATATTTAAAAAATACAGCTTAAGTTTAATAAATATGAAAACATTTGCTCACTATCCTGTCCATAGGGACAAAACTTAAAAGAATACTGCAGAACAGGATATCATGACTGGTTCTGTAAATATTCGGAAGTAGGCAATGTCTGTGTTTGAATGCACAACAGGATTTTACACATAGTTTAAGATTGATTTGATCATCTGTGTTAAATTTAACTTTCTAAATGTTTTTTTTTTTTTTTTTTTAACTGTAATGGCTTAACAAATTTCACCAAACTTGTAAATCTTGAAAGAACAAAAAAATAAATGTGTTTTCTATTTCTCCATATAATACACAAAACATCCCCACATCAATCTTCCTAAAATCTGGCAAAACAACAGATACATAATGATAGATTTATCTTCTGTGTCTACAAATCACATTTAATTTTGTAGAACAAAGATATACTAGATCAGGGGTCAGCAACCTTGGCTCCCCAGTTGTTTTAGAACTACATTTCCCATGATGCTTAAGTGTCTTTAAGCTGCCTACGCATTATGGGAAATGTAGTTCTAAAACATCTGGAGGGCCAAGGTTGCTAACCCCTGTACTAGATGAATGTCAGATTACTGTGATGTTACTTACACATGCACAATAAAACTATACTGGCTTTGATTGCAGTAACAGGAAGGACACCTCCATTAGGAACTTGGGTTAAAGAGGAGAATCTTCAAACTAGGGAAACCTATCCTAGCCCCCAAGCTGTCTAGTTTGTATGATACAACTATGACTGACATCCATGGCTTCACCAATAAGCTCCACCAATAAGCCTCCCTGACACATGGAAATCCCTCCAATTTTGTGTTCTAGAACCTCACGTACTGTACACTATAAAGAAATGTACAGGGAACATCATTTGCATACAGAGCTTGTTTGTAAGCATACTTTACTGGTACCAAAAAGAATAGACATTTATGTAGACTATTAATTAAAGAAAAAACATAAATATCAAATGGGTTCCTGTAGTGCAGCAGAGAGAGTATTAGTTACAGTATATGGCTCCTTTTGCCAGAGCTTTGGGTTAAAATCCAGTTGAATACACCACAATGTATTATTTGTTTTAGAGATCATTTCTCAGAATGTATTCTAAAATGAATCTGAAAAAAAAAGAGACACATGACTTTTTTATTTTCTCTTGAAGTTTAAAAAGAATGTAAAAGCCAGGGGTCAACAAATAAGTGTTATCTTATCACTATTGACAATTACTGATCCATAATATTATCAAAGCTGAATTAGCTATTAGCGTTCACATTCATATATTGTACCATCTGTATTAGCTTGTGGACTTAAAGCCAGGTGACAGGAGTGAATCAGTCTGAACACAACACAAACTAAGCCAAGACACAAAATCACTGTAACAAAAGCAAAAAACTGTAAAAAAAAAAAAATCCTGGCCAGGATCATGATAAACTGGAATCAAGTGGAGAGACTGTTGTTCTATGATAACTCCAAGCAGAATCAATGGTTGAGTGGCCCCACTTACCATAAACCCATATATACATATACTGTATATATATATATATACTATATATATATATATATATATATATATATATATATATATATATATATATACATATACATACATACATACACATATATCCTAGGAGTGTGTATCCTGCAGAGATCAATCCAAGAGCACTAGGGCAATCCTGAAAGAGTAATCAATCACATTGCAGGCTGGAGAAAGTAAGTGAACTCTTGAATTTAGTAACTTTCAGATCCTCCTTTAGCAGCAACATACTCTACGAATCCTTTCCTGTTTTTTGCTCCACACATAGAATTGTTTATTGTGGAATATTCAGGTTGCCTTGAGCAAGCTTGAGACATGCCTCAATTTTTTTTGGCAGCATTGATTTCCTTTGTGGTGTCGTTCCATGAACACCATTCTTGTTCAGTGTTTTTCTACTACTGGGCACATAAACAGATTTTTACAGAGTTTTCTGGAGGTCTTTTGCTGTTACCCTTGGGTTCTTTCTTCCCTCTTTCAGGATTGCTTGCTGTACTCTTGGAGTGATCTTTGCAGGATGCCTCCTCCTATGGACAGTATCAATAGTTCTGAATTAGTTCTCAATATGTAGACAATTTGTCTTACTGTGGATTGATGAATACCTAGGTCTTTAGCAATTCTTTTATAACCTTTTCTAGCGTATTACTTCTCTATAATGCATCTTCAACGGTCCTGTGAAAGTTGTAAGGATTGAGGCATGGTTCACAATAACCAATCTTGCTTGAGAAAAGCAGATTCGTCAGTAACCATGCTTTGGGCTCCATGTACGAAGCAGCGAGAGCTGCCCTGGAGTCCTTGCGGGGTAGGTTCGCATATGAGAGCCTATGTAATGATGCTGCTGCCCCTTTAAGTTTGGCCCTCCTACTTCACCCTATTTAAGCTGTAACTTCCCCTGACACTCTGCTTATGTATCTTCTACTGCAGACAGGGGCGGACTGGGCAGGGGGGCAATTGCCCCCTGGGCCACTCTGATTTAGTGTAAAATGGACCGCCTGTGAGTAACTGATCAGGCAGGGAGTCAGGACAGTGAGACTGAGCATCAACTTAAGTCTTACGGTCGCTGTAATGTTGTAGAGACTGACAGGTTCTCCTGGCTGGCTGCTTCTAATGGCTGATTATTGATCCGGCTGGGGTAAGGGGGTGGGATAATTCATTATCATGATGAACAAGGCTGGGGCAGGCCTCACATGATGATGCTGCGGTCTCCCGCTCGGCGCTCCCTCACTCATCACTTCCTCCTGCCCAGAGTCATGCACACAATGGTATGTCACAGGCATCAAGTTTCAAGAGAGCCTGATATAGAAAATGTAACAGAGTTAGTTAGAGCATTTTCCCAAAACTAAGTCAAAATAGGACCAGTGACATACATTCCTAGTAAATTAATTTCACTATAGCCTAGTTGTATAAATTATATATATATATATATATATATATATATATATATATATATATATATATATATATATATATATATATATATATTGCATATTGGGCTCTCCGAAGAGAGAAGCGCTCTACCAGGAACGAACAACAGCTCATTAGCTAGTTATATGGCGATTTACCACCCGGAAGCAGCCTCTTTTAGATCAGTGTGCTTTTCACAGAGGAAAACTTTCCTGAAGTATATCAGTCTGATCCCACCATGCAAGGTCAGTCCAGCCCCAAAATACCAGGCAATTCTCCTCTGAACAAGGAATATGACAACCCCAGACGATTGTTTCGGCCTCCTATGGGCCTCGTCAGTGAGGTGCAGCCACATTCCTCTAGGCACACTGGGCAGGGAGTCCACGTCTGGTTTCCCCCATCACCCATAGGGAGACCTCCCAAGGGTGATTTATAATTTGCATATTGGGTTCTCTGAAGAGAGAAGCGCTCTACCAGGAACGAACAACAGCTCATTAGCTAGTTCTATGGCGATTTACCACCCGGAAGCAGCCTCTTTTAGACCAGTGTGCTTTTCACAGAGGAAAACTTTCCTGAACTATATCAGTCTGATCCCGCCATGCAAGGTCAGTCCAGCCCCGAAATACCAGGCAATTCTCCTCTGAACAAGGAACATGACAACCCCAGACAATCGTTTCGGCCTCCTATGGGCCGAAACGATCAGGTGCAGCCACATTCCTCTAGGCACACTGGGTAGGGAGTCCACATCTGGTTTCCCCCATCACCCATAGGGAGACCTCCCAAGGGTGATTTATAATTTGCATATTGGGTTCTCCGAGGAGAATTCAGAGGAGAATTGCCTGGTATTTCGGGGCTGGACTGACCTTGCATGACGGGATCAGACTGATATACTTCAGGAAAGTTTTCCTCTGTGAAAAGCACACTGGTCTAAAAAAGGCTGCTTCCGGGTGGTAAATCGCCATAGAACTAGCTAATGAGCTGTTGTTTGTTCCTGGTAGAGCGCTTCTCTCTTCGGAGAACCCAATATGCATATATATATATATATATATATATATATATTATATCCATATTTTATATATATATATATATATATATATATATATATATAATATATGTATAAATAATATATATATTATATATATTTTATATTATTATTTATTATATATATATATATATATATATATATATATATATATATATATAGGTTTTGGGTGAAACACGTGTCGTCTGTTTGTTCACGCCCACAGGAGCTCCGTGAGCGTGGTGAATTGTTTGATGGAGAGCGGTTTACCCCCATGAAGAAATGGCTTACCCTAGACCTGGTTTCTAGGATACAAAGTTGGTGATAAAGTTTGGCTATCGACCAAAATTTTGAAACTTGGAACTCCGTCAAAGAAACTTAGTAGGTTGTTTATTGGACCTTTTCAAATTGCCAAGGTGATAAACCAAAATGCTGTTCGCTTGATGTTGCCAACACATCTCCGTATTCATCCCTCCTTTCATGTTTCCCTCCTGAAACCATACCTGCAGAATACATTCCATAACCGATATCTTCCTCTTTAAGCTCCCGTCGTTGATGGTGATCTCGAATATGAAGTTGCACGCATACTGGATTCTAGAACTTGCAGGGGGCGGCTTCAATACTTAGTCAGATTGAAGGGCTATGACTCCTCTGAGGACTCCTGGGTACCCCTCTCTGACCTTAAAGCCCCTCGTCTTCGTTCAGACTTCCATAAACTTTACCCTATCAAACCCACGCAGCCTTGAGGTATGCCTTACTCGGGGGGGGTCCTGTAATGATCCTGCTGCCCCTTTAAGTTTTGCCCTCCTACTTTACCCTACTTAAGCTGTAGCTTCCCCTGACAGTCTGCTTATGTATCTTCTACTGCAGAGTTTCCTGTTGTGCCTTAGTTTCTGGAGCCACACCTTGTTTGCTACTACTTCGTCTTTACCTGTGTAATGCTCGTGGGATACTCCTCTATCAGACCGAACTAGGCCAGTAGTCTTGTTATCCCGGTGTCGAGCCGGAATGATAGGGAATATCCCAGAGCAGAGAAGGTTTGCAAGATAGGGTAAGCGACATTTACCACAGGCAACAGGCAGGAAACCAGAGAAAGGTAGTTCAGGGGCAAACCACCAGAAAGGTCAGATAGGCAGTAACTGGCAACAGCAAGGCAGTCCAGAGGCAAACCACAAGGATGTTCAGGCAGGCAGGGTTTGGCAATAGCAAGGCAGTCCAGAGGTAAACCACTAGGATTGTCAGGCAGGCAGGGTTTGGCAACAGTAAGGTAATCCAGAGCAATAGGGGTTAACAGGCAGAGTGGTCAGACAGGCAGAGTTCAGCAGCAGTATATCAATCCAGAAGTAAAAGGGTTAACAGGCAGAGTGGTCAGACAAGCAGAGTTCAGCAGCAGTATATCAATCCAGCAGTTAAAGGGTTAACAGGCAGAGTGGTCAGACAAGCAGAGTTCAGCAGCAGTATATCAATCCAGCATAAGGATCAATAACACCCAGGAGAACAGTAAGTAACACCTATACTTGGGCAGTGATAGGTAGGACTGAAGTTACTTACATAGGCGCCGGATTCGTGCCACAGGAGATCCTGACCGGCTTCTGAATGGGGAAGCGTGCCGCAATAACGTCACCGCCGCATGCAGAGAGGTGCCAACTCCCCCTTAGGCAACGAGCAGACAGCAGGTGCCGCGTCCCTAGCAACAGCTAGAGCGGCGCGACGCAACAACCTGCAGCCTTTCTACTTTTCCTGCTCTCTTGGAAGCTCAGCATAACAACCACTAAACTCATCTGCACTGCCTCTAAGAAGCTATGTACTGTTTAAATCAATTGCAGTATTCTATGTGGGGAGTCTGACCAATCAATCCACATTAACAACTACTGCTAACAAAACCTATATTTACCCTGTATGACAGAATACATAATCTATAAAAAAACAAACTTTTTTTTCTGTGTGTTGTTTAATTTTTTTTTTTTACTTATTCCAATCACTATGGAACCTACTGAAATGATCAACCATATGATGAATTTGACGCAAAGGGTTGATTTACTGACCCAAGGCCTCCAAGACCTACAACGTGAAAATCAAAACATAAAGGCAACTCTAAGCGCTTTAACCTCTGCTCATATCATAACTGAGCCCCCTATTAGTCCCCCAGAAAAATTCTATGAAGACCGATCCCAATTTTAAATTTTAAAATTGCATGTAACCTACTCTTCATGATGAAGCCAAAAACCTACCACAATGAGCATATTAAAGTTTGTACAGTTATATCATACTTACGTGGGGAACCGAGGACCTGGGTTAATGCTTTTATTGAAAACCAAGAACCAATTCTAAATTCCCTGGAACAGTTAAACAAGGGAAGAGACCTGTCGAAGATTATGTTATAGAATTAAAAAATGGGCACGGGACTCCAAGTGGAATGATAATAGTCTGAGGAATCAGTTTAGACTCAATCTGTCTGAGACTCTTAAAGTGAATGTCAGCTTTCATGAATCAGTGCCCAGTTTTTTTAAAAAAAATATTAAAAACAGGGGCACTTTCATTTATGTAAACCATTGCACCAGATTTTACAAATACTTACCTTCTTCTTCTGAAACCCCGGATCGCTGATCCCATGCCTGCAGCTTCTCTGTACTTCGTCAACAATGACAAAATCGTCTCTCTCCAATCACGGCTTCCCCCCCAGGAGCGCTCATCTGGCGAGGCCATGCCGTGATTGGAGGAAGCCGGTTTCGTCATTGCTGTGTTAGTACAGTCAGAAGATGCAGGCGGGGCGATCTTTTACAGAGAAGACAAAGCACGTGCGCTGATTAAGGTCCTCTTCACAATGCTCCTTTAAACCGTTGCTTCATTTAGAGCCACTGGCATTTTTGTAGTAGAAGTGTTCTTGGTGAGAAACTTTCCCAGGGATATGCGGCTAATGTATGTTAGCTACTAATAGCTAGCTTTCTCTGAATTCTTGAACCCACAGAGTAAATAGTAAACGGACATTTAAAAAACACTTAGTAAATGGAGACTTAAAAAGTTTCATTACTTGAATGATGGTAATTACTGTATGTTGTTGCATGTGAAGGACAGTGATTGTTTCAAAGTGTATTCTTCTTTCCCTCACTTCCTATCTCCCTTCTTTCCCTTTATCCCTCCCTTCCTCAGACATACATACACACACACACCCTCACAGAGACATCCACAGAAAACACACAAAGACATACACACCCACCCTCACAGAGGCAGCCACAGAAGATACACAAATACATACATACACACACACACCCTCACAGAGAAACCCACAGAAAATGCACAAAGACATACGCACACACCCTCACAGAAACATCCACAGAAAATGCACAAAGACGGACACACACACCCTCACGGAGACACCCACAGAAAAAAAATACATACACACTCATAGAGACACCAACAAAAGCACAAAGACATAAACACAGACACCCATAGAAACACTCACAAGAGGTAAAATGTCTGCACATTGCCATTCCCTGAATCAATAGTGTGTGACATGCATGTTAAAAAAAATAGCAAAAATGAAGAGATCACTTTTTAAAGAATCATATTTGTAAATGTGCAAACAAAAATACTTCTGTGAATTGAAAATTTTATATTAATGATCTGTCAGAATGAGTAGATGAAGAAAAGCACTTTTAAAAGGTTGACATATGTTTGGGTTTTGTCCCCGCATTTCCCAACTAAGAGCACCACTTCAAATCTGGTGTACAAATGTTCCCATCGGTCAGCTGTACTTATGGATTTTGAAAATGCTGGATTCTATATGGTCTTGGTGGAACAATAAGCTGTGGTACTCAATCTCATACCATTAGATCTGGTTAAATGCAGGATTTAGGCTTTTTTTGTATGTATTTCAAAATTAAGTCAGCTGTAGTTTAAACTGAACAGTGTTAAGCTAACCTGTCTCATTTCAAACACTGAGCAATCTTAGCCTGAGAGTATAACATTTTATGCAGATGTAAAAATCTTAGATAAAATGCCCCTGACATCTGGAAAGTCCTTGCATAAAGGGGCAGTAAACTGGAATGTGATTAAAATATATATATATATATATATAAATAAAAAAAATCATATCTGCCAAAAGGGCACCTACCTTTGTGTATTGAGGAGGAAATATTTCTCCATGGTTTTAAATATAGAATTTCTATAGCATTGTCAAATAATGATAAATACACTGCTGCATATTGCTAAAAAAATGTGTTTTTATAGACCCCTGGCCCCACCATACAACTACCACACAGAAGTTACAATCCGAAATTGCACAATGAAATAAAAAACATTTACTAAGTAAGTACTACCTCATCTGCAAATGAAAGTGATTTGCAGTCTGACTCAGGCACACACTGTACAACCTGAAGTGCCAACTCTGTCTCACACTATGCATAGTGGTTTAATGCACACTCAGAAATCCTCTCAGATGCTAATGCTTTACTCCTTGTAAAGGCTCAATAGCACTTTGCTGTAGCACCCTCTGGTGGCTGCCAAAATTTAAAAAAAAGAGTCACCCCTTTCACCCCCTTATGACGGCCCTGTATTTAGTGTGAATAATATGCATTACCCCCTTAAAAAAGATGAACAATTTCAATTTTTAGGATTCTAGCTACCTGCAAAAATCCCCTTTAGCTTGTGCCTCCCTATACCAGTGATGGCTAACCTTGGCACCCAAATGTTTTGAAACCACACTTCCTATAATGCTTAGCCACAAGCATAAAAGGATTTTTTGACTTTTATAAACCTAATTACTAATGTGGGACACACTAAATAACTGAATGCTCCAATTGAGAAATTTACTTTGATTGTCCCATTAAAGGATTACTAGCTTTTGCAGTTTTTTACTCAAAACGGAACCCACATTTCAACACATACATATAATTATTAAATAGCAAACCTACAGTATATTCATTGTAAAACGAAGCTGAATAACTGCATAAAGATATCTTTTATTAAATTATCCTGACATCACCTAATCCAGCCCTCCAATATGGGCAGTACATTTCGAAAAGCACGAACCTATCGTATCTACTGTTTTTTGCATATAATTAAATGCCGATTAAGGCGTTTTGTGCATGAGCAACTCTACTTCATATAGAACTGACATGAAGATAGTGACATAATGGATGACGTTGCGCTATCTTTCGCATGCACATCAGGAATAACGGTCGCCATTTTTTTTTAACCTGGGCAGTCAGCCCGGATTGGACAAAGCTAAATACGATAATCGGAGTGGGTTTGGAAAGGGTTAAATTTTCAAAGCCAAATATCTTCCAAACGGTAAGTAATTTAAACAGATAGGGCATTGTAAAAATATTTAAATTTGTACTTTCTTTTTAGCTGTGATTAGTTTTTTTTGTACCTTCAGTGTCCTTTTAATGAGAATAGAACAGCTTTTCCATTAACAAATTACTTATTTATCCTTTTCTAAAGAGCTAACCATCATATATCTGCAATGAGACATATTTTAGGCCATGATTCTTAGTGCCATTTTTATGCCTCTCAATTTATTATAGCGGAGTGTGTTTCCATCAACTTCAACTGGTTTTGTGATAAAATGTAATAGTTATCATATTGTATTTGCACAACCTTCATTAAAGCTTGTTTCTTAAAAAAAAATAATAATAATAATAATTGTATAGCCAGAAAAGTATAGTAATTGAATTACTGGCTGAATAGTCAAGGAAGTGGTCAATGTGGAGGGAAGTGACTGTCAGTTCTGCAACATTCAGTAGCAATTGAACATAAATTACCACTTTCTTGTATTTATGAATTTGACTGATAAATGTTTAATGCAATATGCCACCTCCATGTATTGTCGTACTGCTCCAGCACAGGGGAAGCATTCAGTTAAAGGACCAGCAAATACAGTAGATTTGCATAATAAACAAATGCATGATAAAAAAACAATGCAATAACACTTAGTCTGAACTTCAAATGAGTAGATTTATTTCTGACAATTTTCAGTTATGTCTATTTCTGCTCCCCCCTGTATCATGTGACAGCCATCTGCCAATCACAAATGCATATATTCCATGAATTTTGGTGCCTCAAAAAGTGTAAATATAAAAAGACTGTGCACATTTTGATAATGGAAGTAAATTGGAAAGTTGCTTAACATTGCATGCTCTGTCTAAATCATGAAATTTTAATTTTGATTTGCGTGTCTCTTTAAACTGCATATACAAACTATTTTCTGCATAAGAAATATATTTTTTTACCTAAAGAGCATAGTGTATTTGTTCAGTATGTAGTGTTATGAAAGTATTGCTGGTAAAAAAAAAATCCCTTGTACGTACCTTTAAAGCGTCCACATAACATATTTTAAATATTACTCTAAATGTGAACACGTTATCATACCTTTCCTCTATTAGTATCCTATATGACTTTATCCATCCATAATCAAGAGACAGTCCTTCACTTAAAGGGACACTGAACCCAATTTTTTTCTTTTGTGATTCAGATAGAGCATGCAATTTTAAGCAACTTTCTAATTTACTCCTTTTATCAATTTTTCTTCATTCTCTTGGTATGTTTATTTGAAAAGCAAGAATGTCAGTTTAGATGCCGGCCCATTTTTGGTGAACAACCTGGGTTGTCCTTGCTGATTGGACAGCACAAATAAACAAGTGCTGTCTATGGTTCTGAACCCAAAAATTGCTGGCTCCTTAGCTTCAATGCCTTGTTTTTCAAATAAAGATAGAAAGAGAACGAAGAAAACTTGATAATAAGAGTAAATTAGAAAGTTGCTTAAAATTGCATGCTCTATGTGAATCAGGAAAGAAAAAAATTGGAATCAGTGTCACTTTAAAAGGACATAAACCAAAAGAAAAATGATGAAACAACTTTCAAATTTGCTTTTCTTGGTATCCTTTGTTGAAGGAGCAGCAATGCACTACTGGGAGCTATCTGAAGACATCAGATGAGCCAATGAGAAGACATTTATGCACAGCCACCAATCAGAAGTTAGCTCCACAAGGGCATTGCTGCTCCTGAGCCTACCTAGGTATGCTTTTCAATAATGGATACCAAGAGAACAAATCAAATTATATAATAGAAGTGAATTGGAAAGATGTTTAAATGTGTATGTTCTTTATGAATCATGAAAGAAACATTTTGGGTTTCATGCCCCTTTAAATTCAATTGAACTGCAAACAATGGCATTTAAAGGAATTTTTTTAAATATAAGGGGAATATAATGTCATTTTTGGTCACACGTTTTAAGAGCAGCGAGTTCCCTTGCAATATTTTTTTAAACCATTTAATTTATGCTTGCCACAACTGCCATTAAAGGGATAGGAAAATGTGCTTTGTTCTCTTAGTATTCCTTTGTTGAAAAATAATACGCACATATCATACACCAGTGGGAGCTGCTGCTAATTGGTTCCAGCACACATTTGTCTCTTGTGATTGGCTAACTAGATGTGTTCAGCTAGCTGCCAGTAGTGCAATGCTGTTCCTTCAGCAATGGATAACAAGAGAATGAAGCAAATTTGATAATACACATAAATTGGAAAGTTGTTTAAAATTGTGTGTTCTATCTGAATCATAAAATAAAAACTTTTGTGTTTGCTATCCCTTTAAGCATAGTGAAAGGGATATATGAATGTGGTATACACACTGTGGAATCACCCCTTTATATTTTTAATTTCCTTCTTTTCTGTCATGTTTTAACATGTGTGGTTGTTGGGGGGAAAGTGGGAGGAGCATTAAAGGGACCGTTAAGTCAAAATTAAAATTTCTTTATTCAGATAGAGCTGCAATTTTAAACAACTTTCCAATTTACTTCTGTTATCAAATTTGCTTTGTTCTCTTGGTATCTTTTATTAAAGAGTAAAACTAGGTAGGCTCATTAGAGCTCAGGAGTGCGCACGTGTCTTTAGTACTCTATGGCAGCAGTGTTTTGCAAAATTGTATAACAAAGCTACAAATAATGTTGCAAAACACTGCCGCCATAGAGAACTAAAGACACGTGCACACTCCTGAGCTATTATGAGCTTAGCTAGTTTTACTCTTCAATCAAAGATACAAAGAGAACAAGGCAAATTTGATAACAGAAGTAAATTGGAAAGTTGTTTAAAATGTCATGCTCTATCTGAATCATGAAAGTTGAATTTTGACTTTACTGTCCCTTTAATTGCAAAACCAAAGAGTACTAGCAAAAAGAAGTTTTCAGTTTTCCAAATGTTTTTACTCA
The DNA here is from genome assembly GCF_027579735.1 of Bombina bombina. Taxonomy (NCBI): domain Eukaryota; kingdom Metazoa; phylum Chordata; class Amphibia; order Anura; family Bombinatoridae; genus Bombina; species Bombina bombina. Next base: position 872,397,128 of record NC_069500.1, read on the forward strand.
CAATCAGTGAAGCAAAAAGGCACCAAGTTAGAAATGAGGACTTCAACACAGTAAAGGGACAATATATATCTTGAGGTTGTGCCATTAAAGGGATACTAACCCCACATTTTTTCTTTCATGATTCAGATAGAGCATGCAATTTTAAGCAACTTTCTAATTTACTCCTAGTATCAATTTTTCTTTGTTCTCGTATTATCTTGATTTGAAAAAGCAGTAATAAAAGGTTAGGAGCCAGCCCATTTTTAGTTCAGCACCTTGGTAGAGCTTGCTGATTGGTTTGCTACGTTTAGCCACAAATCAGCAAGTACTACCCAGTTGCTGAACAAAAAATGGTCCGGCTCTAAAGCTTACAGTACTGCTTTTTCAAATCAAGATAGCATGAGAACAAAGAAAAAGTGATAATAGGAGTAAATTAGACAGGTGCTTAAAATCTCATGCTCTATCTGAATCATGAAAGAAAAAAAATGGGTTTAGTATCCCTTTAACCCCTTAATGACAACTGACGTACCAGGTACGTCATGCATTAACAAGCAGTTAATGACAATGGACGTACCTGGTACGTCAGTTGTCTAACAGAGTGCTGGAAGCGATCACAAATGCTTCCAGCAGCTCTGAGGGTATTGCAGTGATGCCTCGATATGGAGGCATCCTGCAATACCATTTTACAAGCCCCCGATGCAGAGAGAGCCACTCTGTGGCCCTCTCTGCACCGGTAGCGATAGTGCCGGGGTGTGAGGGGTGCGCTCGCGTGTGCACGTGAGCATGCATATGCGCGTGCACGTGCGCGCATGCACGTGCACCCATTAGCCACACTGACACCAATGAATGAGGGCAGAAAGGGGGAAAAAAGGGATTTAAAAAAAAAAAAAAAGGATCTGGGAGGGGGTGGGGGTATTGTGGGGGGCTGCTACACTACATAAATAGTTTTTTTAAGTAAAAATAAAATAAAAATACTTTTTGGGGGGTTTTGGGGACCAAACTGGGTACCCAAGATGGTGGTAATTAGGTAGGGGAGAGGGTTAGAGAGCTGGAGGGGGGATCAGGGAGGTTGGGGCTAAGGCAGGGGTCCATCACAGCTTAAAATACTTTATTATTTTTATTTAAAAAAAAAAAAAAAAACCTCTTTTATTTAGTACTGGCAGACTTTCTGCCAGTACTTAAGATGGCGGGAACAATTGTGGGGTGGGGGAGGGAAGAGAGCTGTTTGGGAGGGATCAGGGGGTGGGATGTGTCAGGTGGGAGGCTGGATCTCTAAAATTAACCCTGCAAGCTCCCTACAAGCTACCTAATTTAACCCCTTCACTGCTGGGCATAATTAACGTGTGGTGCGCAGCAGCATTTAGCGGCCTTCTAATTACCAAAAAATAACGCCAAAGCCATATAAGTCTGCTATTTCTGAACAAAGGGGATCCCAGAGAAGCTTTTACAACAATTTCTGCCATAATTGCACAAGCTGTTTGTAAATAATTTCAGTGAGAAACCTAAAATTGTGAAAAATGTTAAGTTTTTTTTTTTATTTGCTCGCATTTGGCGGTGAAATGGTGGCATAAAATATACCAAAATGGGCCTAGATCAATACTTGGGGTTGTCTACTACACTACATTAAAGCTAAAATTAACCCTACAAGCTCCCTACAAGCTCCCTAATTAACCCCTTCACTCCTGGGCATAAAACACGTGTGGGGCGCAGTGGCATTTAGCGGCCTTCTAATTACCAAAAAGCAACCCAAAAGCCATATAAGTCTGCTATTTCTGAAAAAAGGGGATCCCAGAGAAGCATTTACAACCATTTGTGCCATAATTGCAGAAGCTGTTTGTAAATAATTTCAGTGGGAAACCTAAAGTTTGTGACAAATTTTGTGAAAAAGTGAACTTTTTTTTTTTTTTGATCGCATTTTGGCGGTGAAATGGTGGCATGAAATATACCAAAATGGGCCTAGATCAATACTTTGGGATGTTTTCTAAAAAAAATATATACATGTCAAGGGATATTCAGGTATTCCTGACAGATATCAGGGTTCCAATGTAACTAGCGCTAATTTTGAAAAAAAGTGGTTTGGAAATAGCGAAGTGCTACTTGTATTTATTGCCCCATAAATTGCAAAAAAAGCAAAGAACATGTAAACATTGGGTATTTCTAAACTCAGGACAAATTTAGAAACTATTTAGCATGGGTGTTTCTTGGTAATTGTAGATGTGTAACATATTTTGGGGGTCAAAGTTAGAAAAAGTGTGTTTTTTTTCCATTTTTTCCTCATATTTTATTATTATTTTTTTAGTAAATTATAAGACATGATGAAAATAATGGTATCTTTAGAAAGTCCATTTAATGGCGAGAAAAACAGTATATAATATGTGTGGGTACAGTAAATGAGTAAGAGGGAAATTACAGCTAAACACAAACACTGCAGAATGTAAAAATAGCCATTGTCATTAAGGGTAAGAAAATTGAAAAATGGTCCGGTCATTAAGGGGGTTAATAGAAAAAGTTAGCAATATACTTTAATTATTTTGTCCTCTTTTCCTATAATAAAACTCTGAAACATGTGGGCTTCCCAATTCCTGTTAGTGTAAATCTGTATATCTATATTTCACATCACCGTTGGTTTGCACACACTAGTGGCTAATTATATATGTCCCTGACTGGCTTAAGCAGAAAAGAAAACCTAGGTTACATCATGGCAGCTCATAGTCCTTTATTGACACTTAAATTTATTTTTTGTTCAGTATTTAAGCAATATAATTTAAAATATACACCTGCATATTATTCTCAGACTAACCTTTGCTTTGAATATATCATTCTATCTAGCATGATGTATGTAGTGTTTAATGTCCCTTAAAAAAATAAAATTTTGTTGCAGTAAACTGAGTGATTTTTAAAATATTTTTGTCTGCTTATGTTCCTGCCCTAAAACCCCAAAAAACAAATATGCTTGGGTGCAGTATTATCCACAAATTAAGGTATAACAAATTATAAAATGGCATAGGACCAAATCAAGTCGGCATTAGGGTTACTGTTAAAACCCTCACTTACTTGAGATATAAAAGACTTACAAGTTACACCAATAAAGGAGCTGAAGTTGTCTTTGTAAGAACAATCTATTCCTAGGGAGTGATTGACAAACCTGTATTTACCTATTTATTTTGTTGTCTACTTAAAAGGCCACTAAACCCAAAATCTTTCTTTCATGATTCAGATAGAGAATAGAAATTTAAACAACATTACAATTTACTTCCATTATTTATTTTGCTTCATTTTTTAAATATCCGTAGTTGAAGAAAAAGCAATGCACATGGTGAGCCAATCACACGATGCTTCTATGTGCAGCAACCAATCAGCATCTAGTGAGCATATCTAGATATGCTTTTCATCAAAGAACATCAAGAGAGTAAAACAAATTAGATAATATAAGTAAATTAGAAAAATGTTTAACTTTGCATTCTCTTTCTAAATCATAAAAGAAAAAATGTGGGTGGCATGTCCCTTTAACAGCTTCATTTTTTTCAGTTGAAGAAAAAAAAAAGCAATAGGTTTCATATGTAGGAGAGAAATTTAACATCTTTCATGTTTAGAATGGGTTAGAATCCATTACACCATCTAGTATCGTGTAAGCAATTGTACGTTATAAAAAGGGAACATTAACCCCTTTACGACCAACATACCCTGTATGTCACGCTGGGATTAAGGGGGTTTACTAGCGCAGCTTGGCAGGACAGTTGCAAAGCTGCGCTAGTACTGTGTGCTTCACTTCCGGAGGCATTTTGATATAGCGCGGTCGTGCTAACATTAACAAGACCTGCACTATTTCCAGCTCATCTATGGAGGTATGTGAACAAACAACATATAGGTACGTTGGCAGTCGTTAAACACTTTGATTGAGGTAGCTCAGTTGGGTAAATGCCCTGATTACAAAAAAGCCTGTTTAAAATCAGGTTTTAAATCCTGCAGGGAAGGACTCAGCCCTTCATTCTTCTGAGGTCGATAACATGAGTACCATTAAATTGGGTAATAATAACAACTATTACTATTCAGCTGCCGATTTGGTTAATTACCGAGAGCGAGCGCTGAAAAAGCGTTTGAGTCCCACTGGGAGAAAGGCGCTATATAAATACTATTTATTATATTAATATTATTGATTATCAAGATTACAATAGGAGTCTAGAAGAACATTTTCCGAAATGTTGGCAGATGGATTTCTATGTGCCATAAAGCCGACCTGGTCCGTATGTATTAATGAGTCTAAAGGCCCTTAAGTCTATGTGCCAAAATACCTGTGAGAAGCTTGTAAGCACTATTCAGGAGTGATATTGGATGGTAAGAGTCCAAAGAAGTTGGATCCTTACCTTTTTTTCTGGATAAGTGTAATCGTGGCTGCTGAAAAATATACAGAAGGATTTACTCCATTTAAAAAATAAGCATTAAATAATTTAAATAGGGTAGGTGTAATTTCTTGTTTTAATAGTTTATAAAATTATCCCGGTAAAAGATCGGGATCAGCAGCCTTATTCATTTTCAATTTATCTATTGCATGGTGAATTTCCGTTTCCGTAATAGGTGAATTCAACAATTCTAAGTTCTCAGTGGTCAGGCAAGGCAGTTTTAACCTCTGCCAAAATTTTGATTTATTAATAGTATTAATCTCTGTTGGAGAGTACAATCCTTTAAAAATTTTTATAAAGTTTCTGACTAATTTCCTCAGTGTTAGTAATTTTAATATTGCCCTTTTTAATAACCTTAATATAATTCCGTTTCTCTAGGTTTTTTACACATCTAGCTAGATATTTACCAATTGTATCACCATATCTGTAAACTTTTGCTCTAGCTCTAAATTAATTAAATGGACATAATACTCATATGCTAAATCACTTGAAACTGATGCAGTATAACTGTAAAAAGCTGAAAGGAAAATATCACCTGAGCATCTCTATGTAAAAATGGAAGATATTTTACCTCACAATCTCCTCAGCTCAGCAGAGTAAGTTCTGTGTAAAAAGTTATACTTCACCTGCTCCCAGCTGCAGGTAATAAAAAAAAATGAAGAAATGAACAGCAGCCAATCAGCATCAGCAATGCTGAGGTCATGAACTTTTACTGTGATCTCATGAGATTTGACTTAACTCTCATGAGATTTCATAGTAAGCTTCCTTTACCTGATTGGTGAAATAATATGAGAGTTCATGAGGCTCATCCCCTAAGCTGTCCCAGGACAGACACACTAAAATGCTGCTTAGAAATCCTTTACAATGGGAGGTGGCTACTGAGGAACTTTTGAGGTAAAATATCTTTCTTTTTTACATAGAGATGTTCAGGAGATATTTTCTAGTCAGCTTTTTACAGCTATGCTGCATCACTTTCGAGTGTTTCAACATTTGGGTATTATGGCCCTTTAATTGCATTCCTCTGTGTATTAATAATCTCCCATTCTTTTATGGCCTTTATATAGCAATCCCAATTTATTTGAGTCGGGCAGCTTATATAAAAAAAAGCGTTTGATTCAATTACTTGGGATCACCTTTTTTTATACGTTGAGTCAATTCGGATTTAAGGGTCAATTCTTAAAATGTATCAAGTTAATATATTCAAAAGCGACCTCTTCGCTATTGGTGAATGGTTCCATAACTAATAGCTTCTGTATGCTGAAAGGTACACTTCAGGGGTGCCCGATTTATCCTTTACTCTTTAATTTAGCTATTGAACCTTTTGCAATACTACTTAGGAAGGAATTTCAAGGAATTCCTCTTGTTGGTAAGAAACTTAAACTCTTACTATACGCTGATGATTTACTGTTATTTCTTAATGACATGCAAATAGAAATTCCCACATATTTTAAAACATATTCAGGAATTTGGTTCTTTTTCCGGATATCAAGTGAATGCTACCAAATTCGAAATTCTGTGGTTTAACAACTCTCCATTAGATAAATCGTATGTACCTTTTAAAATTGTAACTGATCAGATTACCTACTTAGGGATTATTATAGTTAACTGCCCGGAAATATTGGTATTCTAGAAAATGTATGTATCCTGTTCGAAAAGATTAAACAGAATCTGATTAATTGGTCTCATCTACCGCTCTCACTAACTGTTAATGATTATATTACCAAAACTCTTATTTCTTTCATGTAATTAGCAAGAGTCCATGAGCTAGTGACGTATGGGATATACATTCCTACCAGGAGGGGGCAAAGTTTCCCAAACCTTAAAATGCCTATAAATACACCCCTCACCACCACACCCACAATTCAGTTTTACAAACTTTGCCTCCTATGGAGGTGGTCCCTCTTTGCATACTTTTACTAAATTCTACCATTTTGATGTGTTTTCTTCTTTTGAAGCAGTTTTTGGTAGAAAACGTACTTCAGGCAGTGGTTTCAGTTTGAATCTTCTGCTTATGTTTTTTCATTAAAATTTTATTCTGGGTGTGGATTATTTTCAGCAGGGAATTGGCTGACTTTATTTATCCCTCCCTCTCTAGTGACTCTTGCGTGGAAAGATCCACATCTTGGGTAATCATTATCCCATACGTCACTAGCTCATTGGACTCTTGCTAATTACATGAAAGAAAACATAATTTATGTAAGAACTTACCTGATAAGATTCATTTCTTTCATATTAGCAAGAGTCCATGAGGCCCGCCCTTTTTTGTGGTGGTTTTGATTTTTTTTGTATAAAGCACAATTATTCCAATTCCTTATTTTATATGCTTTCGCACTTTTTTCTTATCACCCCACTTCTTGGCTATTCGTTAAACTGAAGTGTGGGTGTGGTGAGGGGTGTATTTATAGGCATTTTAAGATTTGGGAAACTTTGCCCCTCCTGGTAGGAATGTATATCCCATACGTCACTAGCTCATGGACTCTTGCTAATATGAAATAAATGAATTTATCAGGTAAGTTCTTACATAAATTATGTTATCTAATACAAAATATGCCCATTCTATTAGCTAAAAAAGACATTAAATACCTGAATTCAATATTCAGAATTTTTTTTTGAGGTACGGGCAGAAGACGTATGGCCTTGGAAAAACTAACCAATCTAAGAAAGTTTGATGGATTATCATTTCCCTCTCTATCCATCTATAATAGTGTAATGCTTGGCCAAAGTTGCAATGGATTGGCTTACTGATGGTAACTACATTTCCTATCTAGAAGCGGGAAAAAAGCTAGTTTTCCCATTTTCACTAACAGCCTTATTACATTGCCCTAACAAATAGTATTCCACTTAGAATTAAAAAGTTGTATACCTATATATCATATTATTATAGCATGGCAACACATAAGGTTGTTATTAAAATGCGGACCCTTTTATGTCGAATCTGCTACCTATTACGGGTAACCACGATTTTTACCTGGCCTTAATAGTAAATTATTTAAACATATGGGCCAATGTGGGACTATCACATGTTGTGCCAGCTAATGAATCGGCTACCCTCATCGTGTATATACCGTTGAAGCTTGAAAAACAGTTATGATCTTCCAAATACAGGACTTCTATGCTTCTTACAAATTCGACATTAGTTCTATGAGTCTACTAAGAGATTTAATTTAACTGGAATAAAGCTGGGGTACAAGATGTGACTATCACTGTATAAAATTAAGTAACCCGCTCTATTAATTTCTGGTATAAACTGATATTCTCCAATTTAGGTTAAAAATAATCTTCAGAAAATAGAAGCTGGCAACAAATTTTGGATATATCTGGTGAAGATTTGGTGAAATATAGGCAACCAAAATGCTGATAAAGCCAACCTCTCTGCAGCATGGCGAGAATCTCATATAAAATGTATTAATCCAGGTTGTATATTACCCCCAGCTAAACTTAATCAATGTATCCTAATAACCCAAAATTATTATCCTAGGTGCCATTCATTGAAGGCCGACTTGGTGCATATGTTCTGGAGTTGACCTAAAATTCAGAAGTTTTGGTCTGGTGTTAAATTTTGGCTGTGTAAGAGGTCCTAAAAAGAAATATCAAACTCAAGAAAACACATACTTCTCCTATATGATAGGCAAAATTTGTGGGTTAATATTCACTTTATTAACTAAACTATCTTAGTATCTTATACTTAAAAACAGGAAAAGTAATCGGGAAACCAACTATTAATAACCTTATGTATCTTCTTCAAGCATGGGTAATTAATAGAACAATTTAATACCTATACCTGTACAGTAAAAGGTATTAAGAGATTCCATATGAAATGGGCAGGGTTTATTGAGCTATTATGAAAGATAATATTGAAAGACAGCTTTATGCCCTCATGAAAATGTTTAATCTGTCTAACCTCTTTTTTAGCTTATAACTTTAATAATTTATTCTCTGACCAACGTTGGGTAAGTGTGGGGGGGGGGGGGGGGGTGGGGGAGTTCTATGACATAGTGGGATCAGATCCCCTTTTTTTTGGTCCGATTTTGAGGGATATTTTGTGGATTAATATATCCTTTTCTATGTTAGAGATTATTTTTTTTATACAATGTGAAAAGAAATTGGGCATACGTGTGGCCAAGAGCGGTTTCTGAAGGTCTCTGAGTCAAGTTTGATTTTGAGATTTTATTTAGAGAATATTTATCTGATTGCTTTGCTTTTCTATGTATATTTTGTAATTGCATATATAGAAATTTCATATTGTATTTTTGTTTCTTTACATCTTTTGTATAAAGGCCAAATTGTATCCCAATAAAGAAAAATTACATAAAAAAAAGGCAGTCATTAAACACATTTTAGTAGTATTGAGGTTATTCCCTCCAGTCATGGGTGACACCATGTTGATTTTTTTCACATTCTAGTACTGACCTGTTTGCGCACACCAACTCTCCAGATACCTGCAATGTAACCTAGGTTCCATAATGGCAGCATCCATGATTAGAGAGCGGTGCATGAAATGTATCGAGTGCTCAGATAATTTAGTGTTTAGTTAATTGAAGTGAATTGGAAAGCTGTTTAAAACTGCATGCTCTAAATCATAAGTTTCATTTTTACTTTAACGTCCCTTTAATACTCCAGATTTAATTCCCCATAACATTAAAGGAATAGGAAAATCAAAATGAAACACGATTCAGATAGAGCATGTAATTTTAAGACACTTTTAAATTATCTTCTATTTTCAAATGTGCTTTGTTCTCTTGGTATCGCTTGTTGAAAAATATTCACATATCCTACACTAGTGGGAGCTACTGCGAATTGGTGTCTGCACACATTTGTCTTTTGTGATTGGCCGACTAGATGTGTTCATCTTGCTGCCACTCTACCAGTAGTGCAATGCTGTTCCTTCAGCAAATAAGATAATGAAGCAAATTTGATAATGGAATTGTAGGTTTTATCTAGTCTATCCAATGCAGTGGGGCAGTTGATCTTCCTTAAGTTGCATTCTGACACTTCTTAGCATTTGCTAAACAAACTTACTGTCTCACATTAACTTCATACTAACCCAGCTCAATTTACTCAAGTATACCTTAAAGGGACTGTCAACACCAGAATTTGTGTAGTCTTAAAAGCTAGATAATCCCTTTATTACCCTTTCCCCAGTTTTGCATAACCAACAGTTATATTACCAACTTTTTACCTCTGTAATTTAACTTGTATCATAATCTTCTGACAGCCCCCTGATCACATGACATTTTATTTATTATCTATTGACTTTCATTTTAGCCAATTAGTGCAGTGTCTGCACACACTCCACGGGCATGCTCACAAAGTTATCTATAGGGTTACCTGAACTAGCTCTCCCCTGCTGTGAAAAGCATGTCACAAGAGGCGGCCTTCAAGTGTTAGAAATGATATGAGCCTTCCTAGGTCTAGCTTTCAACTAAGAAAACCAAAACAAAATTGGTGATAAAAAGTTAAATAGGAAAGTTGTTTTAAAATTACATGCCCTATTTGAAACATGAAAAGGTTTTTTGGACTTAACTGTCCCTTTAAGGACTTGTATACACACACTTTAATGTAACTAAATTGGGCGAGTCTCTTAAAGGGATAGTTTGGACATAATTAAAATTTAGATAGAGCAACTTTTCTAATTTACTCCTATTATAAATTTCTTTGTTCATCTTGGTATCTTTATTTAAAAGAAATCTTAGGAGCCCACCCATTTTTTGGTTCAGAACCTGGGTAGCACTTGCTGTCTAAATGTAGCCAACCAATCAGCAAGCACTACCCAGATGCTTAACCAATAATGGGTTGCCCCTAAGCTTACATTAAATTAGAAAGTTGCTTTTATAAAAAAAATAAAAAAAAAAAAAAAAAAATGCAGCTTTAGATTTTGACTAGACTAATCATGAGATTTGACTTCAGAGTATTAAAAAAAAATTTAGTGTCCCCCCCCACCATTATGTGGAATGCAGACGCTTATCCCAACTACAGCAAATAAAGGATTTTTAAACGCACACACCCTGCCTATCACATTTAGCACATCTCCTACTAGTAGCAGGATGAAAAATTAAAAACCATGCATTTTTAATTATAGCAATGCTATTCACTTACTTAAGAAATATTAATACACCAGAAAATTCAATTTATTGCACAAAATCTTTATTCCATTCAACAAATATTGAACAAGAGGGAAGACAACACAATATTCCCCTTTCATTTGGCATTCCAAGGTCCAACATGTAATTGGTTTGCCCAATTTCCCATTCACAGTGCATATTGATCTCCTATACAGATCAGGCCAGTTTCCTTCAAGCCATCATTGGTTTGTAGATGGGTCAGTTACGTTTTTATGCCTTTTTTTCTTGTTCAATTGCTGCAAAGAAAACACATTGTTAGATTTTTGTTAAGAGTTTGTGAAAGCTATACAACCACCCCTCCCCCCATATATAGTAGTGAAATGTGTCAAAGGTTGGACAGATCAGAATAATAAAGTGGATCTTTATCATATTGTGAACCTGATATCCAAGTAGGGATACCTATTCCAATATGTTGCACACGTTTATATTCAACCCATAATTTAAATATTACTTAACATAATGCATTTTGTTAATTGGGGGGGGAAACAATTACAGTCATTGCCAATTTGGCTTTAGATTTATAGTTCTGAAATATCTTTTTATAATCAGAAAGCAGCTGCACTAAGAAAACTTGACGTCTATTCAACTCTACCCCCATAAGATAATAAAGGGAGTGTCCAGGATCTAAGCAAGAACCGTTACTGAATACTAAATATACTACTCACTCTTTTTGTGGGTAGTGTGTTCTTCTCTTGCGTTTCCGTTTTCTTCAGCTTAGATTTGTCGAATGTGTCAATTTCACCCCAAATTTGGTTTATCTGCCATCTCTTAGTTTTTATCTGCAAACAGGGAAAAATGCATAGAGATTAAGCAAAGATCAAGCGCACCCTGAATATAATACAGAATAACAGATTAACCACCCACGCAAGATCGTGGTTTGCTTTAACACCGACAAGTTAAGGTTATTTAAAGAATCTCTAGATTAAAAATACATCTATATTAGAAAACAAAAGTACAGGAATCCAAAGGACACGTGATAGTTTATGCGCACACATTTATGTCTATCAAATAAAACAAAAAATGGGCAATACACTATCAGATTACACGATAAATACCATTTAACAAATGTGCAATTAGGATTTTAGATGGCTGTTAATAATAAATAAAACAACGCATTTTCATCAGACAGCGCTCAGGAGCACCGGGCTTACCTGGCAGTGCGAGAAGCAGAGAGGGGCTAGCGGGGATACGCGGGTTTCCTACCACCACTTTATCCACGAAACGGACGAGAAGAACAATGGGCAAAAGCCCGCCGTGCCCCCTGACTTTTATACGGGGACCCAGCCCATCCTTGCGTCACTTCAGCATTTGATTGGGTGAGAAGAAACCAGGCAAGAGACAGGGAGTGGAAGGGTAAGGGAGGCACGCGTGACCGCGCCCCGCCCTACACGCCCAAGTCGCCAGTAATGGACCAGAAACTACCACATGGGCGACGTTCGTTGCTGAACAATGGGAGTCGGGGGTCGCATCTATGTGCATGACAGCCTTTCCCAGTAACTATATAAATTAAATTAGTACAACTGCACCATTTTGAAGTGACTGAACTCTGTGAAAGGATACGCGTTGTGTAAATACTGTGCACATTTTTAATGTTAATTATAAGTTAATTGTATAGTTACTATTATTGGGGGATTTTTTTCATTTATTTTCAATGGGAAAATGTCAAACTCTTCCTTGATTCAGTCTCATGTTAGATATATAGAGCTCTCTGCTGCATTTATCAGGCTTCAGATTATGAGCCAACACAGGACCCAATTTTATATAAGAAAGGACCAGGGTTATAAAGGAAAGAGGAAGTCACAGTTGAAGGGAAGATGGCACGCCACAAACTGTGAGATAGCAGGCGCAGCATATAAACTCATATGCCTTATGTGTCTTCTCTAGAGACAGGGATATCACTGGAGAGGAATGCAGAAGGACTTTAAAAGAAAATAAATACATTGCCATCCCAGTCACACAAACATATTACAATTTCTATGAGACAGAATGAAAGATCAGTCTCAACAAGAACAGCATATTGTTGAATAATCTAATGCATAAAACAGCACTTCTCAAGCTTTTCAACACCCAATGTTTAACTTTGCTGGACAAAAAAAAATTGAAAATAAAAAAAAATACAAGTGTACATATATATTTGTTTTGATTTAAGTGATGGTAAACAAAGCACCCCATTGAAAACAAATAAGAAATCCTTGTTTAACCCTTTTGTGTCGGGGGTTAACGTGTCTACATTGGAACAACTGTTCCCGATGTAAACAAATTGAAATCTCGAGATCGTGCACGTGATCACGGGATTTCAATGATGGGGTCGTGTCAGGGGGGAGTCCCCTATGATGCTAGGCACGACCCTCCCAGACTGCGATCTCATCAGGAAGCGCCAGTGGCTTCAGGAAAGCCAAGCGGTTAGGACGCTGTATTTCGTCCTTCGGCGCTAAAGCCCAGCAAAACTTCGGACGAAATACAACGTCCCTAACAGCGTTTAAAAGGTTAAACATATGTGTACTGGTACCTTTACTCAATTGTACCCATCGTGCTTGACAGGGTTAAAGGAACATTAAACACTAAGCCTAGATTACAAGTAGAGAGCAAATTCGCACGTTCGCGGCGTTGCAATAAATAACCAGCCATTACAAGTGTAGCTATTAGAGCTTAAAAAATTAACCAGAGGTCAGACCTCTGGTTATTTTTTGAAATGTGCCCCAATTGCCCCCAAAATACAATGTGTAATGCTTTTTTAAAAATAAAAATAGTAGCAATTATTTTTATTTTAAAAAATAAATAAATACATTGCACCAAGGCAGTATTGGGGGCTAAAGTTGTACGGCTTTGGGGGTGTAAGGAAAAAAACAGCACTGAAAAGTGCCTTTACATTGCGGTCTATGGGAATTGTGTGTTCCCGGTAAATATATTGTATATTGCTTATATACATATATATGTATGTGTTAATATGTGCGTATATAAGCCTGCATCTCTACGTATTTAACTCTGTAACTGGTTAAACACATAATTAAAGTACTGTTTGGGAGCCACAAAGAACTGCTGGTCTCAAGCTGACACCGCCAGTGAACAGAACAGCAGTCACAGTCTCCCAATCCAGCTGCGCTACTGCTGCTTGTGCCATGGTTAGTTTCCTCTCTGGACCAGATATCAAGCACTATTTTAAAGGGACAGTCTAGTATAAATAAAACATTCATTATTCAGATAGGACTTTTAATTTTAATGAACTTTCCAATTTACTTTTATCATCAAATTTGCTTTTTTCTCTTGTATTCTTAGTTTTAAACTAAACATAGGTAGGCTCATATGCTAATTTCTAAGCCTTTGAGGGCTGCCTCTTATCACACACAAAGAGACAGAAAGCACACGTGGGCCATATAGATAAAACTGTGTTCAGGCACAGGAGGTTATTTAAGATTTAGCACAAAACAATGCTAAATGCAAGACAATAGATAATAAACACTCACAGTCATGTGATCAGGGGGCTGGAAGAAGGTTCCTAGATACAAGGTAATCACAGAGGTAAAAAGTATATTAATATAACTGTGTTGGTTGTGCAAAACTGGGGAATGGGGTAATAAAGGGATTATCTATCTTTTAAAACAATAAAATTCTATGGTAGACTGTCACTTTAAAGTATATGTTTAACCTTTTATGTGGGATTAAATACAGAGTTTTAGGGTTGCTTGTGTTAAAATTACATGTAAGAACGTTTAGTAATGTCTTTTTTTCCCCTGGTTTGTGATAGTGTGATATTGTTTTTTATATCATTGCCTAAATATTTAAGATTATTACACCCTTTAAAATGATAATAAAAGCAGTTGTTTTATGCATACATATTGTATATACTGTATAATTAATTATATATATATATCAAAAGGACAATAAAACAATAATTGAACATCAGGACCTAGGGGGCGCCAGTGTGGTATTATATTAGCCCACAAGTTAATATGAGACTTTACATTCTATAGTACTGGCACACAAAGCAATACAGTATATACAAAGTTCTATGTACAAATGTGTGTCAATACAATGTGATGATTCAGGTAATCTCAAAACTTCCCATAGGCCCGCTCTTCCCGAGATGTAACTAGAACTTAAAGGGACACTGAACCCAAAACTTTCTAATTTACTCCTATTATCAAATTTTCTTCATTCTGTTTGGTATCTTTATTTGAAATGCAATAATGTAAGTTTAGATGCCGGCCCATTTTTGGTGAAAAATCTGGGGTTCTTGCTAATTGGTGGATAAATTCATCCACCAATAAAAAAATGTTGTCCACAGTTCTGAACCAAAAAAAAGCTTAGATGCCTTCTTTTTCAAATAAAGATAGCAAGAGAATGAAGAAAAATTGATATCTGGAGTAAATTAGAAAGTTGCTTAAAATTGCATGCTGTATCTGAATCACAAAAGAAAAAAATTGGGTTCAGTGTCCCTTTAATGGGCCCCAGGGCAACGTTTGTGGCATGTTCCCCCTTTAATGAGCTATATATATATATATATATATATATATATATATATATATATATATATCACACAAACAGAAAGCACTCACCGGGATCTTCAATAAGTAAAAATTTTCAACTTATTTGAACATAGTGACGTTTTTGAGGAGGTTATCCCCGTCTTCAGGCAGAGATAACCTCCTTGAAATGTCACTATGTTCAGATAAATTGAAAAATGCTACATTTGAAGACCTGGTGAGTGCTTTCTGTTTGTGTGCTGTACTTTGGATTTAGTCTTGAGAAAGGCCTAACTAAGGCAGAAACGCGTTGACATACTGGTGAGCTTATTTTCAATCTTATTATCTGTGTACATACAGTTTTGCACTATTTGTTCTTTCTTTTTTTTCTACAGGTTTATTGTTGTTTGAAATTATAGATATGTGATTTTGGATTTTTTTTTTGTTTTTGGATTTTGTTTTTTGAGCTTTTACATTTTTGTATCATCACATTTTTGAGCTTTTTTTTATCAAACTATTTTTACTGTGCAACATATATATATATTTTTGATATATATTTTGATATATTTTTTTCTATATGTTTTTTTCTTTTTTTTTCTGTCTTTTATCATATTTTTTCTGATTATATCATCTTTTGGAGCACGTATTTATAACACCCAGCACACAACACCACAAGGAGGAATCACCACATTTGACTTTTATTTGGAGGAATTTTAGACACTATTTCAACTCTAACCCCTTCTTCTTTTTTTTTTTTTTTTTTTCTTTTGGACTTTATCTGGATTTGTATTTATTGTATATCGATGTTACACATTTTGTTGTTATAACTTTTAACACTATTACTTTTAACACTATCCACATAATCTGCTGCACTGCACACTGTTAACACCAGTGTCTTTATATTGTTCTACGCATTTTATATTGGCTCAGTGTCTGGCTTACTATTATAGCCTTCTATTTTCCTATTGTTTTAATCATGGATCCATGTTTTTAATTATTGTTTTACTTAACTATGTATATTTAAATAAACACTGTTATTAATTGACATACCATCATAGCACTATAGCCTTTTTAGCGCATACTCTCTACTTTCATACATGTACTTTGGATTTTAAATGCACCCTGGGCAGTTGAGAATCAAAAAGTGTGTGTAGAGCCCTACGGAGGACTAATATATAAGAAATCCGGGTAATCCTAGGATTACCCGGGTAAAATGGACATTATCCAAGCTGCTGTGGGTAAAAGCCTGATGTACTGTAATTCCCCCATGTACACTATTTGTTTTGCCTCTGCCTGGGGGATTTCAAGGAAGGTGCCCCCGCCCGATCCTCCTGCATCCACCCCCAAGTGAACCTTGGGGAGTGAGGTTTACAAGGGGGGCTTTGCCCCCCTTGAACCCCACAGGCTGGCAAAAAAGATGGTAACAAAAGTAGCAGGCACTACTATTATTTATTGTTCTCAATAAATTTTATATTTTTTACTTTATCCTAACCAAGGAGATGCCTGCTACTTTTGTTACTGCTTATTACTACTTGGCCTGATCCACTATTTGCTATGGCACTCTGGGTATTTGGGCAGCAGCAGTTTGCTTGGTTTTACTGCATGACCTGTAGTCTTTGACCGTTGTACCGGTACCCCACCCCTGGGCAAAAAAGATAGTGAAGAATAGATTGTGGAATTACAGTGCATTCTATATATGTTTGATGCAGTGACTTGATGACTTTGAGGGGATTATGATCTCACATTGGACTTTACCCACAGCCACTTGGGTAATGTCTATTTTTACTCAGGTAATCCTAGGATTAGCCCAACTTTTACCCGCAACATATATATAATATATATATATATATATATATATATATAATATACAGACACATGGACACATGCAAACACATAAACGCACACAGATACACACATATATGCACAACATGCTCATACACAAGAGGGAGTTGATGCACAGCCTAGCAAGTCTTCTGGAAGAATAAGCTTAGTTGAAGTTAGTGCTTCTTGGTAAATGATTTAGACTTGTTGAGATTGTTGTAAAAAACCACAGGAGACAGGGTGATAGGGATGTCATTTTGCATGTATGTTCCGTAGAGGTTTTAGCATTTTTTGCTATCATTTAATTTAAACAGAAATAGAGCCGTTTTTTTTTTATTTACCTCTCAAAACTATATATTTTTGTTTAGTAAACAACCCAAAAATATTGATCTTGGCTCGTTTTGGTATATTTCATGCCACATTTCACTGCCAAATGTGATAAAATTAAAAAAAATCGTTAAACTTTTTCACAAACTTTCGGCTAGATTATGAGTTGTGCGTTAGGCTGAAAAGCAGCATTAACAGGTCCTAACGCTGCTTTTTCCCTACCGCTGCTATTACGATTCTTGCAGGTTTAGGGGCACCGCACACTTCTTTAGCCTTACCGCAAAACTACTTGCGGTTAACTTCGTAAAGTCTTTTTTCTATGGGACTTCCATAGCGCCGGTATTACGAGGCTGTCCTGGAGGCCAAAAAAGTGAGCCATACACCCTCTACCTCCAAGATCCCTAACGCATTAAAAGTCAGTAGTTAAGAGTTTTATGGTACAACGCCGCGTAACATAAAACTTATAACTAAAATGCTAAAAAGTACACTAACACCCATAAACTATCTATTAACCCCTAAACCGAGGCCCTCCCGCATCGCAAACACTAAAATAAAATTTTTAACCCTAATCTGCCGCTCCGGACATCGCTGCAACTATAATAAACATATTAACACCCTAAACTGCCGCACTCCCGCCTCGCAAAACACTAGTTAAATATTATTAACCCCTAATCTGTCGTCCCTAACATCGCCACCACCTACCTTAATTTATTAACCCCTAATCTGCCGCCCCCAACGTCACTGCCACTATACTAAATGTATTAACCCCTAAACCTAAGTCTAACCCTAACCCTAAAACCCCCTAACTTAAATATAATTACAATAAATCTAAATAAAAATGAATATTATTACCTAAATAATCCCCTATTTAAAACTAAATACTTACCTATAAAATAAACCCTAAGATAGCTACAATATAACTAATAGTTACATTGTATCTAGCTTAGGGTTTATTTTTATTTTACAGGCAAGTTTGTATTTATTTTAACTAGGTAGAATAGTTATTAAATAGTTATTAACTATTTAATAACTACCTAGCTAAAATAAATACAAAAGTCCCTGGTAAAATAATACCTAACCTAAGTTACAATAATACCTAACCCTACAATTAAATAAATTAACTAAATTAAAAACAATTAAATAAATTAAATTAAATTAGCTAAAGTACAAAAAAACCAAACACTAAATTACTGAAAATAATAAACAAATTACAAGATATTTAAACTAATTACACTTAATCTAATAGCCCTATCAAAATTAAAAAAGCCCCCCCAAAATAAAAAAAACCCTAGACTAAACTATCAATAGCCCTTAAAAGGGCCTTTTGCGCGGCATTGCCCCAAAGAAATCAGCTCTTTTACCTGTAAAAAAAAAAAATACAAACAACCTCCCCAACAGTAAAACCACCACCCACACAACCAACCCCCAAATAAAATACTATCTAAAAAAACCCTAAGCTCCCCATTGCCCTGAAAAGGGCATTTGGATGGGCATTGTCCTTAAAAGGGCAGTTAGCTCTTTTGCGGCCCAAACCCTAATCTAAAAAATAAAACCCACCCAATACACCCTTAAAAAAAAAATAACACTAACCCCCTGAAGATCGATCTTACTGTTCTGAAGACCAGACATCCATCCTCAAGGAAGCGGCAGATGTCTTCATCCAAACCGGGCCGAAGTCCTCAACGAAGCCGGGAGAAGTCTTCATCCAAGCCGGACGAAGTGGTCCTGTAGACGGGCAGAAGTCTTCATCCAGACGGCATCTTCTATCTTCATCCATCCGACGCGGAGCGGGTCCATCTTCAAGACATCCGACGCGGAGCATTCTCTTCAAACAAAGTCTTTTTACTGAATGACGGTTCCTTTAAGTGATGTCATCCAAGATGGCGTCCCTTAGATTCTGATTGGCTGATATAATTCTATCAGCCAATCGGAATTAAGGTAGAAAAAATCCTATTGGCTGAAGCAATCAGCCAATAGGATTGAAGTTCAATCCTATTGGCTGATGCAATCAGCGAATAGGATTGAGCTTGCATTCTATTGACTGATTGGAACAGCCAATAGAATGCGAGCTTAATCCTATTGGCTCCTTTTTCAGCTTATTTCTGTGGGCGCTGCCTTTTTTTTTTTTTACTGTTCCGTACCGGATAGTTTTTTTTTGTTTTAAACTCTGAATTGTTTTAGAAAACTCTTCTTAGAACGACGTTTCGTCGCATGGGATTCTTGATACTATCGACTTTGATGGTCGAGATTGTTGGAGTCTTCCGGGGAAAACTTATAGTTTTTTCTGCTCGAGGTGATAGTTCGTCTGATATTTTAGAGGACATTTTAAGCCTTGGAACTTAATTTCTTAAATTTAATGTTTCAGTTGTTTTAGATTTGCTGGAACTTAGAAGTTTCCCTTTTAGCCCGGGAGTGTTCTGGAAGATAGTCGTTTCCACATGACAGGCAAGACCTGTTGTGGATTCTAGTTAGGTCTGTTCCTTCTTTGTACTTAGGAGAAGGAGTCCTTTCTTCTAGATTCCGGTTCATGTACAGCAGGCCCATCTATCCAGGCTGGACCTGTTTAGGTATTATTTGAAATGGGTGCTTGATACTGGATCATATGGATTTAGGGGTCCTAGAGACCGGAAATAGGCTTCCTTTCTGGAGGTCAGAGAAGACAAGGGACTTTTGGAGTCATTGTTTCGGCATCTTTCTCACTGCGGGATATTTTCTTCCGCTGTTGGTGCATACCCTAATAGGGGGAGGGTCTTTCCATCCTAATTGAGTTGTTCTTTCGCTGGGAGAACGTAAGGTTCTCCCTTCCTTTGTTCGGAAGAGGGATGTCTTTCCTGTTTCATCCTTTTTATGTGGATTTGGTTCTTAGGAATCTTATCTTTCAATAAACCTCGTTCTGATCCTTCTTAGGATCTGGGATATCAGGTGGCAGTATCCTGCTCCCAGATTTAACGGTAGTTCCCGGATCTTGGCTTTCCTGGGTTTCTTACCTTCGCCTGCTAAGAGACTTTTAGGATTTTCTCATGTCCTTCGATCCTCAGAGTTGGATCTAGACCTGAGTTGCTGGTGTCGACACCAGGGTGGATCTGGATACTGTTTTGTTTTAGGAACAGGGATTTTTATCTTCCTTGCCTAACAAGCTGAAGGTTTAGCGTTGAATCCTGCGGGTGGCAGCTTTCAGCAATTCAGTTGTGACCTCTCAAGGACTGACTGTGGCTCAACTCATAAGCAAACAGAGTAGTAAAGCACAGAGCCATGGGTTCAGATCCCCCAACAGCCCCTGTTAATTATTGCCAGCGACCCGCTCTATGAGCATACTCTTTAGCAGGACTGAGTGACCTAGGGGATGACTACCCTGCCTAGCAAGCTAAGGGCTTGGAGTTTGAATCCTACTGTGGCAGTTTTCATTAAGACTTTCAGGGTGCAGGTTAGCTCCACCGGTTCTGTAGCAGAAGGTGTGTTTGAACCCAGGTGGGGCTCCGGCATTTTCATCCTGATTATGCTAGACTTCTAGCATTCCTTAGAGTTTTTTTTTTAACCTTATTCTCTTCGGCCATGTTGCTGTTTGTGGTGGATGGTCGATCTTAGCAGGAGCAGACGAAAGTGAGATGGTTTGCTTCGTTTATATCTAGAGTTGTGTCGCAGTTTAGGGGCTTTGTCTCCATGAACCTTGTTACAGGAATCTGCGGGTGCAGAATCCTTGTGTTCTTCACATCCTGGACTCTCTGAGGCTAACTGTGTGGAATTGATCGCTTAGTCTTAACTAAGAGAGATTTTTCTGATGAAGTGTTGATACTCGCGGTTTAACTCATAGGCTGGTGTATAGTCGCATCTATCAAAGGGGGTGCAGGACCTACTTCTTATGGTATGTAGAGTAGGGATTCTCCTGGCATAAGGCCAGGTTTTTTGGGATCCTTTCTTTTCTCTAGGATGTTCTGGGGAAAGGGCCTTCTGTTAGTTCCCTTAGGGGACAGATTTCGGCCCTATCTGTTTTACTGCTCGAGAGGCTCACAGAGCTTCCAGATGTCAGTATTGTTCAGGCTTTGATTAGATCAGGCCTGTGTTTAGATTCAGTGCTCCTCTTTGGGATTTACTTCTTATTTCTAAGTTTTGCAGAAGGCTCCGTTTGGGCTCATGCATGGAGTTGACATTAAAGGAACACTGAACCCAATTTTTTTTTATTTTGTGATTCAGATAGAGCATGCAATTTTTAAGCAACTTTCTAATTTACTCCTATTATCAATTTTACTTCGTTCTCTTGCTGTCTTTATTTGAAAAGAAGGCATCTAAGTTTTTTTTGGTTTAGACCTCTGGACAGCACTTGTTTATTGGTGGGTGAATTTATCCACCAATTAGCAAGAACAACCCAGGTTGTTCACCAAAATGGGCCGGCATCTAAACTTACATTCTTGCATTTCAAATAAAGATACCAAGACAATGAAGAAAATTTGATAATAGGAGTAAATTAGAAAGTTGCTTAAAATTGAATGCTCTATCTGAATCACAAAATAAAAAATTTGGTTTCAGTCTCCCTTTAAGTTTTTTTGTTTTGAAATGTTTCTTTTTTTTTATATTGGCTATTGCTTCAGCGCTCAGAGTTTCTGAGATGGCTGCCTTGCAATGTGAGGACCTTTACGTAGTTTTTTCATACGGCTAAGGCTGTTCTCTCTGGATTAGGTTTTCTTCCTATGGTTGTTTTGAATCACAACATCAATCTCGAGATTGTGGTTCCTTCCTTGTATCCTAATGCTTCTTCTTCGAAGGAGTTTTTTTTTTCATAACTTAGATGTGGTTCGGGCCTTGAAGTTCTATCTTCAGGCTACGAAGGAGTTTTTTTGTGAAACTTCTTCCTTGTTTGTATCTATTCTGGGAAGTGTTAGGGGCAGGAAGCTTTGTACACTTCCTTGTTTTTCCTTGTTTTCTGGTGGAGGAGCTTAAAGAGTTAGCGGGACGCAAGCCTCCTCAGAGGCTAAATGCTTATTCATCTAGAGCTATGGCTCCCTCTTGGGTTTTGAGAATGAGGCTTTTACCGATCAGATCTGTAGAGCTTTTGAAAGAAAGGGTTTTTTGCAGGCTGTGGTGCCCTCAGAACAGGGTCCGCCTCTCTTTTTATCCTCCCGTTTTCATTCAGTGTCCTCTAGAGCTTGGTTATATGTTTCCCACAAGTAAGGAATGAAGCCGTGGACTCTCCTTATATTAAGAAGAGAAACATAAATTATGCTTATAAGATAATTTCCTGTCCGCCGCTAGAACTGTAGGCAGGAGTGGACAGGGCTGGCCAGGAAGCGGGGTGGGGTGGGAGCGTGGCCGGGCGGGGAGTGGGCATGGTTGTAATAGAGAGAGTGCAAAAGAGAGGGGGGAGAGAGCAAAAGAGAGGGGAGGAGAGACCAAAAGAGAGGGCGGAGAGAGAGCAAAAGAGGGGGGAGAGAGAGCAAGAGAGGGGGGAGAGAGCAAAAGAGAGGGGAGAGACAGCAAGAAAGAGGGCAAAAGAGGGATGAGAGAGAGCAAAAGAGAAGGGGAGAGAGAGAGCAAAGAGAGGGGAGAGAGAGAGCAAAATAGAGGGGCGGAGAGAAAGAGAGCAAAAGAGAGGGGGTGAGAGAGGAAAAAGAGATGGCGAGAGAGCAAAAAAGAAGGGGGGAGGAGAGAGAGCAAAAGAGAGAGGGGAGAAAGAGGAAAAGAGAGGGGTGGGGACCGCTGTACTGCAAAAAATGGCCCGTGTACACAGACTTTAGGACTGGTGTGGATATATATATATATATATATATATATATTATATATATATACATGATGTTATTTTAGTATAATATATATATATATATATATATATATATACACAGTATCTCACAAAAGTGAGAACACCCCTCACATTTTTGTAAATATGTTATTATATCTTTTCATGTAACAACACTGAAATGACACTTTGCTACAATGTAAAGTAGTGAGTGTACATCATGTATAACAGTGTCAATTTCCTGTCCCCTCAAAATAACTCAACACACAGCCATTAATGTCTAAACCATTGGCAACAAAAGTGAGTACACCCCTAAGTGGAAATGTCCAACTTGGGCCCAATTAGCCATTTTCCCTCCCCGGTGTCATCTGACTTGTTCGTGTTACAAGGTCTCAGGTGTGAATGGGGGGCAGGTGTGTTAAATGTGGTGTTATCGCTCTTACACTCTCTCATACTGGTCACTGGAAGTTCAACATGGCACCTCATGGCAAAGAACTCTCTGAGGATCTGAAAAAAAGAATTGTTGCTCTACATAAAGATGGCCAAGGCTATAAGAAGATTGCCAAGACCCTGAAACTGAGCTGCAGCACGGTGGGCAAGACCATAGAGCGGTTTCACAGGACAGGTTCCACTCAGAACAGACCTCGCCAATGGTTTAGACATTAATGGCTGTGTGTTGCGTTATTTTGAGGGGGACAGTAAATTTACCCTGTTAGACAGGATGTACACTCACTACTTTACATTGTAGCAAAGTGTCATTTCTTCAGTGTTGTCGCATGAAAAGATATAAATATTTACAAAAATGTGAGGGGTGTTGTACTCACTTTTGTGAGATAATGTGTGTATATATATATATATATATATATATATATATATATATATATAGGTGGCCCTCGGTTTACAACGGTTCAATTTACACTGTTTCAGAATAACAACCTTTTTTCCAGTCATGTGACTGCTATTGAAAAGCATTGAGAAGCAGTGCATTGATTAAAATAGCCAGTAGGTGGAGCTGTCCGCTTGTGTTGCAGCAAAGATATGCAATCCAAGCAAGCTGAAATTAATCAGTTCAACCAGACCTGAGCTATTGAGCAGAATTCAAAGGAACAAGATCTTCCTGTCTATAAATCAGTCCAGATTGGAATGCATAGAAAGAACTGTTTGCAGAAAAATGCAAGTGAAGTCTGTGTTGTGTGATTATTTTATTAGGTTTATAATGCTGTTTAGCAAATGTTTTTGTTCATTTAACTTAGTTTAATTATATATTCTGTGGTGTGTGGACTATTTTATTAGGTTTATAATGCTGTTTAGCATGTAAAGTGTTCATTTCAAAGCTTTAAAAAATAATGTATTAGGTGTTACTTATGACAATTTTGAGAGGGGCCTGGAACCTAACCCCCTCACTTCCCATTGACTTACATTATAAACTGAGTTTCAATTTACAACGGTTTCGATTTACAACCATTCCTTCTGGAACCTAACCCCGGCGTAAACTGAGGGCTACCTGTATATATATATGATTATAAATAGGTATAGAGATATACAGATATATATTGGAGTAGCTATTTTAAAATACATATTCCCCTATGTGAAGAACTTTGGAATGTGAAATATTTACAGTAAATACACAGTATAATGTTTTATTAAATATGAATATTGCATAAATATGTTTATATTCATGTGCTTATATGTCTGTAAATACATATATACACATATAAATACAAATGTACACACACATATATATATATATATATATATATATATATACATATACTGTACATAATTAGACATATATATGTATGTATCTCAATATTAAAGCCCTTTGCCTGACTTTTTTTTTTCTAACACCTGTGAAAGTGTTATTATAAGTGTAACTATACTTTGTAATGCATTTTGTATGTATTTTGTGACACTTTTTTGTTTTGTGAAATAGTTAACCAGAGCTCTGAAGTCACAGTAATCATTCTAGCGTAAATCGCGATTGCGTTAAAGCGATCGCATTTACTTTCAACTTGTAATACAAGTGGTTAATCCGACGTGTGCAAACACCTGCGATAAACCCCTTTTCGCTTGCGCATAACTGTTAACGCGCCACTCATAATCTGGGCCTAGATTTCTAGTTGACCCATTAAAAGTATTAGTGTAACTCACTTTTAATATTTTTTTAGCACCAAATTATTTATATCTAAAGGTGAATAATTACACTATTTCACATGCCAAAGTATATTCATATTAAAGGAACAGTAAAGTCAAAGTTAATCCTTCATGATTCAGACAGAGTACACAATTGTAAACAACTTACATTATCAAAATGTGTATAATCTTTTTCTATACACATTTTCTGAGGCACCAACTCCTACTGAGCATGTGCAAGAATTCACAGTATATATGTACTGTTTATGCATTTTGTGATTGGCTGATGGCTGTCACATGATACAGGGGAAGGAAAACTGAACTAACTTTTAAGTTTGTCAGCAAAAAATATCTACTACTCTTTTGAAATTCAGACTGGGGCACTGATGATTGAAAGTTCAGTGAGTGGGTAAAATATTTAACAGGGATTCGTTGTAATATTGAGAAAGCCAGCAAAATATTCAGAAGGGCTTACAGTACTGTTTAAAGGAAGCATTGCCGAGAGGCATTTTACCATACATTTCAGTGGGTGGTGATGCTCCATTAATACCAGCATCGCCACCTACATTGAAGATGTAATGTAAATGATTCCTTTACACCAGGGATAGGGAACCCTTGGCCCTCCAGATGTTTCAGAACTACATTTCCCATGATGCTCAACTCGACTTAAGCATCATGGGAAATGTAGTTCTGAAACATCTGGAGTGCCAAGGTTCCCCATCCCTGCTTTACACAGTACCGTATGACAATACAAATTACATGTGTCAACAGAAACTCAACCCCTGTTCTTACAATTCAGTAGTGAATTAAACATATCAATAATACACCTAGGAGTGGGGGATTGTGGGTATATGATATGTGTTTACCATGTTTATGTATAGTATAATGTTTGTAAAAATCATGTATTGTGCCCTTAGGCATGTATTTTTACTTATTTTAAGAATGCATTTGCTTGTTCACAATATTCATTGTGAACTCATATTTTGTTTAATTGTGAGCTGATCCCCATTTATGGATGTTAAAGGGACATTCAACACCCGCTATAACATAATTTCATGTTGTGTAAACAGAATCCAAATCCGCCTGCACCACATCCCTGCCTTGTTTCTATATATAATGTCCAAGTCAATCCTCATCGTTATAGCTTACCGTACTAACTAAATATGGCCGCCTAACTCCTCCCATTCATGCTTCTTCCCCATCACTCATCCCCTTCAGGCACGTTCATGTTTATTTTCAGATGACGCTCTTCCTACGTCATCGCGCATGCGCATTTATTACCGAGCGCGATCGTAATTACAAGAGCTGTAGGAGTCTTCTATTGCGGTCGTGAACGCGCTTTCATTTTCAGTCCGAGGAATGGATCATGATTGGCTGATCCTTTCAAAAGAAGGTCCCTACGTAACGGTGGGGGGAGTTAGGCAGCCATATTAACACAAGAAACTAGAAGGTATCGTACAAGATTAAGAGGTTAAGGAAGCAAGTAAGAGAAAGGGGGTACGTTGCAGGTGGATATTCGGTTTTAATTTTTTTTATATAGGATTATGTTATGTCGAGTGTTGAGTGTCCCTTTAAACATAATACAAATGTTTCTCCAACATTGGTGTGTCCCGGTCCACGGCTTCATCCTTACTTCTGGGATATTCTCTTCCCCTACAGGAAATGGCAAAGAGAGCACCCAGCAAGAGCTGTCCATATAGCTCCCCCTCTGGCTCCGCCCCCCCAGTCATTCTCTTTGCCGCTCTGAACAAGTAGCATCTCCACGGGGATGGTAAAGAGTATGTGGTGTTAGTTGTAGTTTTTTATTCTTCTATCAAGAGTTTGTTATTTTAAAATAGTGCTGGTTTGTACTATTTACTCTAAAACAGAAAAAGATGAAGAGTTCTGTTTAAAGAGGAGTATGATTTTAGCAGCAGTAACTAAAATCAATTGCTGTTCCCACGCAGGACTGTTGAGCCCAGAGAACTTCAGTTGGGGGGAACAGTTTGCAGACTTTTCTGCTCAAGGTATGATCAGTCATATTTCTAACAAGACATGTTAATGCTAGAAGACTGTCAGTTTTCCCTTAAGGGGTAAGTAAGCCATTTTCTTAGACTCATAACAGATTAAAGCTTACAAATGGGCTATACACTGGTTGACACTATTGTGGGCTAAATCGATTGTTTTATTGCATATTTTAATGGCATTTAGAGTGTTTTGTGCACTTAAAAGCATTTTGGGAACGTTTTTATCGCCTGGCATTTAGTTAGACGGCTATTTTAGTCAGAAAGGCCCCTTCACTCTGGTATGCAGAGGAAGGAGGCCCCGTTTTCGCGCCTCAATTGCGCAGTTTACTTCCATGGCAGTGCATGCAGCTTCATGTGAGGGGTCCTGTGGCATACTAAACGGACTCTGGAAGGTTTATTTCATTGCTGAATATCTCTCAGGGAAGGTAAAGAGCCGCAGCCAGGCTGTGGCTGTGATTGTAGTGTACTAAAATTGTCTAATTGAACAAATAGCTTTGGTTTGCTCATTTTAAGGGTTAAAGTCTTGAATGCAATACTTTCAAGGCGTTAGGACTCTGGGGTAAAAATTTTGTAAAAATCGGACATTGCCTTCATTGTTTTTCAATATATCAGAAATAAAGTGTGCCTGTTTATTATTTAAAGGGACAGTAACGCTTTTCTTTAAAAACGCTTTTATTGCATTATTAGCCTGCCAAATTCTGTCTAACATGTCTATACCTTCAGATGGCTTATGTTCTGTGTGTATGAAAGCCAAGGTGGTTCCCCCAATTAATGTATGTGCAAATTATGTCATAGCGTCCAAACAAAGTATGGACAGTACTGCCACATTGAATAAGATTGCCCAAGATGATTCTTCTAATGAAGGTAGTGGGGATAGTTCTTCATCCTCTCCTTCTGTGTCAACGCCAGTTTTGCCCGCGCAGGCGATACCTAGTACATCTAGCGCGCCAATGCTTGTTACTATGCAACAATTAACAGCAGTAATGGATAATTCTTTAGCAAATCCGTTATCCAAACTGCCATCCTACCCTAGAAAGCGTGACAGCTCAGTTTTAAATACAGAAGATGAGCAGGTTGGCGCTGAGGACAATTTATCAGTTATACCCTCACATCAATCTGAATTGGCAGTGAGGGAGGGCCTGTCTGAGGGGGAAATTTCTGATTCTGGAAAAGTTTCTCAGCAGGCAGACACTGATGTCGTAACATTTAAATTTAAGTTAGAACATCTCCGCGCCCTGCTTAAGGAGGTCCTAACTACTCTTGATGACTGTGATCCTTTGGTAATTCCAGAGAAATTGTGCAAGATGGACAAATTCTTAGAGGTCCCAGTGCACGCTGATGCCTTTCCGATACCCAAGCGGGTGGCGGATATAGTGACTAAGGAGTGGGAAAAGCCAGGTATTCCTTTTGTTCCACCTCCTATATTCAAGAAAATTTTCCCCATTGTTGACCCCAGAAGGGACGCATGGCAAACGGTTCCTAAGGTTGAGGGGGCAGTGTCAACGTTAGCTAAGCGCACAACTATTCCTATTGAGGACAGTTGCGCTTTTAAAGATCCTATGGATAAAAAATTGTAAGGATTGCTAAAAAAGATATTTGTTCAGCAAGGTTTCCTGCTTCAACCAATCTCGTGCATTATCCCTGTCACCACGGCAGCGTATTTTTGGTTCGAGGAACTAGAAAATTCGCTCCAAAAAGAGACTCCATATGATGAAGTCATGGACAGAATTCACGCACTAAAGTTGGCTAATTCCTTTATTTTGGATGCCGCTTTCCAATTGGCTAAGTTAGCGGCGAAAAATTCAGGGTTTGTAATAGTGGCGCGGAGAGCGCTTTGGCTAAAATCCTGGTCGGCGGATGTGTCGTCCAAGAATAAATTGCTTAATATTCCTTTCAAGGGTAAGACCCTTTTCGGGCCGGAATTGAAAGAGATTATTTCAGACATTACTGGTGGAAAGGGACATGCCCTCCCACAGGATAGGCCTTTCAAGGCTAAGAACAAATCTAATTTTCGTTCCTTTCGCAATTTCAGGAACGAACCGAATCCTAACTCTGCGGCCTCCAGACAAGAAGGCAACTCTTCCCAGCCTAAGCCAGCATGGAAACCATTGCAAGGCTGGAACAAGGGTAAACAGGCCAAGAAGCCTGCTGCTGCTACCAAGACAGCATGAAGGGGTAGCCCCCGATCCGGGACCGGATCTAGTAGGGGGCAGACTTTCTCTCTTCGCTCAGGCTTGGGCAAGAGACGTTCCGGATCCCTGGGCACTAGAAATAGTCTCTCAGGGGTATCTTCTAGAGTTCAAGGAACTTCCTCCAAGGGGAAGGTTCCACATGTCTCGCTTATCTTCAGACCAGATAAAGAGACAGGCATTCTTACATTGCGTAGGAGACCTATTGAAAATGGGAGTGATAAACCCAGTTCCAACAGCGGAACAAGGCCTGGGTTTTTACTCAAACCTGTTCGTAGTTCCCAAAAAAGAGGGAACTTTCAGGCCAATTCTGGATCTAAAAATTCTAAACAAATTCCTCAGAGTAGTTCAGACTACCGTGGACTTAAAGGATGCGTACCTGCATATTCCTATCCACAAAGATCATCATCAGTTCCTGAGGTTCGCCTTTATGGACAAACATTACCAGTTCGTGGCTCTTCCGCTCGGTTTAGCCACTGCTCCCAGAATCTTCACAAAGGTGCTAGGGTCCCTTCTAGCGGCTCTAGACGACCGAGGGCATTGCTGTAGCACCTTACCTAGACGACATTCTAATCCAAGCGTCGTCTCTTTCCAAAGCAAAGGCTCATACAGACATTGTTCTAGCCTTTCTCAGATCTCACGGGTGGAAGGTGAACGTAGAAAAGAGTTCCCTGTCCCCGTCAACAAGAGTTCCCTTTTTGGGAACAATAATAGATTCTTTAGAAATGAAGATCTTTCTGATAGAGGTCAGAAAGTCAAAGCTTCTAAACGCTTGTCAAGTTCTTCACTCTTTTCTTCAGCCTTCCATAGCTCAGTG
The DNA here is from genome assembly GCF_027579735.1 of Bombina bombina. Lineage (NCBI taxonomy): Eukaryota > Metazoa > Chordata > Amphibia > Anura > Bombinatoridae > Bombina > Bombina bombina. Next base: position 872,427,113 of record NC_069500.1, read on the forward strand.
CATGGAAGTAGTAGGATTGATGGTTGCAGCAATGGACATAGTTCCTTTTGCTCGACTTCATCTAAGACCATTACAACCTGTGCATGCTCAATCAGTGGAATGGGGACTATGCAGACTTGTCTCCCAGATTCAAGTAGACCAGGTAACCAGAGATTCTCTCCGCTGGTGGTTGTCTCACGATCACCTGTCTCAGGGAATGAGTTTCCACAGACCAGAGTGGGTCATTGTCACGACCGACGCCAGTCTCTTAGGCTGGGATGCGGTCTGGGACTCTCTGAAAGCTCAAGGTCTATGGTCTCGAGAAGAGTCTCTTCTTCCGATAAACATTTTTAGAACTGAGAGCGATATTCAATGCGCTCCTGGCGTGGCCTCACCTAGCAAAGGCCAATTCATAAGGTTCCAGTCGGACAACATGACGACTGTAGCGTACATCAATCATCAGGGGGGAACCAAAGAGTTCCTTAGCGATGAGAGAGGTATCCAAGATCATCAAATGGGCGGAGGATCACTCCTGCCACCTATCTGCAATTCACATCCCAGGAGTGGACAACTCAGATTATTTGAGTCGTCAGACTTTTCATCCGGGGGAGTGGGAACTCCACCCGGAGTTTTTGCCCAGTTAACTCAACTATGGGGCATTCCAGATATGGATCTGATGGCGTCTCGCCAGAACGCAAAGGTTCCTCGATACGGGTCCAGATCCAGGGGTCCCAAGGCGACACTGGTGGATGCATTAGTGGCGCCTTGGTCGTTCAACCCTAGCTTATGTATTTCCACCGTTCCCTCTCCTTCCCAGGCCTTGTAGCCAGGATCAAACAGGAGCAGGCATCTGTGATTCTAATAGCCCCTGCGTGGCCACGCAGGACTTGGTATGCAGACTGGTGAATATGTCATCGGCTCCACCATGGAAGCTACCTTTGAGGCAGGATCTTCTAGTACAAGGTCTGTTCGAACAATCCAAATCTAGTCTCTCTCCAACTGACTGCTTGGAAATTGAACGCTTGATTCTATCTAAGCGTGGGTTTTCAGATACAGTCATAGATACTCTGGTTCAAGCCAGGAAACCTGTAACTAGGAAGATTTACCATAAGATATGGCAAAAATATATCCGTTGGTGTGAATCCAAGGGATTCCCTTGGAGTAAAATTAAAATTCCTAGGATACTTTCCTTTCTCCAAGAAGGTCTGGATAAAGGTTTGTCAGCTAGTTCCTTAAAAGGATAGATATCTGCTCTGTCTGTTTTGTTACACAAACGTCTGACAGCAGTGCCAGACGTACAGGCGTTTGTACAGGCGTTAGAATCAAGCCTGTTTACAGACCCATGACTCCTCCTTGGAGTCTAAATTTAGTTCTTTCAGTTCTTCAGGGGGTTCCGTTTGAACCCATGCATTCCATAGATATTAAGTTACTATCTTGGAAAGTTCTGTTTTTGGTTGCTATTTCTTCTGCTAGAAGAGTTTCTGAATTATCTGCTTTGCAGTATACTTCTCCCTATCTGGTATTCCATACAGATAAGGTAGTTTTACGTACCAAGCCTGGTTTTCTTCCAAAGGTCGTTTCCAACAGGAATATTAACCAGGAAATTGTTGTTCCTTCTCTGTGTCCGAATCCAGTTTCAAAGAAGGAACGCTTGTTACACAATCTAGATGTGGTCCGTGCTTTAAAGTTCTATTTAGAAGCAACAAAGGATTTCAGACAGACATCATCCTTGTTTGTTGTGTATTCTGGTAAGAGGAGAGGGCAGAAAGCTACTGCTACCTCTCTTTCTTTTTGGCTGAAAAGCATCATCCGATTGGCTTATGAGACTGCCGGACGGCAGCCTCCTGAACGAATTACAGCTCATTCTACTAGAGCTGTGGCTTCCACATGGGCCTTCAAGAACGAGGCTTCTGTTGATCAGATCTGTAAGGCAGCGACTTTGGTCTTCTCTGCATACTTTTGCCAAATTTTACAAATTCGATACTTATGCTTCTTCGGAGGCTATTTTTGGGAGAAAGGTTTTGCAAGCCGTGGTGCCTTCCGTTTAGGTAACCTGGTTTGCTCCCTCCCTTCATCCGTGTCCTAAAGCTTTGGTATTGGTTCCCACAAGTAAGGATGAAGCCGTGGACCGGACACACCAATGTTGGAGAAAAACAGAATTTATGTTTACCTGATAAATTTCTTTCTCCAACGGTGTGTCCGGTCCATGGCCCGCCCTGGTTTTTAATCAGGTTTGAAAAATTTCTTTCTTTTATTACACTACAGTCACCACGGCACCCTATGGTTTCTCCTTTTTTCTCCTAACCGTCGGTCGAATGACTGGGGGGCGGAGCCAGAGGGGGAGCTATATGGACAGCTCTTGCTGGGTGCTCTCTTTGCCATTTCCTGTAGGGGAAGAGAATATCCCACAAGTAAGGATGAAGCCGTGGACCGGACACACCGTTGGAGAAAGAAATTTATCAGGTAAACATAAATTCTGTTTTTATCTTTGGGTTTTAGAAACCCCACAAAAACCCATATGATGCGCTTCACATGGGAATTCAGACTGAAAACTGAATAAAAAATTATTCATTTGTAGCAAAACTTTCAAATATGTCTGTACATTTTTTTTTTCCCCAGATGAAAACTTACATTAGCCAGATACTAAAAGATTGCATGCTGTGTTTTTAGTATAAAGCATCCTCAAACAAATCCCCTCTGCTTGCTTCTTCCAGCCGCACCCTCTCTCTCTTTTTTTTTTGTGTGCTTCTGTTCTTAAGTGGACAGTTCGACAATTACATGGCTACTGATAGCGCTGTTATGCTGTATGCAGACAGGCACTCTATGTTGGTTCAGCCTCTCCTGGCAGACAATTTGTGCATGTGCAAATTACTCCCTCACCGGCACACACATATAACAGTGAGTATAGCACTGCAGTTCACTGTTTACTTCTGTGAGAACAATATTCCTTAGATAAATGAGGAACTATACAAAAATAATAGGCCAAAATTGCAAGTTGCGCGGTACGGCTATACTGCTGAAAAATTGGCCTTTGCATGTGGAATGGCAGGTCTCCCGTATTACGCGTTGCGGCGCTACAGCAATACCGCTAGCATTTTAGGGTGTACCGCAACTCTCCATTCCGCACTCAAAAAATGGCTTTTGAGTGTGGCATTTTTAGGTATCCCGTATTACAAGTTGTTCAGTCTCCACCCCTATCCATTTCGTGATCAAAGACCAGTAGTTATGTATTTTGCGAAGCAAAAATGTTTCACAAAACTCATGACAAAAATGTTACAAAGTACACTAACGCCCATAAATTACACTATTAACCCTAAACCGCCATCCCCCCACATCGCAAATACTTTAGTAAACTTATTATCCCCTAATCCGCCACCCACCCACATCGCCAACACTAAATTAAAGTATTAACCCCAAACCCGCTGACCCCCCCACATCGTCAACACTAAATAAACCTATTAACCCCTAAATCGCCTGCCCACCACATCGCAAATACTAAAATAAACCTATTAACCCTTAACCGCCACCCCCCGCATCGCAAATACTTTATTAAACTTATCAACCCCTAAACCGGCAGCCCCACACATTGTGACACACTAAATTAAATTATTAACCCCTAAACCTAACACCTCCTAACTTTAAATTAAAGTTACAATATAACTATCTTAAAATAAATAAAAACTTATGAAATATAAAAAAAACTAAGCTTTAACTATAAAAAAACTAACATAACTATTATAAAAATAAACGAAAAATAGAAAAACTAAGGCCTAGATTTAGAGTTCGGCGTTATCCGTAAAAACCAGCGTTAGAGGCTCCCTAACGCGGGTTTCTTACGCACTCCGGTATTTAGAGTTTATTTTACCGCCACTCAAAATACACCTAACGCTCACCTTTCTACCGCCACCTCAGACCCAGTAGTAAACATTATACCGCAAAAAAAAAATCCACGAATCACAAAACAAATATTACACAAAGTACACTTACACTCATACAAACACAACACTATCTTTATTTTTCTTATTTTTTATTTTTTCATTAAAATACAAAGGATTAAAGTTGCGAGATCTCGGGTGTTTGAAAAAAATCCACACAAATCCATTTTCCCATTGACTTACATAGACACACGGGAAAAGACCCTCATATACCTACATCTAACTAATAACATTATCACAAACATACACTCATCGATGCATACAAACAATATACACCACATGACATACACAAAATTTTTATTTATTACAAAAAGAACACGATTTAGCCACTTTTTCACACAAGATCATGACGTCACTCACTTTACGAGGAAAACCAGTCTTAGAAAAAAAAAAAGAGAAATATTTAGAGCCTCCATTGACTTCTATTGGGAAGACGTGCTCGTGCACGCGAAACCCTCATTTCCCTAACGCACGCAAATAGCGTAGACTGAAAAACTCCAAATACCAGCGCTAGAAAATACATGATTTCATGCGTTAGACCTAGCGATGATAAATAGATCAAGAAATGACTATTTCCCTATGGTGGACATATGGTTTTTAATATTAAATATTCACCACACCATAAATATTTTTAACACTTTTAGATTACATCAACTAAAAATCCCCATCACTAGTAACACATTATTATTTCAATAAAATTACATTTACAATTAAAATAAAATTCAATACACATTTCTGGATTCACAAACACTACACAATGGGAAACATCTCTCATTTACCTTTATTATTGCATTTCAGTTATTCAACTCATATGCTTGCAGCAACTGCATATCTACATAGGCTTAACACATAATCACTCATGGATGCACATACATTACGTTTAACATTCACTCATACATGTGCATTCAAATGATGGGGGACAAACACATTACATTCTCTACAGGAATCACAAAACACAACATATGGATTTGACTGTACTTGTAACATCATGATTCCATCACCAGAAACCATTAGGAATTACGTACAACAAGAACATCATTACACCAGATTACAGATGTCACTTTATGGGAAGGAACAACAATGCCAGACCGCTATATAGAAGTCAGCATATGTGGGACACAATCACAATATATACATACATGTACATAACACGCATCACCCATCACGCAACCACAAAGCACACATTTAGATTTTATTCAGCACACAATAACAATGTAGCACAATACAACAACACAATGAGGATTTCAGAACTACATAGGCAGGGTAATAATATCATGACGTCATTACAAGATTCAACCATACACATCACAGATTCACCACTGTACCGCCCCTTTAGGAACTTTAACACTCAATACTACAATACAACATATACGTAAACCACACTTTTGAACAGCATTATTATGGAGATTTCAATGGGACAATTAAGAAATATTGTCAGATCGCAAATCACTTATATATACAATACTACAGATGACAGCCGGAAGTTATTCAGTATTAGTGCCATTTGAATGGGACGCATACAATATTGACAGCTCGGCAATCACTTATATATACAATACTACAGATGGCAGACGGGAAGTTCGGAATTATTATTGCGATTTGAATGGGACGCGTACAATATTGACAGCTCGGCAATCACTTATATATACAATACTACAGATGACAGCCGGAAGTTATTCAGTATTAGTGCGATTTGAAAGGGACGCATACAATATTTACATCTCGCAAATCACTTATATATACAATACTACAGATGACAGCCGGAAGTTATTCAGTATTAGTGCCATTTGAAAGGGACGCATACAATATTGACAGCTCGGCAATCACTTATATATACAATACTACAGATGGCAGACGGGAAGTTCGGAATTATTATTGCGATTTAAAAGGGACGCATACAATATTCACATCTCGGCAATCACTTATATATACAATACTACAGATGACAGCCGGAAGTTATTCAGTATTAATGCGATTTGAAAGGGACGCATACAATATTGACAGCTCGGAAATCACTTATATATACAATACTACAGATGGCAGACGGGAAGTTCGGAATTATTATTGCGATTTAAAAGGGACGCATACAATATTGACAGCTCGGAAATCACTTATATATACAATACTACAGATGGCAGCCGGAAGTTATTCAGCATTAGTGCAATTTTAAAGGGACGCATACAATATTGACAGATCGACAATCACTTATATATTCAATACTACAGATGGCAGATGTTACTTTATCGTTTACAAACAATATTGCATCAACATTGATCGATCACATTCGATGCACATTATACACAACTATGCACTTTCATTCATGTTAGCCTGGACGTGTGCTTGTTACTATAAGATCGCGTTTAAGAAATATTGATTACGCATATGATCAAACATTACAAACATGCACTGTATGTGTGATATTGGACACTTTCACATTGAGAATCATTGTTTGAAACTAACATTTCAGCAAACAACAAATAAACGCCCACTGTGAAAGCATTCGCGCCGCTCACATACAAACAGGTGAATACAATTAGCAAACATTACAAACTCACTACCATTGGACTAATTGTACTATAAATCCCCCAAACAACATGGCCAATGCATCACTTGTGATCCACATCAGATCAAGTGCTTACCTTGTTACGCTGTTTTGAAAGATGGATGACGATGACATGGTAGACACTGCTGGTGGTGCTATTGGCGAACTAGCTGTTGGTCGAATCAGGCAGCCTCGGCGGCTCAGACCGAGACGAAGGGGTCGTCTGGTTCGAGGTCCTCGTGTCTACAGGGTGAGACCCACCTTGGAAAACATGAGTGACTTTGAGGTTTTTGATAAGTATCGGCTCGATCGCGAACAGCTCATTGGCCTTTACGAGCTTCTTAAACCTCATTTGGAGTCACGTATACAAATAAGGACTGCTGTTCCCCCCATGAGTAAGATGCTAAGCTGTCTATACGTCCTGGCCTCCGGGAGTTTTCAATCCGGAGAACTGTACATGCATGGCCTGGCTCAAGGTACATTCTCTGGGGTGTTTAATAACTTTCTGGACGCCATGGTACGTATCAGTAAGCAATACATAGGATTCCCACAAAATGATGGTGATTGGAGGCGCCTGAAGCGGGAATTCTTTGATATTGCTCAATTGCCCAATGTCTTGGGAGCCATTGATTGTACCCACATTGCGCTGCGTGCTCCAATTGATGACTTGCCCTTCAGAAATCGCAAACATTTTCATAGCCTCAACGTGCAGTATGTTTGTGACGCACGGATGAGGATTATGCATGTGTATGCGAATTTTGGAGGGGCTTGTCATGATGCCCGCATCCTCTCTCTGTCGTCCCTGTGGAGACAGTTTGAGGAAAGACAAATGCCCCCTGGTTATCTCGTTGGTGAGTATTTGTGCTCAACATGGTTAATTATTTTGACAATTGCCCCTGTATTTTTTAACTGTTAGCGTCATGTTCAGCTATAGGATTAAATTTAACCATTTGTTATTTACCGACGCTAATGTCTAGTTTTATTGAAAAGCAGATATGTAGCATGTCTTACCTTAAGTGTTCATATAGAGAATGCAATGTAACCATGTAGTTAGCATTTTACACAAGGTTTGGTTTAGTCAAAATACGCATATGTAGCATGTCTTAGATGAAATGGCAAGATATTATCTCATGCAATTTAACCCTGTCATTGTCTTTTTCCGCTAATGTCTAGTTTTATTGAAATGCAGATATGTAGCATGTCTTACCTTAAGTGTTCAGATAGAGAATGCAATGTAACCATGTAGTTAGCATTTTACACAAGGTTTGGTTTAGGAGAAATACGCATATGTAGCATGTCTTAGATGAAATGGCAAGATATTATCTCATGCAATTTAACCCTGTCATTGTCTTTTTCCGCTAATGTCTAGTTTTATTGAAATGCAGATATGTAGCATGTCTTACCTTAAGTGTTCAGATAGAGAATGCAATGTAACCATGTAGTTAGCATTTTACACAAGGTTTGGTTTAGTCAAAATACGCATATGTAGCATGTCTTAGATGAAATGGCAAGATATTATCTCATGCAATTTAACCCTGTCATTGTCTTTTTCCGCTAATGTCTAGTTTTATTGAAATGCAGATATGTAGCATGTCTTACCTTAAGTGTTCAGATAGAGAATGCAATGTAACCATGTAGTTAGCATTTTACACAAGGTTTGGTTTAGGAGAAATACGCATATGTAGCATGTCTTAGATGAAATGGCAAGATATTATCTCATGCAATTTAACCCTGTCATTGTCTTTTTCCGCTAATGTCTAGTTTTATTGAAATGCAGATATGTAGCATGTCTTACCTTAAGTGTTCAGATAGAGAATGCAATGTAACCATGTAGTTAGCATTTTACACAAGGTTTGGTTTAGTCAAAATACGCATATGTAGCATGTCTTAGATGAAATGGCAAGATATTATCTCATGCAATTTAACCCTGTCATTGTCTTTTTCCGCTAATGTCTAGTTTTATTGAAATGCAGATATGTAGCATGTCTTACCTTAAGTGTTCAGATAGAGAATGCAATGTAACCATGTAGTTAGCATTTTACACAAGGTTTGGTTTAGGAGAAATACGCATATGTAGCATGTCTTAGATGAAATGGCAAGATATTATCTCATGCAATTTAACCCTGTCATTGTCTTTTTCCGCTAATGTCTAGTTTTATTGAAATGCAGATATGTAGCATGTCTTACCTTAAGTGTTCAGATAGAGAATGCAATGTAACCATGTAGTTAGCATTTTACACAAGGTTTGGTTTAGTCAAAATACGCATATGTAGCATGTCTTAGATGAAATGGCAAGATATTATCTCATGCAATTTAACCCTGTCATTGTCTTTTTCCGCTAATGTCTAGTTTTATTGAAATGCAGATATGTAGCATGTCTTACCTTGTGTTCAGATAGAGAATGCAATGTAACCATGTAGTTAGCATTTTACACAAGGTTTGGTTTAGGAGAAATACGCATATGAAGCATGTCTTAGATGAAATGGCAAGATATTATCTCATGCAATTTAACCCTGTCATTGTCTTTTTCCGCTAATGTCTAGTTTTATTGAAATGCAGATATGTAGCATGTCTTACCTTAAGTGTTCAGATAGAGAATGCAATGTAACCATGTAGTTAGCATTTTACACAAGGTTTGGTTTAGGAGAAATACGCATATGTAGCATGTCTTAGATGAAATGGCAAGATATTATCTCATGCAATTTAACCCTGTCATTGTCTTTTTCCGCTAATGTCTAGTTTTATTGAAATGCAGATATGTAGCATGTCTTACCTTAAGTGTTCAGATAGAGAATGCAATGTAACCATGTAGTTAGCATTTTACACAAGGTTTGGTTTAGTCAAAATACGCATATGTAGCATGTCTTAGATGAAATGGCAAGATATTATCTCATGCAATTTAACCCTGTCATTGTCTTTTTCCGCTAATGTCTAGTTTTATTGAAATGCAGATATGTAGCATGTCTTACCTTAAGTGTTCAGATAGAGAATGCAATGTAACCATGTAGTTAGCATTTTACACAAGGTTTGGTTTAGGAGAAATACGCATATGTAGCATGTCTTAGATGAAATGGCAAGATATTATCTCATGCAATTTAACCCTGTCATTGTCTTTTTCCGCTAATGTCTAGTTTTATTGAAATGCAGATATGTAGCATGTCTTACCTTAAGTGTTCAGATAGAGAATGCAATGTAACCATGTAGTTAGCATTTTACACAAGGTTTGGTTTAGTCAAAATACGCATATGTAGCATGTCTTAGATGAAATGGCAAGATATTATCTCATGCAATTTAACCCTGTCATTGTCTTTTTCCGCTAATGTCTAGTTTTATTGAAATGCAGATATGTAGCATGTCTTACCTTGTGTTCAGATAGAGAATGCAATGTAACCATGTAGTTAGCATTTTACACAAGGTTTGGTTTAGGAGAAATACGCATATGAAGCATGTCTTAGATGAAATGGCAAGATATTATCTCATGCAATTTAACCCTGTCATTGTCTTTTTCCGCTAATGTCTAGTTTTATTGAAATGCAGATATGTAGCATGTCTTACCTTAAGTGTTCAGATAGAGAATGCAATGTAACCATGTAGTTAGCATTTTACACAAGGTTTGGTTTAGGAGAAATACGCATATGTAGCATGTCTTAGATGAAATGCCAAGATACAGATTTATATATAAATTTTTTTTTTTTATTTTATCTTTCTGACAACTTTTAATATGGATTATGTTTTTTAACAAATATATTTATACAACAATATACTAGTTTAAGTATTCTGTTTGAATTATGTTCTGTTGTAAATTTATAGGTGATTCTGGGTACATGAGCCGGCCTTGGCTCATTACCCCCTTGCGTAGCCCAACTGATGTGTCTGAGGAGCGCTACAATAGGGCTCATAAGAGAACCAGGGCGGTGGTTGAAAGGATGTTCGGGCTCCTGAAGATGAGATTCAGGTGCCTGGACCGTTCTGGAGGAGCACTCCAGTACAACCCAAAGAAGGTGGCTAAGATCGTTGTAGCCTGTAGCGTCCTGCATAATATTGCACAGCGGGCTGGGATGCTGCAGGCCGTCCCGGTGGACAGAGACCTCCTCAGAGATGAGGAGGATGATCCTGTTCTAGAGGGGGAATTCCAGGACGAGGGACTTGATGTCAGAGCAGACGTCATCAACCGCCACTTTAGACGGTAAATAATAGAAGTTACACTGGAGTATTTTCAATAGATGTGAACTCTAGGGAAATGACAAGTAGAGAATTGTGCAAACATGTTAGTATTGATCAAATGTTAGAATAATCTTTATTTCTCATAATATAGGTGATGCTCTGGGCATTGGGTCCTATAGCGAGTCTTTGCCACCTGGTTTTTAAAGAGGACATCAGATGGTAAGTAGAAATGTATGGACTGTTGCTGGCATGATTTGTACACAAATACATCATATGGCATACATTTTAAAAAATATAACTTTGTTTACACATTACTTAAAATGTACATAATCAGAAAGGGATACTCTAGAATGACTATGGTTCAATGTCACACAGAGGTTTGTTCTGCTCAATATGACTCATCTTCACACTTGATAGAAAATAACACAGGTTCATACACAGGCTTAGTAAGCTAGTGATAGATATTTATTATGAAATGGGGGGTGGGAGAGGGGTACAGAACTGATTCACACACTTGTATGAAATCTTTATATATAATTTCTTACATTAGGGAGATGACTTAATCTAAAGACTGAAAGGGAACAATTTGAAGCCTGACAGTGAAGATTTCCAAGACTGACAGTGGGGAAAAAGCCAAGATTGAAATTGAAGTATACCAATGGGATCATGTCTGGCATTATATTTCAATTCTGCTGACCTTGAAAACCATACAAATACATGTTCACATGGTAAGTGCAAACTATTTGATAGAATAAGGCTGTGGAGACATCCTATTGGAGACACTTAGATGATTTTCTATTTTGTAGATGGTATTTCCCAGTCCTCTATTTAATGAACTGATGAATAATACACCTATTGAAGATCAACTGTTTACCCCTGAATTGACTTTCAAAGACCATGCATTGTCCAGGTTGGTGTACCAATGCATGCTAGTGAAGACTGTAGAATATTAGTAGCTTACATACATTAGTCATATTTAGTTCTTTATTAGATATTTAGGGATCACAATCAGACACTTAGATGATTGTACTTTTTTAGATGGTATTTCCCAGTCCTCTATTTAATGAACTGATGAATAAGACACCTATTGAAGATCAACTGTTTACCCCTGAATTGACTTTCAAAGACCATGCATTGTCCAGGTTGGTGTACCAATGCATGCTAGTGAAGACTGTAGAATATTAGTAGCTTACATACATTAGTCATATTTAGTTCTTTATTAGATATTTAGGGATCACAATCAGACACTTAGATGATTGTACTTTTTTAGATGGTATTTCCCAGTCCTCTATTTAATGAACTGATGAATAAGACACCTATTGAAGATCAACTGTTTACCCCTGAATTGACTTTCAAAGACCATGCATTGTCCAGGTTGGTGTACCAATGCATGCTAGTGAAGACTGTAGAATATTAGTAGCTTACATACATTAGTCATATTTAGTTCTTTATTAGATATTTAGGGATCACAATCAGACACTTAGATGATTGTACTTTTTTAGATGGTATTTCCCAGTCCTCTATTTAATGAACTGATGAATAAGACACCTATTGAAGATCAACTGTTTACCCCTGAATTGACTTTCAAAGACCATGCATTGTCCAGGTTGGTGTACCAATGCATGCTAGTGAAGACTGTAGAATATTAGTAGCTTACATACATTAGTCATATTTAGTTCATAATTAGATATTTAGGGATCACAATCAGAAAAAGGAATACATATTATAGTTGATATAGAGGTATTTGAATGGACATGAAATATTACATTTATGTTCAGCATACATATATTGTTTACATGTGATATACATTATTATGTATAATTTTAATTTTTGATATTTAAATATAATTTTTAATCAACAATATAATGGTGTATGTATTTCATTAATTTAAAATCAATGTAATGATTATCTTTAAAAAATGTTGATCAAAGTTAGAGCATAGACACCATATGATTTTAAATGTATTTTATGAATATTTTACAACGTGTGTATTAACTTTGTTCCATTTTTATTATTTGTCATTTCAGATTGGCATCTGATGACTTCCTGGAATATTTAATTTTTTTCAATTAAATATATGTTTATTTTTAACAGATTCTAATATATATCAATATAATCTGTAAATAAATAAAACTTGGACTCCCATGACTGGTAGTTGGCTATTTGACAAGCACATGCATAAGAGAAAATAATGCATTAATAGTAGAAAATAAAAATCTTCAGAGAATATTAAAATATATTTTTTAACATTAATTGGGGAGTCAGATTCTTCAATGCTTTTATATTTAAAAAGTATATATTAAAAATATTTTGGATATGTATTAATATTATGATTGTTTTAACATTTAATAAGGTGAAGTGGTTCAATTACATGAAAGTGACAGTGTTGTTGAATGTAAAAAGAATTGTATAAGATCATGTATCTTCCTTAGGTATCTCAAAACATTATTAGAAAATATTTTACAATTATTACATTTATAAATGGTAGGTCATTTAACTTTATATTTTTACAAAATTAGTTATTGGATGCCAGGTTAATCTATGTAATTTTCTAGTGGAGTCATTTAACTATACTTAGTAATATTATGTATTTATTACAATCTTACCTCTTGGGTTAGACATCAAATATCTATATAGAATGTAATTTCCCCTTTAGTTTATTTTGTCAATCTTAAATCAAAATACAATATGTTTGTGTCCTTAAAGGGGTCATTCAAAATGTATATTTTGTATACATTGTAACAAATATCATACAAGAATTTAAACATATTTAGAATGTACTATAGAATTACATTCAGTCTTTAAATATACTTGTTAAAATACAAATAAATGCACATATCTTAGTCAATGATATAAGGCATCTATATGCAAACAACAATCAGCATCAAAATAGCCTATGTAGAGATGTATTTAATCCACGAATATATATATAATTACAATATAATGATTGAATAACAAAACATATTAAGTTGGTCAAATATAAGATTATTATACAAAATGCATACATAACATATAGCTTAATGTCCCTCTACGCTGAAGGCTAAAAAAGACATCATTTAATAAATATATTTCAGTCAGTGTGTAAAACAATCTAGAAGTTCATCTAAATTTGCTTTACTCATATGTTAGACTCATTTAGCAAAATGAAGGTGCCTAGGTTTATGATATATTAAGCATTATTGTTAAATGTTTATTTAAAGGGACATGAAATCAAAATATACTTAAAGGTAGCCATTTAAAAAAACAATGATTTATACATTCTGAATGAGTATTCTATTTTAATCAACTTTAAAACTTGTCTCATATTATGAATGCTCATTGTGATGTTGCTATCATTACTTTAGAAATAAGGCAGTAAATATCTAATTTATTTGCTTCAGTACTCTGGACAGAACTTGATTGTTTGGAATAATTGATGCAACAATCGTCAAGGACAACCCAGGTTTTTATTAAACAATTGTCCGTAATATAAAATATCATTATTGATTTGCAAAGAAACATAACAAGATAACTTAACATTTGATAATCGTATTAAATAATAAAGTTGATTAACATTTCATGCTCAATCACCAATGGTAAATTTGTTTGGACAGTGTCCCTTTAAGAGATTTAAAGAGTGTATTTACTTCTCTTCCTATCTTGACATACTTTGCTTGAAAAGCATATCGAGATAGGCTCAGTAGATGAAGATTGGTGGATGCACAGAGATGCCTTATGTGATTGTCTCAACCATGTGCATTTAAATTTCTTCTGTTGAGGATATATAAATACTAAGAGAAAATGATTTACAGTTTAAAGTCTAAACAATCTTCTATCTCTACAGATCATTTGATACAATTGTTTGTTTGTAATGTCTCTTTAAAACTAAAGACGCCATTGCACAATAACATATATGAGCACTTCAGAGAAATACAAGCTCGAGGTTTATTTGCGAATAACAAAGCTGTAGTTTAACATTTATAAACAGATTATCCAAGTTACTGACATTCTAACCGGAATTTTAACATTAATAAATATTGCGTGGGAAACGCATCTTCAAACACCAGATTAGCATATTTAAACATTAGTGTAATGTCACGCAATAGCACACAATCAATGTGCATTATAAATACATTTAATAGAGCAATGTCAATACTTCACAATCAATTTATTTAAAGAACAATAAAGACATACAATATTAAATGTGTATTTGTATTAAAGAAACAGACCGTTATTAAACCCAGAAATGTCTACAACATTAATAATGTGACAGGATTAGATTTTAAACAGTATTTAATCATTAATATTTCACGGATCCCGGATATTAAATCTGCGTCACACATATCCGCATGACAGGCCCATGAGTTACAAATAAGTCTACATGAAAAATGAAGTTACAGCACCACCAAGCGGTATGTGTAAGGAAGTTACTAAGATATGAAACATTAAGGAACGGCCAATCAGAGTTCATCACACAAACACAACTTGAGTCAGGATGGTCTCACAGACATTATAACAATATTTCAAACTTTTATCCAATCAGATGTACAGATAAATTGTCCCATGGTGCATCTCATGTTTACTTCACCATATAAAAGTCCATTACACGTTGCCATCTTTGTCAGTTCTCTAATGCCTGCAGGCAGTTTATATTATTATAATATATTTATTGGACAACCCAGCAGGCATGTCAGTTCCCAGGTTCACCAAGGAGGAGAGCGCTGCACTGGTCCACGCCGTCAAGGACTTTTATCCCCAGCTGTTTGGGAACAAGAGGAGCTCGACAGATGCGCCTGTTAAGAAGGCCCTCTGGGAGTCTATCACCAATGCGGTTAGATTGGTGTGTGACGTCCAGAGGACCCAGGATCAGATCATGAGGAGATTCGGAGATATGAGGTTGCGTTTATCGAAAAAAGTCAACCTCATAAGGGACTGGGTACAAGCCCGTAAAAGAGGGGGCCAAAGAAAGGCCCCGCGGAAACTGTACCTACTCCCTTATGAGGTGACTTTATGCGAGCTCCTCAATCTCCGGGTCCCCAAAAGATTTAGATCCTCGCCATCCTCGGCCTCCTCTTCTTCCCTCCCAGCTGCGGGATCTCAAAGTCCTGACGCGGGGGACAGGGCAGATGCTTCTCCGTCCGGTGGCCTGGGAGGAGCCGATAGAGAATCTGAACCAGGTAATTATCCAACTTCATATAATATTTATAATTTTATAAATCAAAAATGTGTATTTAGTCAGATACTAAACCTATACAGATCTCACAACATACACTACATATGATGTTTAGATATCTGATTTTAGATTATTGACACATGAAATAGGAATGATGTTTCTTGCGCTCTACAGAATATGCATCACAGAGCGGAAATGTAATTTCGCATCCACGTTAACATGGGTTTGCGGAAATTGGCATTGCTTTATACATGTTGTTCAAATGACGGATGCGTAATTCCGCTTGGAATCATTGCGCAATGATCGCGAAAATGGCATTTCTCATCCACGTTAACATGGGTTTGCGGAAATTGGCATTGCTTTATACATGTTGTTCAAATGACGGATGCGTAATTCCGCTTGGAATCATTGCGCAATGATCGCGAAAATGGCATTTCTCATCCACGTTAACATGGGTTTGCGGAAAGTGGCATTGCTTTATACATGTTGTTCAAATGACGGATGCGTAATTCCGCTTGGAATCATTGCGCAATGATCGCGAAAATGGCATTTCTCATCCACGTTAACATGGGTTTGCGGAAAGTGGCATTGCTTTATACATGTTGTTAAAAATTAAATGGAAATTCTTAGATTAGTGAAGAATACAGTATTCTTATTTTAAATATTATATCTAATAAAAAACGAATAATACTAATAAATTATAACATATGGCCATCAATTGATGATTATGTAATAACAAGCAGATATTCTTAAAGATACAGTAAACAACACAACTGATTGAAAATAAGAGTCCAGGATATATTTATCATTAATTTAATTGCGGAAACTATTAACTCATGGGACTACCAAAGGATTAATATTTTTCTATTGATTTGATATTAATGTAAATATTTTAAACATGGCATGATTAGTATTAATGATATGCAATCCTCATTTAATATATTACAGATATGGATGTGGCTGCTGGATCCTCAAGCCAGGGCTTGTCACAGTATGGTATGTCTCATTTTCATTGACATTTGTCTTAGAAACATGGAATGAACATTACATACTAAATACACATTGTTCAATATTTATATGTAATGTCTATTTAATAGATGAAAATTATATAATTATTCGGATATCCTTAAATAACATATTTGATTTTAATTGCATGCTCAATACCATTCATTACATCAACATATGGAGTAGATAATTCATTAACAAACAACAACATTGTGGAATCTATTTAATTTTAGATTAAAGGGATACTGAGCTACAATTATTAATATTGTCTTTCACATACAGTATGCAATATTAATAAACATAAAATATAATACTATCATCATATGTGACATATTCTATTGCTAAATGTAGTTTAAAATAAAGAAAGTACGTTTATGTGCATCTAAATATTTGTTGACCAACCTGGGTTTATATTGATGATTGGTGGATACCTTCAACAAACAATATTTATTGAATCCAATATTCCTTATCTGCCTTTAAGATTAATATCGAACAACATTCTAATTATAATAGGAGTCAATGTTAAATTATTTTTTACATTTTGAACATAGAAATCAATTATTTAAATTAATCATGTCAGTGTCCCTTTAAGACAAAATAGATTCATTCATCTTTACATTATTTTTATTAAAAACTATTGATATATAAATCTAATTATCTGTTGGAGTTACTTTATAGATATCTGCATACTCTAACAGCACCATGATTACATATTTGTAATAATCAAGTTTGTTATGTATTGTGATAAATATGTGTTGTGTCCTAAACAAGATTACTGTACATTGAAAAAATGGGTCGATGTGACACATGTTTGTTTAGATTTGTCAACAGATTCTCCTCAATATGTGGTTTGTGTGTATTCTTGTAACTTCTTAAGGACATATGACGGAATAATTCCGTCATAAAACAATTGAGCTAAGTGAAAGCTGTGTCCTTAAAGGGTTAAGAACATTGATCATTGGGTATATTTAGATATGCAATAGCAGCATCTGAGATGAATTTGATGTCTAATGTAGTCTGACATTAAACATATGTTCAATACAGATATGTTTACAGAATCCCCTTGATTCAATCAAGCATTTTCTGGTGTAATGACTGCTCTATTCTTCACAATTTAAAGTTGATTAATGTTAAAATTCTAGACAGATGTGATTTAGTGATATCCAAAATGTGTTTAATAATATATATCTATATCATTCATAGAGAGAGTTGGTGTGGGAAGCCCACAGGAATCCAGCAGTGACATAGAGCCGCCTTTGCGGTCTCCTGGTAAGTCCATTGACTCATTTATATGTAATTGAAGGTGTATTGCTAATCAATATTATGATAATGATTCCGATGAAGCATAACATTATAACAAAACATAGAATTTATCTTCTGTTTATATATTTATTTTTTATATTGAGCGATTAATAATTTCTACTTTATTAGTCTACACATTTGTTATTCATAAGATGTCTAACATATGTTTTTTTCTATTTGTTTTTTTGACAACAGTCATCAAGTGATACACACATGAGAAATCTTAAATGTTCTATGTACTATGCTTTTATGAATTTAACATTAAGACAAACAATACATTAATATTATGATTTATTGACAATAACAAATCTATTGTCATTTGTATGCTCCATCAAAATGATGTAAATCATAACTTTGTGTGTGTATATCTTTAATGCAACATTGATGTGCGTATTTGAGCAACAGTAACATATGTTATAATATCTGATCTTAAGGTGTACACAACATGTTATGTTTTACAGAGATTGATGTCACATGTGGGATGGAGGAGGAAGAGGCTGCCTTGGAGTCTGATGGTATGTGAAATATATCTATCATGTTTCCAACATGTTTCTTAGTTTGAAATCATTTTATTGAAGACATTCAAAGTCTACAGCTTTTTCCCTTTAAAAAGGAATATTATTTGTCTGTTCAAATACACTACTGCCCCCTTTCTATATCAGGCAGCATGAAAATCTGATTGTATATATTTTTTTAAGAATATATAATTCATGCCATCATTATGTCACATGCATATTCCATGCCAAAACACAATAATAAGTTTCACATTGTACAGACAGTCATTGAGATTCATCTGAGTGCCTATATAGATACCATATCCTCATTTCAGAATAGTTTACAGATTAAAACACACTTCGAAGTATATTGAAAACATAATCAATTTGAAATGCGTTGATTTGATGTCAGGATGTATGAGATGTTAATATATTTTCTTTACATTTTCAGATGGATCCACCACTTCTGGTCATCTGGATTCCGCCCCTGCCCAGTCACAGACCCCTCCCCGTGCACACACCCCTGACCATGGCCACACCTCTGCACACACCCAGAGCACTTCCCATCACCAAACTCATGTCCATGCCCCGACCACTGCCAGCCCTTCCCATATTTCATATCCTGTCCCTCCCAAAAAACGCCCATACACCCCCCTTCGCCGCTCTCCCCGTATTCTGGCCCGTACAGCTGTCCAGACCCAAACTCCCCACTCCCCAGCTGTACGGCCTACCCTGGAGCAGCAGCTCACCACTCCCCAAGCCATTCCCATCCCTCCCCAAGCCATTCCCATCCCTCCCCAAGCCATTCCCATCCCTCCCCAAGCCAATCCCATCCCTCACCCCTGTTTAAACCTTCATTGTCCTGGGTGTCAGATTGTCCTTCCCAGGCACAGCTGTAAGTATCATTCTAAATACACTTTATAAGATACTTAAAGGTACAGTGAAGTTAAATTGGTTAAATTGTGATTCAAATCCAGCATGCAATGTTAAGCCAATGTATAATAGAATACTCTTATGAATTATTCGTCATTCTCTTGATATATTTATGGAAAACAACTTATTCCTATAATTAGTTTAAAAAATAAAATAAATGTGGACATCATTTCTTTATTGTTGGATGAATGTATCCATCAACCAGCATGCACAAACAAAGTTCATCAACAAATATTGGCTTCCATAAAAACCAACATTCTTGCATTCAAAATATAGCTTGACAATTAAAACATATAATGAATATGTGTAATTTCTAAAGATTTGTCATGTCATGCTCTATCTGAATCAGTCCATTAAATATTTAGGTTCATTGTCCCTTTAATTGGATATCACTACATATACCAAACACCACTACTTGGATCCAAAATTGTATGTCCAAATGTGGATACATTATCTCTTGTCTAACCCAGTGGGAATTTAATTTCTTCTGGTTGCTATGTTTACACAGCTTGTCCTCAATGCCAAAATGTTTAAGGATAGGTGTGCCTACCACAGTCTAAATTGAATTTTTAAATTGCTGATGTAAGTACAATGTAAATCCTTTAACAAGATTTGATACACTCAAGCTGTATAAGTGGATCATCTAAAAACAATTAAAGGGGACAACATGTTTGAGTAACATGAGCCTTTAATGATTTCTGTCTGTCTGAATAACCTAATTCATGTGTAAAGAATATATGAAAAATAATTTATGTAAATAATTATTTTTCTTTATGATGACAATGTATGTATTAAAATATTTTATTCTGTTGTGTAATTATCCTTAATATTTAATTTTATTTTATTTTAGGCTGTGACTCAGCATGGCTCATGCTAGAAGGGATAGCAAGAGTCGAGCAGGCCGTGTTGAGGAACGCAGATGTCCTGAGAGGGATGAACAACACCATGCAGGCCCAGCTCCGGATTCAGGACTTGACTCTGCGTGAAATTATGCAATTACGTTCAAGGCCTGAATCTGGAGCTGGACATGCACAGGACAATGAAGATGATGACCAGTAAGTGGAGGATCTGGATATGCTCCATGGTGGCAGATAATAATCCTCCGTCCACATGTTGAATTAGTATTTATATTGTTGCCATTTGGCCTTTTTATCAGTTTATTGTTGTGCCTGTTGCACTCTTTTACCTTGTCATGTGTCTCCAATGAGGCTATGCTGGCCCTTGGCAACTCTCTTCATGGACTGTGATGCACTGTGTTACCTTGCCATGTGTCTCCAATGGGGCTATGCTGGCCCTTGGCAACTCTCTTCATGGACTGTGATGCACTGTGTTACCTTGCCATGTGTCTCCAATGGGGCTATGGTGGCCCTTGGCAACTCTCTTCATGGACTGTGATGCACTGTGTTACCTTGCCATGTGTCTCCAATGGGGCTATGCTGGCCCTTGGCAACTCTCTTCATGGACTGTGATGCACTGTGTTACCTTGCCATGTGTCTCCAATGGGGCTATGCTGGCCCTTGGCAACTCTCTTCATGGACTGTGATGCACTGTGTTACCTTGCCATGTGTCTCCAATGGGGCTATGGTGGCCCTTGGCAACTCTCTTCATGGACTGTGATGCACTGTGTTACCTTGCCATGTGTCTCCAATGGGGCTATGCTGGCCCTTGGCAACTCTCTTCATGGACTGTGATGCACTGTGTTACCTTGCCATGTGTCTCCAATGGGGCTATGCTGGCCCTTGGCAACTCTCTTCATGGACTGTGATGCACTGTGTTACCTTGCCATGTGTCTCCAATGGGGCTATGCTGGCCCTTGGCAACTCTCTTCATGGACTGTGATGCACTGTGTTACCTTGCCATGTGTCTCCAATGGGGCTATGCTGGCCCTTGGCAACTCTCTTCATGGACTGTGATGCACTGTGTTACCTTGCCATGTGTCTCCAATGGGGCTATGGTGGCCCTTGGCAACTCTCTTCATGGACTGTGATGCACTGTGTTACCTTGTCATATGGCTCATATATTCCTTATTTTTACAAGATTATTTATAAACGTTGTGTATGTTTTCTTACATACTAATAAAATACATTTTATTTCATAAATCTTTGTCCTCATTCTTCCTGTTATTTTTTGAAAGCTCTAGTTTATGTTGTTTATCCTTAAAGGGACCTAACAAATATATTTGTTATAATGAAATCATATATGTAAGACAATAGTAAATGACTTTAAGATTAACATCTCCAATGTAATCTTATTATTTGTGTTTATATTATTTTCTCTTAGCTCTATCATTGCCTGATTATGATTAGCAGAGTAATTTCTTTATATATGTATATATATTTTTGTATTTGTGTATATATGTATATTTAAATGTTCAGATCCATGTGTGTATTTATAAACTCTGCATGAATTGATGCACCTTTACCAAATGATCTGAGTATTGATACAATGATATAATCCCTGTAAAGTGTTAATTTTATTTAAATAGTATTGACTATGTGTATGCTCTTTTTAAAAACAAAATAATGTCCCTTTAAGTGATGTTGATCACTATTGTAAATGAATGTATTTCCATTTGTAAAGCGTTTTTGTCCTTTTTACAAGAACAAGGACATATAGTTTTATTAATAAACAATCTTATTGTAATGTTGACAGCACCTGTATTTCATTTTCAAATCTATATTATTGTCAAAGTGTAACCAAATCAATCTCTGTGTGTAATGCAAATAATGTAGATGATGAATATTAGTTAACTAATATGTTAACAAAATACATCTCCTCCCATATATGGCTATCGGTAGGCTGACAATAATTAAACTTGAATAAATGACACGTTTAATCAATACATGTATAACTATTGTTATTCAACAACAATCCAAACATATCTTAAAACATCAATGGCATATGTATTTCTCATGTGTATCTTTTAAATGTTAAAGATATACACCATAGCTATAGTTCAAGGGACAGTCAAGTCCGAAAAGATGAATCATGATTTGGTGACATTCCTAGATAGCAATCTACACACATACTAGTTCCTAAAATATAAATACGTTTCTTAGTGATATGCCAAGATGTCACTGAGTCCTTGTATTGTCTGCGTTTTTTCAGCGATCTCGGATGCGCCATGTTGCTTAAGACGTCACCTGCCAGGCTGTCCAATGATTCCTTGTATTGACTGACGTTCTTACGTGATCAGGAATATGCCTTTTATTGGATTGCGTTTTGACGCGATCAAGGATGCGCCTTTTTTTTTTGGGCGTTCTTACGTGATCAATAATGTGCCTTTCATTGGATGGCGTTCTTACGTGATCAAGGAAGCGCCATGTTAAGACGGAACATGTAAAGGTAAAAAAACGTGTGATTGGATTGCGTAGTCCCGCAATATTTGTGCACGTTAAAAACGTTTGTGACTGCATGCAATTTTACAAAGCTTGCGAATATGTATTTTTTGCATCATGTTACATTGTTGACCCGTAGCTGATAAAGACCAACACATTCTCTTTTGCTGGATGTCTGGTTGAATCAACGAACGAAAGCAAAATGTTTTCATGCATAGGATATTTATAGGCAAGTGCAAATCTCTCCAGTCCATGTTTAATATGTTTGTCAACAATGTTCCTTTTTCTGAAAAATTACTGTTGTGTTTAATGTTGAACATATCTAATTAATAAATATGCGCTATTGTGTTTGAATAAAGTAATCAATATGCATTTATCATATGCTAAATATATGATGCCGACTTCTTCTAAATGTAATTTCGTTGTATATTTTATGAAAGGTTCATTAGACACTCACATTATAAATAAAAATATTTGATTTTGTCTCTAGTTAGATAGTCCATTGTTTAACCAATCGGTTTATTTTGTCTTGTGTTGTAATAAAATGTAAGTAATTTTCTTAATCCTCGCAAAGCCAATGAGTTTCATGTGAGTACCATCTCCAGCTTTGTCCAGTTTGTGTAAAGGGTCTTTTCATATGTTAATGATGGGGTATTGTGTTGTTTTACGGTTGTAATGGTGGTTCATCTATATTTTCAATATAGCTAACCCTATTTTATTTTCAAGTGTTTGAAGCTTTTTAATATTGATATCAGTATATGTTAATCTTGTTGTTTGTAGTAGTGTCTATTACATACAGTTATGTAAAAAATATAGGATACTGTCCCTTGAATGCAAATGTTGTTTTTTGGATCATGTATGAGATCCACATAGTTTAATCTTAAAATTTATTTTTGTTAGCATATTTTCCCCCCCCCCCCCACTCCTAAAAGGACTTTAAACCATATTCATTGTTAAAAAAAAATTCTTTACAATAAAATATTAACACAATAATGTCTCTTAAAGAAAATAGACTTTATTTAACACGTCAATATAAATGTTATTTAAAATTTTTTTTTTTTTACAAAGTACATGTAGATATACCAACAAGCTTAAAATATGTGTTAGCATATGTAATGTTGTTAAAGGGACAGTTTAGAAAAAAAAATTTAAAAACATTATTCGAAAAGTCAATTCTGTAATATCAAGGATATCAAATGTTTATCAACAATTGAACATTTGTCTGGGTTTATTTACATTTGCTCTCTAAACCTATGAGGTTGGTGTGCTCATTTCTTAAATCTTGAAGAGTGCTTGTAATCATTATACAATTTGAGCACTAGAGGGCATTTGGATAGCATTTGTATATGTAAAACCTTGTGCTCATACAGCATATTATTGACCATGTATTGATCATTGATATCTAAAATGTTGTTATGTCAGAACAACAAATAAGTGGTCATTTTTCATAGTCATAGATACAAGGGTAAGCACATAAGTCACACATGTATTTCTCCATGTTTTGTTGTTTCAAACTTTATAATGCGTAATACAGTGTTTTCTTTGTAATCAATAATTTTCTGACTGTCCCTTTAAGCTGTGTTATTGGCATTCAAACAGTAATATGCCATCATGGATAATTGTTATGGTAATTTAGTTAGCGATTCGGGAAACAGTTTGGACATCACATCACAGAAACCAATCAATATCATGAACAAGGATAGGTATGTGATGATGTGGTTTTCACACACTTATAACCCACACTCTGCAAAGAATCTTCCTCCATGGACCCGGTCCCATAGAAGTCGATTATATACAGAGTGTGGTCCACAAGTGTATGAAAACCACATCATCACATACCTATCCATTACACAAAAAAAATATTTTAAGATGGAAAAAAATACTTACTTCCTCTTCCTTCCCCTCTTCCCACGGGGCTGAGGCTCTGGGAGAGGCAACTGCCGACTCCGAAGAGTCCTCCTTGGAGCTGTTGTGGGAGGAGTGGAAGGAAGAGTACTGGGACGACCAAGGTGAGGAGTAGATGGCTGAGGAGGAGGAGAAGATGGATGAGGAGGAGAAGATGGCTGAGGAGGAGGAGGAGTAGATGGCTGAGGAGGAGGAGGAGTAGATGGCTGAGGAGGAGGATGACATGGGCCGGCAGGAGGAGATGGCCCAGCAGCAAGAGGCCCAGCAACAGGAGGTAGACCAGCATGCGCCTCCCGGAAAAATGTGAACATTTCCTGATGTAGATTAAACATTCTTGTTTGTCCTTCTTGTATTCTATTCAGTATATTGATTATTTCATTTTGGCCTTGAATTATTTGATTCTGCCCATCAAGTATTCTGCGTCGTCCTTCTATGTTTTCTATCCGGGAGGTACGCATCTGGTCTATGTACTCCAGTAGAACCCGCACCTCCGCTATTTCTTCTTGTTGTGCCTGTCGAACCCGTGCACGGCGGGGTGCCCGTGCACGGCGGAGTGCGGGTCTTTGAGGGACCTCGGGTTCCGCGGGTTCCGCGGGTTCAGCGGGATCCTCCTGTGCTTCCGGGGCCTCTTCATCATCTCCCGTGCGCTGTTCGTCACGGGGGGCCTCTTCCCTCCGAAGTGGGAATTCCTCACCACCACTCTCATCCCGGGGAGATGCAGGAGGCTGTGCTGCCTCGTCCCCAGACTCTGTATATAAATTAAAAAAAAAAAAAAAAATATGTATATATTAGCATATTTGAAAAAAAAGGTTTAAATGACTTAGCTTACGATACAATTACAAATGCAGAATCATTAATCCACTTTGAAATCTAACAAACAATCAATACGATTTCCGCTTTTTCTAAACCGTGTTTGTGATATCTGGTCAATGTGAATGTTTTTGCATTTGTTTTCAGTCTGTTTAAATGCACACCTAACCTATAGCCTAGATACTGATGTAACCGCAAAGTAATAGAATGCGTGTAAACAGCGTAATAGCATTAATCTGATCCTTAACACATGAAACCCAATGTTTTATCTTTCATGATTTAGAAGCATACATTTAGTATCAACTTTCGAATGTACTTTTCTTATCTAATTAGCTTCATTCTCTGGATATTCTTTGCTGAAAAGCATATCTAAATATGCTTATAAGATGCTGATTGTTAGCTGAATATAGCTGCCTCCTGTGATTGTTTCACCGTGTGCATGGCTATTTCTTCATTAAAATATATCTCAAGAATGAATCAAATTAGGTAATATAAGTACATTTGAAGGTTTTGTCAATTTGTATTCGCTACCTCAATCATGAAAGTAAATGTTTGCGTATAGTGTCCATTGAAATACATTCGTATGTGAAATTATTGTTCAATGAGCTTACCGTCAGATGAGAGTGGCAGGTTCCCGGTATCGATTCCTCCGATACCGACTACTTCCACCTCGGAGATGCTGGGCCGCAACATTTCCTCCCATCTGCAGTACTCCATTTCAAGGGCAGGGCCGCCACCGGTCCCTGCGGCATGTCGGGCCTCCAGGCTTAACTTTTTTTTAAGTTCAAGTTTACAGTCCCGGTACCGATGTTTTATAGAATCCATATCCCGGTTCCGGCCACCCACTGCATTGACTGCATTCCTAATCTCGTTCCAGAGCCTCCTCCTGTCAGTCGGGGTAGTCTTCTGGTGCTGTAGCATCCTATGCCTGGCCATATAGGCCTCTACGAGGGCCTCCTTCTCCTCCATCGTAAACCTCGCCTCCCTAGTCGCCTTGGCCTTCCCCTGTGACGATGCCCTCTGTTTCCCGGACTGTGAAGCCCTACTCTGACCGCCACTGGGCCCAGCCACTTGGTCATCTTGAACCAAGTGGCTGGGTCCACCCACCGCTTCCACCCCCGCTTCCTGCCCCCCTTCCTGCCCTGTTCCTCTCCCCCTCCCTCTACTCCCCCCTCTACCTGTCCCCTGCCTGGCCTCCATCTCCTCCCTAAACTAAACCCCAAATAATCAAACAAAAAGTGAGTGTGATGAAATAAAAGGGGGTCAAAATAAAGAACTAAAAAGACAAAAAAGGTGCTTAAAGTGTGAGGGATGTAAACAAAACAAAGAGGGTAAGGAGTATTTAAATAAACGAAAAGAAGAAGACTAAAAGGAGGATATGTAAACTAAATGTAACTAGGGGATGGGTATGGGATGGGTATGGGGTATGGGATAAGAGTAAATGGGATGAAAGGGAATGGGACTACAAGGAATGGGGTATGGAGTGTAGTATGAGGGGGTAGGGGGTATGGAGTGTATGTAGTGTTATTGATAAGTGTATGTATGTATTGAATGTGTTTGCGTGTAAATGTGTTAAGTGTACAGATAAATCACTCGCTCGCTAACTCACACTACTTCTAATTCTCAATAACAAACACTCCCACTAACGCTCACTAACTACCACTAACTGACGCTCACACTAACAACTATCACTAATAACTCCCACTAACTCACTCACGCTCCCACTAACAGACTCTCTCCCACTCCCACTAACTCCCACTAACTCACTGACTCTCTCACGCTAACACTACCAACTGACTCTCTCACGCTAACACTACCAACTGACTCTCTCACGCTAACACTACCAACTGACTCTCTCACGCTAACACTAACTCACTCTCAAAAAATCTCTAACTCTCTATTCTTAAATCTCAAAAGACCCACCAGCAACACAGTCAAAGAAGCCATGCTTGTGTGGTGCTTATATACCCTGTGTAAATGTTTAATGATGTCCCAATTTCCATTGAAATTAGTGTTCAGGTGTGCTTTATTAGCAATTAATATTATTGCAATGTGTATTAGGTGTGTTAATTTGCGCATGCTCATTTAGAGTTGGTATTTGTGGAATGTGTAGAATGCGATGATGTCATAGTGTTCGTTTTCGCTTTCATTGTCCAAAAGTATTCTTTTTAAATGTGAATTTGCGATGGTGTGTTCTTCGTGAAGTGTTGTATATGTATGTTTTTCATAATATATAATGATATTGAATGCGATTTTGTTTCTAGTGTATGTATATATTTTTTAATCCTTGTTGTTATTGTGCGATTTTCCGCATCTTAAAGTATATGCGTATTCCCCGTATAAATAGTATTAAAACTTCCCCCGCTTGTGAATGTGTAATGCTTGTGTGCTTTGTTGATTGATTGTTGTTGTGACATTTGCGGCGTGTTATTGTTGTGCATGATGTGGTATGCGTCATATGACCGAGCTGTGCGTATTCTCGCGAGATCGAGTGTTAGGTGAAAAAAGGCAATTTATTTGATTTCCCATTGATCTCTATGGGAGACTGTCTAACGCAGGCAGGATTACGCGTGTGACATACACGCGTTAGGAGCATCGTTAGATGGTCTTATCTTAACTCTAAATACCGGAGTCAAACAATGACGTGCGTTAGACATAAACACGCGTGGCGTTAACAGCCCATCTACCGCCGAACTCTAAATCTAGCCGTAAGTTACAAAATTAAAAAATCCTAACACTACAAAAAAAAAAAATTACAAAAAATAAAAAACATCTAAGATTACAAAAAGTAATAAATGAAATTATCCAAAATAATAAAAATTAAACCTAATGTAATACCCCTATAAAAACAAGAAAGACACCCCAAAATAAAAACACCCCCTATTCTAGCAATAAACGACCAATAGCCCTTAAAAGGGCCTTTTGTAGGGCATTGCCTTGAAGCAATCAGCTCTTTTACCCTAACAGTTAAACCCCCCACCCAACCAACCCCCAAAATAAAAAAACCTAACTCTAAAAAAACCTAAGCTACCCATTGCCCCTAAAGGGGCATTTGTATGGGCATTGCCCTTAAAAGGGCAATCAACTCTTTTGATGCCCATTAAAATAAAAAATCCCTAATCTAAAAAAAAAAAACACCCAAAAAAAAAACTAGGTCTAACCCCGAAATAGGTACTCACAGTTTCTGACGTCTGCCGATGAAGGTCTTTATACCTGTGGCTCCATCTTCATCCATCACGGGATCATCTTCTATCTTCTTCCCGGAGGTGCGCAGCGGTGTTCCCCGATGCACAGAACCGGAGTGGCGGTCCTCAGCAGCGGCGGTCCTTAGCGGCGTGGAGGCTCCTCTTCATGCGATCTCCGCCGCACACTGAAGATTGAATAAAAAATACCACTTTTATATTTGGGGTACCTTGCATTCCTATTGGCTGATTTGAAAAATGATGAAAGCTGCTTAAATCCTATTGGCTAATTTGAACCAGCGGTTTAGGGGTTAATAAGTTTAGTTTAGTAGTTGCCATGTGGAGGGCCGGCGGTTTAGGGGTTAATAGGTTTATTTAGGTGTTAGCGATGCAGGGGACGGCAGTTTAGGGGTTAATAACTTTAGTGTTGGCGATGTCGGGTGGCGGCGAATTAGGGGTATTTAGACTAGGTGTTTATGTTAGGGTGTTAGGTTTTTATATAACCTTCTTGTCTCTATAGACATCAATGGGTATTGGGTTATAGCGATCGCCATTCCGCAACCGCAGGTGTTAGTTTTTTTTTAACACTTTCTCTCCATTGATGTCTATGGGGGAAAACGTGCACAAGCACGTCAAGTCAGGCCTTGGCTTTTGTGCGGTATGGAGCTTATCGCACCATAACGCACAACACAAGAAGGTTTTTTTGCAACTTGTAATGTCAGCGATATGGAAAGTGCGGTACCGCTAAATATTTAGCATTATTTACGCACCGGGTTTAGTGCACAGCTTGTAATCTTGGTGATAGTTAATAGGTAAGTATTCTTAATACATTTATGGCTACATTATGGGCGGAGTGCAAATTTGCGTTCCCGTAAGATATTAATCTGCGTTTAACTTTTTTTTACCATTGTGCGCATATTTGCGCATGTATTACATTTGGCAAGTAAAAATTCTATTCTCTCGCGGTCTCATCCTCATGCAGAAAAAAAGACATTGCAAAGTTGCGAACGTAGAATTATAATTTCGCCATAGACTTTAACGGAGCCTCATTTTGAACAAAAAAAACAGCCGCAAGCTCGCACAAACACGAGCACGGGATTTCAGTGAGATATGTATTTCTATACATATGTATATCTGTATTTATATGTGTATATGTCTATAAATACATATATACACATATAAATACATATAAACATGTATAGAAATACATGCATATATTTTTATATACATATATTTATACATGTGTTCCTATGGATCCCTATGTAAAAGCACTTTTTTGACTTGCGTAACAGCTAACCAGAGCTCTGAAGTTGCGATAATCATTCTAGCGAAAATTGCGATTACTTGTAATATGGGTGGAATTTACCTTGCGTGCAATTGGCCACAAAACCTGATAACGCTCGTCCACAAAAAATAGCGTGCCAAGTGTAATCTAGCTCTTAAATGGGCAAGTGTTTTAATACATTTTGCAGTAAAGGAACACTTCTTTATTACCAAAGAATGAACTTTCTAGTAAGTCTTACAGAGGAATTAGTAGCCCACATGTACAGTATGTTTTCTCGGTGAAGCAGGGCCTATAGCAATCCACGGAAGAACACTAAATACGCAGGGACAAGGTGCAGGGGACAGAATTCTCAGGTGCCGTCTCCAGAAAATATTTATATGAGCGAACTTCCCAGAGACCCATCATTGTTGTCGGGGTCTTGATCAGAGCGGTGGGATGTGGGTTAGTGGCGGGACTAAATGATCTGAGGGAGGGTGAGTCATGGCCAGTGCTGGCATGGAGCTGGGAGAGCCTGTGCAGAGTGGGTGGGAAAACAATGATCAAAGACAGTTGGGGGGACTTGGGGTGCTAGCCATTATGCTGGAGGGGGCCCTCCCTTCTGTTAATGCCACTGGGCTGTACCAGTCACTGGGAATTAGGGTTGCAACCTTTTCTGGAAAAAAATATTGGCCATGCTTATTAGCATAAATCTGCATAAATAATTATACTGTACAACATAAATCAGGAACTAAAGCTGCAAAGAGTGATTTTAAATGATGATAGGTTTATAATTAGATTCCAAGGGGCCGATTTATCAAGCTCCGTATGGCTCGTCGGAAACAGAAGTTATGAAGCAGCGGTCTAAAGATAGCTGCTCCATAACTTGTCCGCCTGCTCTGAGGCCGCGGACAGAAATCAACCCGATCAAATACGATTGGGTTTATTGACACCTCCTTCTATCGGCTGATTGGCCGTGAATCTGCAGGGGGCGGCACTGGTGCAATGATAAATGCTGACAGCATATGCTGTCGGCATTTATCGATGTGCAGCGGACATGATACGCTACATCATATCATGTCCACTCACACAATGATAAATATATCCCCAAAACACTTAGAAGAAGTGACCATGATAGCATCTTTATTTCTGACGGACTTCGGATACCCCGACTGGTTATCTCCGCCAAAACGATCCTTCTTTACCCTGGATTCTGGAGCTGTATAGCGGGAAAGTGATGATAGCAAATACCCACCCTAATAACCAGACAAGACCAGTATTAAGGTGAAACATAAACATACTTTATTGTGACACACAGCTCATATACACATTTGCCATCTGATAAGAGCCTTATCTGATCAAGAGATCACTGCCCCTTCAGACAGGCTGGTACCTTCATAGGAGCCATAGGACTGTAGAGATCCCACAATAGCTAGGTCGTAGTTTTGGGGTGATCCCAAAGGAGCGGCGGCTATTCTCGGGTATCATTGGAGAGCCCTGAATCCCCAGATATCACAGTCCAAAAAGCGACATGATCTGTGGCTGAATGCAGGTGTCCAAAGCCCCATGTTCCCAAGTGAGCTCCCTCCTAGGAAACACCCCAACCCATGCCCCAACCCATGCCCATCAGAGGTATAACAAGTCCCCAAAAGAGCAGAGCACTGTGGCAAAGGGCCTGTGGAGCGACCTATGATAAAGTTCAGCTAGTGAGCCTAGCCGGCAAGTAGTTCCATAAGATTCTGGCTGGGCCTCGGCAAGTCAGGAAGGGGCCAAGCAGGGCAGTGATCAGCTCTTTCAGGGCAAAATGCAATCATGGTAACCATAAAAGAGGTACTGGTGGGAACAAAATAATCCACAGGAGGAGAGGGGGTTGTCATTGGCAGCCTGGTATCCGTGACAGTGCTTCCCCCTCATAGTTCGGCAGACCCGCTAGATCCTGACGGGTCTGCTTGGAGCTGTCCGGTGGTGCTTACCAATTCAGTTTGCTGGGAGAGACCATTTGCATTGCCGTTACTCTTTCCCGGCCTGAATTGTGAAGTTAAATGGCTGCAAGGCTAAGCTCCACCGCAACAGGCGTCCATTGTCCCCGGAAACCCTGTTAAGCAATACCAGGGGCTATGGTCTGTGAGCACTGTAAATGACTCCGTACAAGTATGGTTGCAATTTCTTGAGAGCCCACACCAGCACTCCTTCTCCACTGCCGCGTAGCCCACTTCCCTAGGCAGTAGTTTACCGCTGATGTAGGCTACGGGGTGCTCCTGGCCCTCCTCATCCACTTGGCTCAGCACTGCTCCCAACCCGAACATGGAGGCATCTGTATGGACACAAAAGTGTTTGGATGGGTTAGGAGTGGCCAGGATAGGGGCAGAAACTAATTCTGTTTTTAGTTGCTGGAAGGCAGCCTTGCACTCGGGGGACCTCAGGACTTGCCGGGGTAAGTGTTTTCTGGTCAGGTCGTCAGGGATTTGGCCAGGGTGCTATAGTTGGGAAAAAACTTGCCGTAGTATCCCACAATGCCAAGAAAGGCTAATACTTGGGTATTGGTTTTGGGGGTTGGCCAGTTAGCGACTGCCTCAATCTTGGCCCGCTCCGGCCTTTGCTTCCCACATCTCACATGGTGTCCAAGGTACTGGACCTCCGACCTTCTTACGGTGCACTTGTCTGGCTTCAGAGTCAGACCCGCATCCCTGATGCAGTCCAAGATGGTACCTAGGTGAACCAAGTGTTCCTCCCAGGTATCGCTGTAGATCGCTGTTATGGTATAACCCGGATATCAAGGGTTAATACCTGATGAAAGATGCCCTGAATACGGGATCAGCAACACACGAACCCAGTTAATTCCCCCAAACACGAGACCAAGCTCCATCTTGAGGGTAAAACAGAATGTACTTTATTGAGGGCTGTATGCCTGGTATTTATGCAGGTCTCCCACCTGCTTGACACTCCCTAGGAGACCAGATGGGGGATTGGAAGAGTATAGTACATTAGATAGAGGGAAGATGCCCTTTTACAGGATACAATAGAATTACATTACTTAACTAAATAAACAATCAAACACAAGGATACAATGGATTCCTCCCTAGCACCTGGAAGTCTGATCTCTGGAGGTGATTAAACAAAGTGAACACTTATCACCTAAACTTAATTACAGTAAACAATAGCTGATGCCAGGAAACCTGTCTTCAGAAAATAGTTTCTCAAAACAGAACAAAGTTAACCCTTCCAGTACTGACAGAGGGGTCTGTCACAATCGCAATATCATCCACACAGGCATAATCCTGGAGGCCATTGAGGAGGCGATCTATCATCCTCTGAAACATCGCTGGAGCATTCTTCATCCCAAATGGCATGACCTTAAACTGGTACAGGCTGAATGGGGTGATAAATGGCGACTTCGGAATGGATTCCGGGTCCAGAGGGATCTGCCAGTACCCTTTGCAGAGATCTAGCGTCCTCAAAAAGTTACCCCGGGCAATGTGGTCTAATAGCTCATCCACCCGGGGCATAGGATAAGCGTCTGTCGTGGTCCGGTCTTTAAGCCTTCAGTAGTCTACACAGAAGCGAGTCGTGCCATCCTGCTTGGGCACAAGCGCTACCGAGGATGCCCAGGGACTCGATAACTTCCGTGTCAAGAATTTCCCTAATCTCGCTCCGCATGTCTTCCCTAACTGACTCGGGGACACGGTATGCCAGTTGCAGTAAGGGCGCCTGTCTTGGGGTTTCCACCTGGAGTACCGCTACTGTGGTGTACCCAGGGTCCGTGGAGAACATGTCCTGCCGGCTCTCAAGTACTTGTCTGACTTGCTCCCGCTGCACAGTCCCTATCCGCTCGTCTACTCTTATGTCCCCTACGCCTGCTGGAGCCCTACTCCGCCCGGGCAGCTCAGGCATGGGGAGACTCTCCAAGTCCTCCATGGCCAGACCACATATTGCGGCTACCTCCTCTGGCCTCTCCTGGTACGCCTTCCGCCTGGCCTGCAGCTTATCCGTCTTGGTGGGTTTTAGGGCAAGAACCTTCTGCCCTACTTCCAGGGTGCAGTTGCGAGCGGTACGGTCGTACCACCGCTTCTGCCTACCCTGGGCGATCTGAAGGTTCTCCCACAGCGTGGCGGCGAGGTCCTTCAGTCGGTCCCCGAATTCTAGGATATATCCTATAATGGATGGTCCCTCCTCAACAACCAACCCTTCCTAGTGGGCTCTAAGCAGGTCTAGGGACCCCCTCCCCCTTCCGGCGATATACTAGTTCAAAGAGGGAAAATTCAGTGGATTCCTGTGGCACCTCCAGGTAAGCGAACAGGAGGTGCGGAAGGTATCTCTCCCAGTCTTTGTGAGAGACAGAGAACATCTGAAGCAGCTGCTTCAGTGTCCCGTTGAACCTCTCACATCACCCGTTAGTCTAGGTGGTATGGGGAGTTAGGCAGGGTTCTGATCCCACAAAGCCGCCATAGCTGCTGGGTTAGTTCAACAGATAATTTCCCAGGGGAAACCCACTCTGCAAAAGGTCCGGACCAGGGCATCGGCTACTGTCTCTGACTGGATGTTGGCCAGGGGATTTCCACCAGATAGCGTAGTTGACTGCTGTCAGTATGTATCTCTTACCCGAGGGACTGGGACGATGTCAACAGCTATCCTGCTGAATGATTCATTGATGAAAGGGAGTGGATGCAAGGATGCTTTAGAGGGGTCACAGGTCTTCCCTACTCTCTGACAGATGTCACAGGTATGGCTGTACTGTCTAACGTCCCCCATAACCCCTGGCCAGCAAAAGGTCTGCGTGAGTTGGTGGCGGGTCCTAGTAATCAATAGATGTATGTCATGCCCTATGCAGAGCAGGTCATACTAATACCTTTGCGGTACCACCAGCTGTCGCATGGGCATCTGCCTGCTCCCGCGACCCTCTGTAACCCGGTACAGGAGTCCTCTGTCCCACTCAAAGCGGTCCCCTCCTAACCCATCTGGTCTGCCCCTGCCCGGGCCCAGTAATGTCTGGTCACTTAATGTCTCCTGTGCCCAAGAGATTAGGTAATCTTTCGGAGTAATACTCGGGTGAGATTGTCTTACCTGGGTTCCATTGTCAAGTGCCTCAGCATTCAGCCTGGCTTGTTGATGGGTGGTGACAGGGCAAGCATCCATGGGGGTGTCCATAAGGAAGGAGGATGCAAGATGACCCAAGTTATTTCCTAGCAGCACTTCGGCCGGCAAATGGTTCATGACACCCACCATCACAGCACGGGTACCGGCACGCCAGTCCAGATGGACCTGTGCTGTGGGGATCCGAAGCACCTTACCCACAGCCACACAAACCACTACTGACTTTCCTGTCTGGCTAGACCAGGGTAAGGGTGGCTCTGATGTCCCGTAACCCTTGGGCCTGGCAGCCATTAATCCATATTGGTTGCCGATGATGGAGCCGGTTGTCACCAGCTGCCGCTTGTACCAGGTCTACCTTATGTAGAGCCCCAAACTCCTCAGTCCAAGCGGCTGGAGTAGCAGAGCTTCCTGACTCCAAACAATGAGCTGCTGCTCGGGAAACGCCTGCAGGGGCTCGGGTCCAGTTTGCCGGGGGTAGGTTTCCGTAGGCAGTTCGGCCGTACATGGCCCACCTGATCACATCCGAAGCACCGGATTCCCATTCTCCGGGGTGGACTGCGGCTGGCAGGATGGGGTTGAGCCGGCGGGGCTGAAAGGTACCGGCTGGCCGCCGAAAGGCGAGGAGGTGCTGCCGGAGGACGGACCACTAGTCGAGGCTCAGGTTGACTCGTGCGTTGGGCATCAAGAAACTGGTCCACCAGAACAGCTGCTTGGTCCACAGTGGTGGGTTTTGGATCCCGGACACATTCTCTCACCTCCAGCGGCGAATGATCATAAAAAATGCTCCAGAAGGATGAGCTGTGATGCTTGCGCCAGGGTGGTCACTTGGCAGCCCGAGAACCAGTAGTCCAGGGCCGGTTCTAGGATTTTTGGCCACACAGACGAGGATACTTTTTGCAGGCCCCCCCATGATTACATACCATCCCCATTGCTAGTTAAAGGATATGAAACACAATTTTTTTTCTTTCATGATTCAGACAATGCATGCAATTATAAGCAAATTTCTCATTTTCTTCTATTATTAATTTTGTTTCCTTCTCCTGCTATCTGTATTTCAAAAGTAGGAATGTAAGCTTAGGAACCAGCCCATTTTTGGTTCTGCACCTGAGTAGCTCTTGCTAATTGGGGGCTAAATGCAAATCAAATAGTGGTAGCGCAGCAAAGCAAATCAAGCAGTCACCTAGATTATGAGTTTTGCCCTAAACAGGTTGCGAAAATAACGCCAAAAAATTGCGTTATTTCACTCTTCATAGCGCTGCCATTACGAGTGCACGCTTTCACCCATAGACATCAATGGGAAGTGAGTGTTAGTTTTTTTTCTAACACTTGAAGTGCGGAATGGCGATTGCCGTAAACGCAACCCCTTTGATGTCTATGGGGAAAAGAAAGTTACATTTAAACCTAACACTCTAACATAAACCCCTAGTCCAAATACCCCTAATCCACCGCACCTGACATTGCAGATACTAATAAAAGTTATTAACCCCTAATCCGCCGCTCCCTGACATCGCCGACACTATAATAAAGTTATTAACCCCTAAACCGCCGCTCCCGACACTAAATAAAATGATTAACCCCTAAACCTCTGCCCCCCCCCCCACATTGCCGCCACTAAATAAAATGATTGACCTCTAAACCTCCGGCCTCCCACATCGCCGCCACTAAATAAACTTATTAAACCCTAAACCTCCGGCCTCCCACATCGCCTCCACTAAATAAACCTTTTAACCCCTAAACCTCCTGCCTCCCACATTGCGGCCACTAAATAAACCTATTAACCCCTAAACCTCCGGCCTCCCACATCGCAAAACACTAAATTAAACTATTAACCCCTAAACCTAACACCCCCTAACTTTAAATTAAAATTACAATATAACTATATTTAAATAAATTCAAATTTACCTGTGAAATAAAAATAAATCCTAACATTAAACTATTAATTAACCTAACATTACTACCAATTAAAAATCCTACATTACAAATTTAAAAAAAAACTAATCCTACGAAAAAATTAAAAAAATCTAACATTACAAAAAAATAAACACTAAATTACGAAAAATAAAAAACACTAAGATTACAAAAAATAATAAATGAAATTATATATAAAAAAATTACACCTAATCTAATAGCCCTAAAAAAATAAAAAAGCCCGACCAAAATAAAAACACCCCCTAGCCTACAATAAACTACCAATAGTCCTTAAAGTTAAACGGCTCTTTTACCTGTAAAAAATACAAAGTCCCCCAAACAGTAAAACCCACCACCCAACCAACCCCCCAAAATAAAAAAACTAACTCTAAAAAAACCTAAGCTACCCATTGCCCCTAAAGGGGCATTTGTATGGGCATTTGTATCGGCATTGCCCTTAATAGGGCATTCAGCGCTTTTGCACTGCCCTTTAAAAGGGCATTCAGCTCTTTTACAAATTTGCCCAAAGCCCTAATCTGAAAAAAAAACACCCCAAAAACAAAAAAACAAACTTACACTAACCCTAGAATATCTACTCACGATTCCTGAAGTCCGGACATCCATCTCCATTCAGGCGGCAAGAAGTCTTCATCCATCCCAGCGGCGTCCACTATCTTCATCCCGGCGGCGCGGAGCTATCCTGGAAGCCGGTGCCATCCTGCGCGGAGTGTCCTCTTCATACGGTCTGATTTGAACAGCCAATAGGATTTCAGTAGCTCTCATCCTATTGGCTGATTTGAATTTGAAGAATCAAAAAAATCCTAAATTACACATTTTTAAAAAAACGAATCCTACGAAAAAATTAAAAAAATCTAACATTACAAAAAAATAAACACTAAAATTACAAAAAATAAAAAACACTGATTACAAAAAATAATAAATGAAATTATAAAAAAAATAACACCTAATCTAATAGCCCTAAAAAAAATAAAAAAGCCCTCCCAAAATAAAAACACCCCCTAGCCTACAATAAACTACCAATAGTCCAAGTTAAACAGCTCTTTTACCTGTAAAAAATACAAAGTCCTCCAAACAGTAAAACCCACCACCCAACCAACCCCCCAAATAAAAAAATAACTCTAAAGAAACCTAAGCTACCCATTGCCCCTAAAGGGGCATTTGTATGGGCATTTCCCTTAAAAGGGCATTCAGCGCTTTTGCACTGCCCTTTAAAAGGGCATTCAGCTCTTTTACAATTTGCCCAAAGCCCTAATCTGAAAAAAACAACAACCCAAAAACAAACTAACACTAACCCTAGAATATCTACTCACGATTCCTGAAGTCCGGACATCCATCTCCATCCAGGCGGCGATATCTCCATCCATCCCAGGGGCATCTTCTATCTTCATCCCGGCGGTGGGGAGCGGAGCTATCCTGGAAGCTGATGCGATCCTACGCGGAGCATCCTCTTCATACGATCACCGTACACTGAATGTCACGCTACACTGCTCTAGCCATTGCTAGGGGCGCGGCGTCTCCTTCCCTGCTCGTTGTCAGGGGCAGTGTCGGCTCCTGATGCGTGCGGCGCTGACTTCATCGCCACACGCTCCGGATGCCGGTCGGAGCTCAGTAGCGCAAATCTGCACCGATTTAAATGTTTGTAGAAGTTGCCAGACCCTGCCTGCCTTACCATTCTAGTGGTTCATCCTTGGACTACTCTGCTGTTGCCGCTGGGGACTGTCCTGCCTTTGGTGAGTGCCTCATCTCACTAACTTTCTCTGCTCTGGGATATTCCCTATCATTCTGGCTCGACGCCGGGATAACAAGACTACTGGCCGAGTTTGGTCTGATAGAGGAGTATCCCATGAGCGTTACATTATACTTGGTCCATGCAGCCAAATGAGGTGGCACGAGCTGTTTATCTTCAGGGACAGATGTTGGGAACCCATACCACACAGTTGCAGAATATGGATTCCAAGCTAGAGGCTATTACCGCTCAACTCTCCTTACTAGTTGCAGCGAGGGATGCCGCTCCTGTTGCTACACCACCAGCCCCTACTCTTAGTGCTGTGACTTTTTCCTCTGGTTCTGGAAGTATACCCCAGATACCCTTGCCTGACAAGTATGAAGGTACTACTGATTGCAGGGGCTTTCTAAACCAATGCAGGCTGCACTTCCGCAATGATCCTCACACCTTCCAGTCTCATCAGTGAAGGATCACCTTTATAATTTCCTTGCTAAAGGACAAGGCTCTAGCCTGGGTCTCTCCCCTTTTGGAACAGAACGCTACACTCCTGCATGATGCTGATGAGTTAATTTCTGCTTTATCTTTTGTGTTTGGGACTTCTGGCCGTACCTCTGCTGCGGAATATTCTCTTCTGGATCTCCGACAAGGCAATAAAACTGAGTTCTGCACCTTGGCACTTGAAACCACTTAGGATGACAGTGCTCTCAAGGCAGAGTGTAGGAGGGGTCTCCATGAACGCATCAAAGATGAACTCACTTATCGTGATCTTCCTTATTCTTTGGATGACTTTATAGTGCTTTGTATCAGTCTGGACTCTTGCTTTCAGGAAAGGCAAGCCGAGACAGACAGAACTAGAAGGGTCCTTCCCTCCTGTCCTCCTATTCACCCAGTTTCGGCAGCATCCGCTACCCCTTCAGCTACTCCAGTTACCTTAGTAGAGGAACCCATGGATCTCTCCTGCTTCAAACCTTCAGAGTCTGAAAGACAGAGAAGGAGACTGAGACTATGTTTTTATTGGGGATCTAACACCCACCAACTGAAGGACTGTGACATTTGGCCGGGAAAAGCCAATTCTTAGGGGATAACACTGGGGTACCTCTAAGCATGGTCTCAACAAAATCCCCTCACTCCTCTCAGATCCTGGTACCTGTTACCCTTACCTTCCTTAAGAATACTGTCCACACTCAAGCCTTCATTGATTCAGGGGATGCTGGAAACTTCCTGGATCACCGTTTTATGATTCAAGCTGGTTTGCCTCTTCTGCAGAAAAGATATTGTCTCAAAATAACTACCCTGGATGGCACCCCCTTTGGTTCGGGCGTGATCCATTTTGAGTCAGAACCCTTGACCCTGACTGTGGGAGTCCTCCACACTGAACAGCTGCAGTTTAAGGTCATTCATACCCCAGCACAGCCTGTCATCCTTGGTCTTCCTTGGCTTTGGGTACACAATCCACAGTTCGATTGGGATGAGGGACAATTGGCCTCCTGGGGTACCTCCTGTTTCCACTCCTGCCTTGCTAAATTCTTTCCTCTGCCCCGTATTCCCATAGCCAGTATACAGACTCTTTCAAACCTTCCTTCAGTATACACAGACTTTGCGGATATGTTCGAGACAAAAGGAGCCGACGAGCTGCCACCCCACCGTCCTTATGACTGCAAGATCGACCTCTTTCCCGGAGCCCCACTTCCTAAAGGGAGGACGTATCAACTCTCCAAGGCTGAAACCAAATCCATGGAGGAGAACATCCAAGAGAACCTAGCTAAAGGGTTCATTCGCCATTCCTCCTCTCCTGCTGGGGCTGGCTTTGTTTTTGTCAGTAAGAAGGATGGTGAACTCTGACCCTGCATTGACTACAGGGCCTTGAACAACATAACCATCAAGAATCGCTATCCCATACCATTGATCACCGAACTGTATGACTCACTCCAGGATGCTCGCTTTTTCACCAAATTGGACTTATGTGGGGCATACAATCTGATTCGTATCTTTCCAGGCCACGAATGGAAGACCGCCTTTAACACTAGATCTGGGCATTACGAATACCTTGTAATGCCCTTTGGGCTGTGTATCGCCCCTGCAGTCTTCAAGGCATTTGTCAGCAATGTCTTCCGTGACCTCCTCAACCGCACTGTCATTGTTTATCTGGATGATATCCTTGTTTTCTCTTCCACTTTAGAGGAGCATCATAGGCACGTGAGACAGATACTTATTTGTCTCAGAGAGAATTCTTTGGTAGCCAAGCTGGAAAAGTGTGAGTTTGATTAAGTGCAGATCCAGTTCCATGGATATGTCATCTCAAAGGAGTGTTTTGCCATGGATCCTGCTAAACTCACGGCAGTACTAGAATGGCCTCAACCTACCTCTTTAAAGGAATTGCATAGGTTCTGGGGTTTCACCAAATATTACCGCAAGTTTATAAATAACTTTTCTCAAACAGTAGCTCCTCTCACTGAATTGACAAAATGGAACAAAGACTGTAAACATTGGCCTCCTGAGGCCATAAACGCCTTTTCTTGTCTGAAAAAGGCTTTTTGTTCAGCTCCTGTGCTCCGTCATCCTGATCCTGACCTACAGTTCACTTTAGAGGTTGATGCCTCCAAGATTGGGGCTGGAGCAGTTCTTACATGGAGGGACCCTTTGACTTCAAAGTCACACCCTGTAGCCTTTTTCTCTAAACTCTTTACTCCTGATGAGAGGAACTACGATGAAGGTTATCGTGAACTCTTAGCCATTAAGATGGCCTTGACTGGATGGCGTCACTACTTAGAGGGCACCGCCAATCCTATTCAGATTCTCACCGACTACAGGAATCTGACTTACCTAGAGACTGTTTCTGACAGAGTTCCACAGTTCATCTCTGCCTTCTGGAGAGCCTTTTGTAAGTTGATTGGAACCACTGTTTCCTTGTCGTCTGGCTATCATCCTCAGACCAATGGACTAACTGAGAGAGCAAACCAGGATCTTGAAGCCAACCTTAGAGCCTTTGTCAACGCTTGCCATATTAACTGGTCTGAATTGCTACCCCTAGCTGAGCTAGCAAGAAACACTCTTCTCTTCAATGTTCTTTGTTCCAAGCCGCAGCAGGGTATCAACCTCGTGTCTTCCCTCTTTCAGTTAAAAAAAGGGGATATTCAACAGCGCAATCCCTAAAGATACTTCAGGCTGTTCCAGAATAACAACTCTCCCTAATAGTTGTATTGAAGTGATTATATGCAAAAAGAGTATATGTCTGGATCAGCGCTACTAGAGCAAGAAGAATCGATCAACAAGATAAGTAAAAAGACAAATATAGAATTTTCCCTCTTTCAGCTCAGTCCACTGGGTCCCTGCCGCAGACCGACACGTCACTGAACTCACCACTCATTGTCAACATATTTGCTCTCAGCTGTGTTCAGCTGTCTCTAGATATAAGAAGTTTGCTGATCGTCATAGGGCTTTTGTACGTGCCATCCCAGTGGGTGAACGTGTTTGGATCTCTCCTCGAAACATTCGTCTACGTCAACCCTGTCACAAATTGGGGCCTAGGTTTATCGGCCCTTACAAGGTCCTGAAAAGACTGTCCCCTGTTGCCTACAAAGTGGCCTTGCCAAAAACCCTACGCATACATCTAGTCTTCCACATCTCACTACTTAAACCTTACATCAAGTATAGATATACCCAGCTCCGAGGTCCTCCTCCTCCGCTCTTGGTTCGTGGTGACCCCGAATATGAAGTAGCTAAGATTCTGGACTCCAGATACAGGCGCAGACAACTGCAGTATCTGATACATTGGAAGGGTTACTCCGTGGCAGATCGTTCCTGGGTTCCTTCCCGTGATGTGCATGCTCCATCTCTGGTCTCCAGATTCCATGCTGCTCATCCTTTGAGGTCGACTCTGGTTCTAGGAGGGAACCCTTGAGAGGGGGGCTATGTCACGACGCGCCGCTCTAGCCGTTGCTAGGGGCGCGGCGTCTCCTTCCCTGCACGTTGTCAGGGGCAGTGTCGGCTC
This sequence comes from Bombina bombina, assembly GCF_027579735.1. Taxonomy (NCBI): domain Eukaryota; kingdom Metazoa; phylum Chordata; class Amphibia; order Anura; family Bombinatoridae; genus Bombina; species Bombina bombina. The sequence continues at coordinate 872,469,852 of NC_069500.1, forward strand.
CGGATACGTGCGGCGCTGATGTCATCGCCGCACGCTCCGGATGCCGGTCGGAGCTCAGTGGCGTGAATCTGCGTCTATTTAAATGTTTGTAGAACGATCTGTCACTCTCCAAGTATAGGTGTTACTTTGTGTGCTCCTGGGTGTGACAGATCGTTCTTTTTTGTGCCTAATATCGTTTCTGAACCTGCCTGCCTGCCTGACTACTTTACCTGCATTAACCCTTAAACTGCTGGATTAATTGCTGTTGCTGAACCTGCCTGTCTGACCACTCTGCCTGCCTGACCATTGTAGTGGTTTATCCTTGGACTGCTTTGCTGTTGCCAGACCCTGCCTGTCTGACTATTCTAGTGGTTCATCCTTGGACTGCTCTGCTGCTGCCGCTGGGGACTGTCCTGCCTGTGGTGAGTGCCGCCTTCCTCATCTCACTAACTTTCTCTGCTCTGGGATATTCCCTATCATTCCGACTTGTCGCCGGGATAGCAAAACTGGCCGAGTTTGGTCTGATAGAGGAGTATCCTACGAGCGTTACACTGAAGCTTCAATGCAAGGTACCATTTTCAAAATGACGTACCTTGCATTCCTATTGGCTGATTTGATTCTTTAAATTCAAATCAGCCAATAGGATGAGAGCTACTGAAATCCTATTGGCTGTTCAAATCAGACCGTATGAAGAGGACACTCCGTGCAGGATGGCATCGGCTTCCAGGATAGCTCCGCTCCGCGCCGCTGGGATGAAAATAGTGGAAGCCCCCGGGATAGATGAAGACTTCTTGCCGCCTGGATGGAGATGAATGTCCAGACTTCAGGAATCGTGAGTAGATATTCTAGGGTTAGTGTTAGATTTTTATTTTTTTTGGGGTGTTTTTTTTTTTCAGATTAGGGCTTTGGGCAAATTGTAAAAGAGCTGAATGCCCTTTAGGGGCAATGGGTAGCTTAGGTTTTTTTAGAGTTATTTTTTTTATTTTGGGGGGTTGGTTGGGTGGTGGGTTTTACTGTTTGGGGGACTTTGTATTTTTTACAGGTAAAAGAGCTGTTTAACTTTAAGGACTATTGGTAGTTTATTGTAGGCTAGGGGGTGTTTTTATTTTGGGAGGGCTTTTTTATTTTTTTAGGGCTATTAGATTAGGTGTAAAAAAAAATTAAATATAATTTCATTTATTATTTTTTGTAATCTTACGCCTAGAATTAGAGTTCAGCGTTAGCCGTCCAAACCAGCGTTAAGGGGTCCTAACGCTGGTTTTGGCCGCCCGCTGGTATTTAGAGTCAGTCAGGAAAGGGTCTAACGCTCACTTTCCAGCCGCAACTTTTCCCTTCCCGCAGATCCCCTTACGTCAATTGCGTATCCTATCTTTTCAATGGGATCTTTCTAACGCTGGTATTTAGAGTCTTGGCTGAAGTGAGCGTTAGAACTCTAACGACAAGACTCCAGCCGCATAAAAAAGTCAGGAGTTAAGAGCTTTATGGGCTAACGCCGGTTCATAAAGCTCTTAACTACTGTGCTCTAAAGTACCCTAACACCCATAAACTACCTATGTACCCCTAAACCGAGGTCCCCCCACATCGCTGCCACTCTAATAAAAAATTTTAACCCCTAATCTGCCGACCGCACACCGCCGCAACCTACATTATCCCTATGTACCCCTAATTTGCTGCCCCTAACATCGCAGACACTTACATAATATTTATTAACCACTAATCTGCCCCCCCCAACGTCGCCGCTACCTAACTACACTTATTAACCCCTAATCTGCCGACCGGACCTCGCTGCTACTCTAATAAATATATTAACCCCTAAAGCTAAGTCTAACCCTAACACCCCCCTAAGTTAAATATAATTTAAATCTAACAAAATAAAATAAATCTTATTAAATAAATTAATCCTATTTAAAGCTAAATACTTACCTGTAAAATAAACCCTAATATAGCTACAATATAACAAATAATTATATTTTAGCTATTTTAGCATTTATATTTATTTTACAGGCAACTTTGTATTTATTTTAACTAGGTACAATAGCTATTAAATAGTTAATAACTATTTAATAGCTACCTAGTTAAAATAAGTACAAAATTATCTGTAAAATAAATCCTAACCTAAGTTACAATTAAACCTAACACTACACTATCAATAAATTAATTAACTAAACTATCTACAATTATCTACAATTAAATCAACTAAACTAAATTACAAAAACAAACAAACACTAAATTACAAAAAATAAAAAAGATTACAAGAATTTTAAACTAATTACACCTACTCTAAGCCCCCTAAAAAAATAACAAAGCCCCCCAAAATAAAAAAATGCCCTACCCTATTCTAAAATAAAAAGTTAACAGCTCTTTTACCTTACCAGCCCTTAAAAGGGCCTTTTGCGGGGCATGCCCCAAAGAAAACAGCTCTTTTGCATTTAAAAAAACATACAATACCCCCCCAACATTACAACCCACATACCCCTAATCTAACCCAAACACCCCTTAAAAAACCAAACACTAAGCCCCTGAAGATCTCCCTACCTTATCTTCACCACGCCGGGTATCACCGATCCGTCCAGAAGAGGGTCCGAAGTCTTCATCCTATCCGGCAAGAAGAGGTCCAGAAGAGGGTCCGAAGTCTTCATCCTATCCGGGCAGAAGAGGACATCCGGACCGGCAGACATCTTCATCCATGCGGCATCTTCTATCTTCTTCCATCCGGCGCGGAGCGGGACCATCTTGAAGCAGCCGACGCGGAGCCATCCTTCTTCACCGACGGACTAACGACGAATGAAGGTTCCTTTAAGTGACGTCATCCAAGATGGCGTCCCTCGAATTCCGATTGGCTGATAGGATTCGGTAGGAAAAATCTGATTGGCTGATACAATCAGCCAATCAGATTCAAGTTCAATCCGATTGGCTGATCGGATCAGCCAATCAGATTGAGCTCGCATTCTATTGGCTGATCGGAACAGCCAATAGAATGCAAGCTCAATCTGATTGGCTGATTGGATCAGCCAATCGGATTGAACTTGAATCTGATTGGCTGATTCAATCAGCCAATCAGATTTTTCCTACCTTAATTCCGATTGGCTGATAGAATCCTATCAGCCAATCGGAATTCGAGGGACGCCATCTTGGATGACGTCACTTAAAGGAACCTTCATTCTTCGGGAGTCGCCGGAAGAAGAGGATGGATCCGCGTCGGCTGCTTCAAGATGGTCCCGCTCCGCGCCGGATGGATGAAGATTGAAGACGCCGCCTGGATGAACATGTCTACCGGTCCGGATGTCCTCTTCTTGCTGGATAGGATGAAGACTTCGGACCCTCTTCTGGACCTCTTCTTGCCGGATAGGATGAAGACTTCGGACCCTCTTCTGGATGGATCGGTGATACCCGGCGTGGTGAAGATAAGGTAGGGAGATCTTAAGGGGCTTAGTGTTAGGTTTTTTAAGGGGGGTTTGGGTGGGTTAGATTAGGGGTATGTGGGTGGTAGGTTGTAATGTTGGGGGGGGGGGTTATTGTATGTTTTTTTTTAAATGCAAAAGAGCTGTTTTCTTTGGGGCATGCCCCGCAAAAGGCCCTTTTAAGGGCTAGTAAGGTAAAAGAGCTTTTTATTTTAGAATAGGGTAGGGCATTTTTTTTATTTTGGGGGGCTTTGTTATTTTTTTAGGGGGATTAGAGTAGGTGTAATTAGTTTAAAATTCTTGCAATTTTTTTTATTTTTTGTAGTTTAGTTGATTTAATTGTAGATAATTGTAGATAGTTTAGTTAATTAATTTTTCTCCAACATTGGTGTGTCCGGTCCACGGCGTCATCCATAACTTGTGGGAATATTCTCTTCCCCAACAGGAAATGGCAAAGAGCACAGCAAAAGCTGTCCATATAGTCCCTCCTAGGCTCCGCCCACCCCAGTCATTCTCTTTGCCGCTGAACAAGCAGCATCTCCACGGAGATGGTGAAGAGTATGTGGTGTTTAGTTGTAGTTTTTTATTCTACTATCAAGAGTTTGTTATTTTAAAATAGTGCTGGTATGTACTATTTACTCTGAAACATAAAAAGATGAAGAGTTCTGTTTGTGAGAGGAGTATGATTTTAGCAGCAGTAACTAAAATCGTTTGCTGTTTCCACATAGGACTGTTGAGATGAGATAACTTCAGTTGGGGGAAACAGTTGGCAGACTTTTCTGCTTAAGGTATGACTAGCCATATTTCTAACAAGACTGTGTAATGCTGGAAGGCTGTCATTTCCCCTCATGGGGACCGGTAAGCCATTTTCTTAGTCTCAAACAGAATAAAGGGCTTAATATGGGCTATAAAACTGGTAGACACTTTTATGGGCTAGATCGATTGCTTTATTTGGGCATTTTATACAGCTTGATGTTGAAATTCACACTTTATAAACTTTGGGGAACGTTTTTTTACGTCAGACACTGGTTTAGACACCTTTCCAGTCAGGAAGGGCCTTCTGTGTAGTAGGCAGAGCCTCATTTTCGCGCCATTACTGAGCAGTTACTTTTGAGAGCAGGACATGCAGCTGCATGTGTGTGGGTCTGAAAGTAGTTGAAAAGGTTCCTAGAAGGCTTCATTTGGTATCGTATACCCCCCTGGGTTTGGTAAAGTCGCAGCAAAGGCTGTAGCTGGGACTGTAGAGGGGTTAAAACTGTAAACGGCTCCGGTTTCGTCATTTTATGCCTGCATTTCAGAGAAAGAGTGATTGCTCTGTTTTAAACACTGTAGAGCAGGAGGGCGCTGATTATAATTGCTCTGTCATACCCTCACACAAATCTGAAGTGGCCATGAGGGAGGTTTTGTCAGATGGGGAAATTTCTGATTCAGGTAGAATTTCTCAACAGGCAGAACCTGATGTTGCGACATTTAAATTTAAATTAGAGCATCTCCGCGCACTGCTTAAGGAGGTGCTATCTACTCTGGATGATTGTGACAACCTGGTCATTCCAGAAAAATTGTGCAAGATGGACAAGTTCCTAGAGGTTCCGGTGCACCCCGACGCTTTTCCTATACCCAAGCGGGTGGCGGACATAGTGAATAAGGAGTGGGAGAAGCCCGGCATACCTTTTGTCCCCCCTCCTATATTTAAGAAATTATTTCCTATTGTTGACCCCAGAAAGGACTTATGGCAGACAGTCCCTAAGGTCGAGGGGGCAGTTTCTACACTAGCCAAGCGCACTACTATTCCTATTGAGGATAATTGTGCTTTCAAAGATCCTATGGATAAAAAATTGGAGGGTTTGCTTAAAAAGATTTTTGTACAACAAGGTCACCTCCTGCAACCTATTTCGTGCATTATTCCTGTCACTACAGCAGCGTGGTTCTGGTTCGAGGAACTAGAAAAGTCGCTTAGTAGAGAGACTCCGTATGAGGAGGTTATGGACAGAATTCACGCACTTAAGTTAGCTAATTCCTTTATTTTAGATGCCGCTTTGCAGTTAGCTAGATTAGCGGCGAAAAATTCAGGGTTTGCAATTGTGGCGCGCAGAGCGCTCTGGCTAAAGTCTTGGTCAGCGGATGTATCTTCCAAGACAAAATTGCTTAATATCCCTTTCAAGGGTAAAACCCTTTTTGGGCCAGAATTGAAAGAGATTATCTCAGACATCACTGGGGGTAAGGGCCACGCCCTCCCACAAGATAGGCCTTTCAAGGCCAAGAATAAGTCTAATTTTCGTTCCTTTCGCAATTTCAGGAACGGACCGGCCTCCAACTCTGCAGCCTCTACACAAGAGGGTAATGCTTCACAAACCAAACCAGCTTAGAAACCGTTGCAAGGCTGGAACAAGGGTAAGCAGGCCAAGAAGCCTGCTGCTGCTACCAAAACAGCATGAAGGAGTAGCCCCCGATCCGGGACCGGATCTAGTAGGGGGCAGATTCTCTCTCTTCGCTCAGGCTTGGGCAAGAGATGTTCAGGATCCCTGGGCACTAGAAATAGTTTCTCAGGGTTATCTTCTGGAATTCAAGGAACTACCCCCAAGGGGAAGGTTCCACATGTCTCACTTATCTTCAAACCAAATAAAGAGACAGGCATTCTTACATTGTGTAGAAGACCTGTTAAAAATGGGAGTGATACACCCAGTTCCAACCGTGGAACAAGGAATGGGGTTTTACTCAAATCTGTTTGTAGTTCCCAAAAAAGAGGGAACTTTCAGACCAATTCTGGATTTAAAGATCCTAAACAAATTTCTCAGAGTGCCATCGTTCAAAATGGAAACTATTCGAACGATTTTACCTACAATGCAGGAGGGTCAATTTATGACTACCATGGATCTAAAGGATGCGTATCTACATATTCCTATCCACAAAGATCATCATCAGTTCCTAAGGTTCGCCTTTCTGGACAAACATTACCAGTTTGTGGCTCTCCCATTCGGGCTAGCCACTGCTCCAAGGATTTTCACAAAGGTACTCGGGTCCCTTCTAGCGGTTCTAAGACCAAGGGGCATTGCAGTGGCACCTTACTTGGACGACATTCTGATACAAGCGTCGTCTCTTTCAAAGTCAAAGGCTCACACAGACATCGTTCTGGCCTTTCTCAGATCTCACGGATGGAAAGTGAACATAGAAAAAAGTTCCCTGTCTCCGTCGACAAGAGTTCCTTTCTTGGGGACAATAATAGATTCTTTAGAAATGAAGATTTTCCTGACAGATGTCAGAAAGTCGAAACTTCTAAACGCTTGTCAAGTTCTTCACTCTGTTCCACGACCTTCCATAGCTCAGTGCATGGAAGTAGTAGGGTTGATGGTTGCAGCAATGGACATAGTTCCTTTTGCGCGAATTCATCTAAGACCATTACAACTGTGCATGCTGAAACAGTGGAATGGGGACTATACAGACTTGTCTCCAGTGATTCAAGTAGATCAGAAGACCAGAGACTCACTCCGTTGGTGGCTAACCCAGGATCACCTGTCCCAGGGAATGAGCTTCCGCAGACCAGAGTGGGTCATCGTCACGACCGACGCCAGTCTAGTGGGCTGGGGCGCGGTCTGGGACTCCCTGAAAGCTCAGGGGCTATGGTCTCGGGAAGAGTCTCTTCTCCCGATAAACATTCTGGAACTGAGAGCGATATTCAATACTCTCAGGGCTTGGCCTCAACTAGCAACGGCCAGATTCATAAGATTCCAATCAGACAACATGACGACTGTTGCTTACATCAACCATCAGGGGGGAACAAGGAGTTCCCTGGCGATGAGAAAAGTGACCAAAATCATAAAATGGGCGGAGGATCACTCCTGCTACCTATCTGCGATCCATATCCCAGGAGTGGAAAACTGGGAGGCGGATTATCTGAGTCGTCAGACATTCCATCCGGGGGAGTGGGAACTCCACCCGGAGATATTTGCCCAGTTGACTCAATTATGGGGCATTCCAGACATGGATCTGATGGCGTCTCGTCAGAACTTCAAGGTTCCTTGCTACGGGTCCAGATCCAGGGATCCCAAGGTGACTCTAGTGGATGCATTAGTAGCGCCTTGTACCTTCAACCTAGCTTATGTGTTTCCACCGTTTCCTCTCATTTCCAGGCTGGTAGCCAGGATCAAGCAGGAGAGGGCCTCGGTGATCTTGATAGCTCCTGCGTGGCCACGCAGGACTTTGTATGCAGACCTGGTGAATATGTTATCGGCTCCACCATGGAAGCTACCTTTGAGACAGGATCTTCTACTACAAGGTCCATTCGAACATCCAAATCTAGTTTCCCTCCAGCTGACGGCTTGGAAATTGAACGCTTGATTTTATCTAAGCGTGGGTTTTCGGATTCTGTAATAGATACTCTGGTACAAGCCAGAAAACCTGTAACTAGAAAAATTTACCATAAAATATGGAAAAGATATATCTGTTGGTGTGAATCCAAGGGATTCTCATGGAGTAAGATCAAGATTCCTAGGATCCTTTCCTTTCTCCAAGAAGGTTTGGATAAGGGATTATCAGCGAGTTCTCTAAAGGGACAGATTTCTGCTTTATCTGTCTTGTTACACAAACGACTGGCAGCTGTGCCTGATCAAGCTTTTGTTCAGGCTTTGGTCAGGATCAAGCCTGTTTACAGACCTTTGACTCCTCCCTGGAGTCTGAATTTAGTTCTTTCAGTTCTTCAAGGGGTTCCGTTTGAACCTCTACATTCCATAGATATCAAGATGTTATCTTGGAAAGTTCTGTTTTTGGTTGCTATTTCTTCTGCTAGAAGAGTTTCTGAGTTATCTGCTTTGCAGTGTAATCCGCCCTATCTGGTGTTCCATTCAGATAAGGTTGTTTTGCGTACTAAACCTGGTTTCCTTCCAAAGGTTGTTTCCAACAAGAATATTAACCAGGAAATAGTTGTGCCTTCTTTGTGTCCGAATCCAGTTTCAAAGAAGGAACGTTTGTTACACAATTTAGATGTAGTTCGTGCTTTAAAGTTCTATTTAAAAGCAACAAAGGATTTCAGACAAACGTCTTCTCTGTTTGTCGTTTATTCTGGCAAGAGGAGAGGTCAAAAAGCTACTGCTACCTCTATTTCCTTTTGGCTGAAAAGCATCATCCGATTGGCTTACGAGACTGCCGGACGGCAGCCTCCTGAACGCATCACAGCTCACTCTACTAGGGCTGTGGCTTCCACATGGGCCTTCAAGAACGAGGCTTCTGTTGATCAGATATGTAAGGCAGCGACTTGGTCTTCCCTGCACACTTTTGCCAAATTCTACAAATTTGATACTTTTGCTTCTTCGGAGGCTATTTTTGGGAGAAAGGTTTTGCAAGCCGTGGTGCCTTCTGTTTAGGTAACCTGATTGGCTCCCTCCCTTCATCCGTGTCCTAAAGCTTTGGTATTGGTTCCCACAAGTTATGGATGACGCCGTGGACCGGACACACCAATGTTGGAGAAAACAGAATTTATGCTTACCTGATAAATTACTTTCTCCAACGGTGTTTCCGGTACACGGCCCGCCCTGGTTTTTTAATCAGGTTTGATGAATTTCTTTCTTTAACTACAGTCACCACGGCACCTTATGGTTTCTCCTGTTTTTTCTCCTGTCCGTCGGTCGAATGACTGGGGTGGGCGGAGCCTAGGAGGGACTATATGGACAGCTTTTGCTGTGCTCTTTGCCATTTCCTGTTGGGGAAGAGAATATTCCCACAAGTTATGGATGACGCCGTGGACCGGACACACCGTTGGAGAAAGTAATTTATCAGGTAAGCATAAATTCTGTTATTGATGGTGTAGTGTTAGGTTTAATTGTAACTTAGGTTAGGATTTATTTTACAGGTAATTTTGTACTTATTTCTCTTAAGTGTATCCAGTCCACGGATCATCCATTACTTGTGGGATATTCTCCTTCCCAACAGGAAGTTGCAAGAGGATCACCCACAGCAGAGCTGCTATATAGCTCCTCCCCTCACTGACATATCCAGTCATTCTCTTGCAACTCTCAACAAAGATGGAGGTAGTAAGAGGAGAGTGGTGTATTATAGTTAGTTTTTCAACTTCAATCAAAAGTTTATTGTTTTTAAATGGTACCGGAGTGTACTATTTTATCTCAGGCAGCATTAGAAGAAGAATCTGCCTGCGGTTTCTATGATCTTAGCAGAAGTAACTAAGATCCACTGCCGTTCTCACATATTCTGAGGAGTGAGGTAACTTCAGAGGGGGAATGGCGTGCAGGTTATCCTGCAATAAGGTATGTGCAGTTAACATATTTCTAGGGATGGAATTTGCTAAAAAAATGCTGCTGATACCGGATTAATGTAAGTTAAGCCTAAATACAGTGATTTAATAGCGACTGGTATCAGGCTTATTATCAGAGATACATACTCTTATAAAAGTGCAATATAAAACGTTTGCTGGCATGTTTAATCGTTTTTATATATGCTTGGTGATAAAACTTATTGGGGCCTAGTTTTTTTCCACATGGCTGGCTTGATTTTTGCCTAGAAACAGTTTCCTGAGGCTTTCCACTGTTGTAATATGAGTGGGAGGGGCCTATTTTAGCGTTTTTCTGCACTGCTAAAATTACAGACAGAGACACTCAGCTTCCCTCTGCATGATACAGGACATCTCTGAAGGGCTCAAAAGGCTTCAAAAGTCGTGTTTGAGGAGGGTAACAACCACAGTAGACCTGTGGCAGTTGTTGTGACTAGTTTTAAAAACATTTTTTTCATTTATTATCCGTTTTTGGTATTAAGGGGTTAATCATCCATTTGCAAGTGGGTGCAATGCTCTGCTAACTTGTTACATACACTGTAAAAATTTCGTTAGTGTAACTGCCTTTTTTCACTGTTATTTCGAATTTTGACAAAATTTGTTTTTCTTAAAGGCACAGTAACATTTTTTATATTGCTTGTTAACTTGTTTTAAAGTGTTTTCCAAGCTTGCTAGTCTCATTGCTAGTCTGTACAAACATGTCTGACACAGAGGAAACTACTTGTTCATTATGTTTAAAAGCCATGGTGGAGCCCCATAGGAGAATGTGTACTAAATGTATTGATTTCACCTTAAACAGTAAAGATCAGACTTTATCTATAAAAGAATTGTCACCAGAGGGTTCTGTCGAGGGGGAAGTTATGCCGACTAACTCTCCCCACGTGTCGGACCCTTTGCCTTCCGCTCAAGGGACGCACGCTAATATGGCGCCAAGTACATCAGGGACGCCCATAGCGATTACTTTGCAGGACATGGCTGCGATCATGGATAATACCCTGTCAGCGGTATTAGCCAGATTGCCTGAATTAAGAGGCAAGCGCGATAGCTCTGGGGTAAGACGAGATACAGAGCGCGTAGATGCTGTAAGAGCCATGTCTGATACTGCGTCACAATATGCAGAACCTGAGGACGGAGAGCTTCAGTCTGTGGGTGACATCTCTGACTCGGGGAAACCTGATTCTGAGATTTCTAATTTTAAATTTAAGCTTGAGAACCTCCGTGTATTGCTTGGGGAGGTGTTAGCTGCTCTGAATGACTGTGACACAATTGCAGTGCCAGAGAAATTGTGTAGACTGGATAAATACTATGCAGTGCCGGTGTGTACTGATGTATTTCCAATGCCTAAAAGGTTTACAGAAATTATTAGTAAGGAGTGGGATAGACCCGGTGTGCCGTTTTCCCCCCCTCCTATATTTAGAAAAATGTTTCCCATAGACGCCACTACACGGAACTTATGGCAGACGGTCCCTAAGGTGGAGGGAGCAGTTTCTATTTTAGCAAAGCGTACCACTATCCCGGTTGAGGACAGTTGTGCTTTTTCAGATCCAATGGATAAAAAATTAGAGGGTTACCTTAAGAAAATGTTTATTCAACAAGGTTTTATTTTACAGCCCCTTGCATGCATTGCGCCTGTCACTGCTGGTTTGAGGCCCTGGAAGAGGCCATCCATACAGCTCCATTGACTGAAATTATTGACAAGCTTAGAACACTTAAGCTAGCTAACTCATTTGTTTCTGATGCCATTGTTCATTTGACTAAACTAACGGCTAAGAACTCCGGATTCGCCATCCAGGCGCGTAGGGCGCTATGGCTTAAATCCTGGTCAGCTGACGTGACTTCAAAGTCTAAATTACTCAACATTCCTTTCAAGGGGCAGACCTTATTCGGGCCTGGTTTGAAAGAAATTATTGCTGACATTACTGGAGGTAAGGGTCATACCCTTCCTCAGGACAGGGCCAAATCAAGGGCCAAACAGTCTAATTTTCGTGCCTTTCGAAATTTCAAGGCAGGTTCAGCATCAACTTCCTCTGCTTCAAAACAGGAGGGAACTTTTGCTCAATCCAAGCAGGCCTGGAAATCTAACCAGTCCTGGAACAAGGGCAAGCAGGCCAGAAAGCCTGCTGCTGCCTCCAAGACAGCATGAAGGAACGGCCCCCTATCCGGCAACGGATCTAGTAGGGGGCAGACTTTCTCTCTTCGCCCAGGCGTGGGCAAGAGATGTTTAGGATCCCTGGGCGTTGGAGATCATATCTCAGGAATATCTTCTGGACTTCAAAGCTTCTCCTCCACAGGGGAGATTTCACCTTTCAAGATTATCTGCAAACCAGATAAAGAAAGAGGCATTCCTACGCTGCGTGCAAGACCTCCTAGTAATGGGAGTGATCCATCCAGTTCCGCGGACGGAACAAGGACAGGGTTTTTATTCAAATCTGTTTGTGGTTCCCAAAAAAGAGGGAACCTTCAGACCAATTTTGGATCTAAAGATCTTAAACAAATTCCTCAGAGTTCCATCATTCAAGATGGAAACTATTCGAACCATCTTTTTTTTTTTTTTTTTTTTTTTTTTTTAAATTATTTTTTATTGAATTTCAGGATATAAAACAACATAATCAATTCGTCAAGATAAATCTTTGTAGATACATTCATATCACAGCAAATTTTTAAATCATACATAACATGGTTTTTAACTCCCTCACCGGGATTAAGTATCTACCCAAGAGACGAAAAAAAAGAAAGAAAAAACCACTTGTTCTAAACCTCACTTTTGTGAAAAAAAAGAAAACAGTGCTGGTTTATATACCTTTAGATTTATACTTCGTTGGGAATCCAAATGCCTCACCACCATAAAACGTCCCAGGGGCTCATAACACTGAAACATTGAAGCATAGAGGGAAGAGGGAAGGGGGGGAAGGGCGGGGTGGGAGAAAAGCATGGCGGTGGAAAGAAAGAAAAAAAGAAGAAGAGGAAAAAAAAAAAAAAAGCACTACCCGTATGTACCACTGGCCCTTTCTAATAACCATGACCTAGGCAGTACCCCAGCTACAATTAGATTTAAAAATGGCGTGGCATTCTGGAGAGGCTTTAGGAAGTAGCCCTGCTGCTCTGATGACCAGGAGCTAATCAGACTTCCCCATTTTTTAAAATAATTCTTGAACTGCTTTTCTGAGTCTACCCTGAGATTCTGCCTTTCTACGAGCATCTGCGCTTTAATGGTGTTGGTGACCTCCCCCATACAGGGGGTTTCTCGTTGTCTCCATTTTTTAAAGAGCAAACTACGGGCTACCAGTATGACTAGATTAACCAGTTGTCTGTCCCCCGTGATAGCCGACTTCTTAAGAAAAAAAATATGTTCTGCCTGTAGCTCAATTTTGCTCTGAAGATGGCGGTTCAGCCAATACTGGGCCTTGGCCCAGTATTGCCTGACTTTTGGGCAGCTCCAGATACAGTGTAGGAGGTCTGCTCCTACGTGAGTGCACTTAAAACAGCTCCCTGTCTTTGGCTCCCCCCATCTAGCCATTCTGGCTGGAGTTAAATAGAAATTATTTATAATTTTGCATTGAGATTCTCTCCAGCTAATACATGAGGTCGCCTCAGCTGTAAGTTCAATACTTTTTAATATATCCTCTCCTTGTAACCATTCAAAATATTTATTAAATTTCCCCTTAATCAGGTCTATATGCTCCAGCCCCTTATTTGTCAGTATTTTTAGGTACCACCAAGAAATTGACCGTTTCCCCGCTTGATATAATTTTAAGCCCGGCATTATTTGGGCCAGTCCCCATTCAGTTACCACTTCTCTATTTGCTCTTTCGATATAATGGCGTACCTGCAGATATGCATAAAAATTATTGGTTGGAAGGTGATATTGTTCTATAAGGCTCTGGAAAGTACGTGTTTGACCATCCCTTTCATCTTTTAGTTGTGAAAAATAGGTTAAACCTTTCTCCCTCCAATCAAAAAATACTTTGTGATTGAAGCCTGCTGGGAAATCCACACACCCGATAATCGGTAGGTATGGGGACACGCGAAATTCCTGTCCCACCAAAGAGCAGTATAACTGCCATCCTTTAATGATATTAGCAAATGTTAACATGCTATCTACATTCTGGGGCAGCTTCCTATATGGACAATGTAGCATAGCAAGGGGGCTGAAGGGTCTAATCAGCTCCGCGTCTAGCTTGTAATATGTTACGTAGTCTGAGTTAGTGAGCCAGTCTAATCCAAATTTAGCTAATGCTATTAAATTGTAATATTTAATATTTGGAATAGCGAATCCCGCATATGTTTTAGAATTACTCATTTTATCTATAGAGATTCTTGGTGTTTTCTTCCCCCAAATAAAGAAAGAACAAGCTTTATTATATTTAACTATGTCTTTCCTTGTCACAAGGAGAGGTAAGTTTTGCAACAAAAATAGAATTTTAGGAAATATGATTGTCTTAATGATCATACATCTAGCCGAGATTGACAGGAAAAGTAGATTCCATTTATTTAGATTGGCTTGGATTTTATCAAAGAATTCCTTGAAGTTTAATTGATACCAATCCCTGGGGTTTCTAGAGATCTTAATCCCTAGATAATTAATAGCCTTTACCTCCTTAAAAATATAATTATGACTTTGCCTTGTTTTGTTGACCCATAGTAGCTCTGATTTCTTGGGATTAATTTTATAACCAGAGAATGTGCTGTACTCTGTGATAATATCCAAAACACTTGGGATGGAATTTACCGTGTCTTGTAAGAAAAGTAATATGTCGTCGGCATATAGTGAGATGAGTAGAGTCTCCCTACCAATCTGAACTGGTTGTATTGTCTGACGTAGATATACTGCCAAAGGCTCTAGGGCGAGGTCAAATAGGAGCGGAGATAGTGGGAAACCCTGACGGGTTCCTTTTTGTAAAGTAATATATTGCGTTAAATCCCCATTCACTAAAAGCTGTGACCTGGGTTTCCTATAGACCATTCTCACCATATCGACCAAATGACCCGAAAAACCAAAGTTTCTTCTGTTAAGTGTGATCAGTCCACGGGTCATCATTACTTCTGGGATATTACTCCTCCCCAACAGGAAGTGCAAGAGGATTCACCCAGCAGAGCTGCATATAGCTCCTCCCCTCTACGTCACTCCCAGTCATTCTCTTGCACCCAACGACTAGATAGGATGTGTGAGAGGACTATGGTGATTATACTTAGTTTTATATCTTCAATCAAAAGTTTGTTATTTTAAAATAGCACCGGAGTGTGTTATTACCTCTCTGGCAGAGTTTGAAGAAGAATCTACCAGAGTTTTGCTATGATTTTAGCCGGAGTAGTTAAGATCATATTGCTGTTCTCGGCCATCTGAGGAGTGAGGTAAACTTCAGATCAGGGGACAGCGGGCAGATGAATCTGCATAGAGGTATGTAGCAGTTTTTATTTTCTGACAATGGAATTGATGAGAAAATCCTGCCATACCGATATAATGTCATGTATGTATACTTTACACTTCAGTATTCTGGGGAATGGTACTTCACTAGAATTACACTGTAAGAAATACATAAAGCTGTTAAATAACTAGAGATTATGTTTAACGTTTTTGCTGGAATGTAAAATCGTTTTCATTTGCTGAGGTACTGTGTGAATAAATGTTTGGGCACTATTTTTCCACTTGGCAGTTGCTTAATCTGTTTTTCTGACAGTTTCTGTTCTCCCTCACTGCTGTGTGTGAGGGGGAGGGGCCGTTTTTTGGCGCTTTTACTATGCATCAAATATTTCAGTCAGCAACTCATTGTATTCCCTGCATGATCCGGTTCATCTCTACAGAGCTCAGGGGTCTTCAAAACTTATTTTGAGGGAGGTAATTTCTCTCAGCAGAGCTGTGAGAATTATAGTTTGACTGAGATAAAAAACGTTTATTCTGTAATTTGTTTCCTGCTTTCAGAATTTGTTATCTTTGCTAATGGGATTAAACCTTTGCTAAAGTTGTGTTGTTTACAAGGATTGAGGCTATAACTGTTTCAATTTATTAATTTTCAACTGTCATAGATCTTCTGTGCTTCTTAAAGGCACAGTACGTTTTAATATTATTCTAATTGAATTGTATTTCCAAGTTGCAAGTTTATTTGCTAGTGTGTTAAACATGTCTGATTCAGAGGATGATACCTGTGTCATTTGTTGCAATGCCAAAGTGGAGCCCAATAGAAATTTATGTACTAACTGTATTGATGCTACTTTAAATAAAAGTCAATCTGTACAAATTGAACAAATTTCACCAAACAACGAGGGGAGAGTTATGCCGACTAACTCGCCTCACGTGTCAGTACCTACATCTCCCGCTCAGAGGGAGGTGCGTGATATTGTAGCGCCGAGTACATCTGGGCGGCCATTACAAATCACATTACAGGATATGGCTACTGTTATGACTGAGGTTTTGGCTAAATTACCAGAACTAAGAGGTAAGCGTGATCACTCTGGGGTGAGAACAGAGTGCGCTGATAATATTAGGGCCATGTCAGACACTGCGTCACAGGTGGCAGAACATGAGGACGGAGAACTTCATTCTGTGGGTGACGGTTCTGATCCAAACAGACTGGATTCAGATATTTCAAATTTTAAATTTAAACTGGAAAACCTCTGTGTATTACTAGGGGAGGTGTTAGCGGCTCTGAATGATTGTAACACAGTTGCAATACCAGAGAAAATGTGTAGGTTGGATAAATATTTTGCGGTACCGACGAGTACTGAGGTTTTTCCTATACCTAAGAGACTTACTGAAATTGTTACTAAGGAGTGGGATAGACCCGGTGTGCCGTTCTCACCCCCTCCGATATTTAGAAAAATGTTTCCAATAGACGCCACCACAAGGGACTTATGGCAAACGGTCCCTAAGGTGGAGGGAGCAGTTTCTACCTTAGCTGTGCTTTTTCAGATCCAATGGATAAAAAGTTAGAGGGTTACCTTAAGAAAATGTTTGTTCAACAAGGTTTTATATTGCAACCCCTTGCATGCATTGCGCCGATCACGGCTGCAGCGGCATTCTGGATTGAGTCTCTGGAAGAGAACATTGGTTCAGCTACTCTGGACGACATTACGGACAGGCTTAGAGTCCTTAAACTATCTAATTCATTCATTTCGGAGGCCGTAGTACATCTTACTAAACTTACGGCGAAGAATTCAGGATTCGCCATTCAGGCACGCAGGGCGCTGTGGCTAAAATCCTGGTCAGCTGATGTTACTTCTAAGTCTAAATTGCTTAATATACCTTTCAAAGGGCAGACCTTATTCGGGCCCGGGTTGAAAGAGATTATCGCTGACATTACAGGAGGTAAAGGCCATGCCCTGCCTCAGGACAAAGCCAAAGCCAAGACTAGACAGTCTAATTTTCGTTCCTTTCGTAATTTCAAAGCAGGAGCAGCATCAACTTCCTCTGCACCAAAACAGGAAGGAGCTGTTGCTCGCTACAGACAAGGCTGGAAACCTAACCAGTCCTGGAACAAGGGCAAGCAGACTAGGAAACCTGCTGCTGCCCCTAAAACAGCATGAATTGAGGGCCCCCGATCCGGGATCGGATCTAGTGGGGGGCAGACTTTCTCTCTTCGCCCAGGCTTGGGCAAGAGATGTTCAGGATCCCTGGGCGCTAGAGATAATATCTCAGGGATACCTTCTGGACTTCAAATACTCTCCTCCAAGAGAGAGATTTCATCTGTCAAGATTGTCAACAATCCAGACAAAGAAAGAGGCGTTTCTACGCTGCGTACAAGAGCTCTTGTTAATGGGAGTAATCCATCCAGTTCCACGATCGGAACAGGGACAGGGGTTTTACTCAAATCTGTTTGTGGTTCCCAAAAAAGAGGGAACTTTCAGACCAATCCTGGACTTAAAGATCCTAAACAAATTCCTAAGAGTTCCATCGTTCAAGATGGAGACTATTCGGACAATTTTACCTATGATCCAAGAGGGTCAATACATGACCACTGTAGATTTAAAAGATGCTTACCTTCACATACCGATTCACAAAGATCATTATCGGTACCTAAGGTTTGCCTTCCTAGACAGGCATTACCAGTTTGTGGCTCTTCCATTCGGATTGGCTACAGCTCCAAGAATCTTCACAAAGGTTCTGGGTGCTCTTCTGGCGGTACTAAGACCGCGGGGAATCTCGGTAGCTCCATACCTAGACGACATTCTGATACAAGCTTCAAGCTTTCAAACTGCCAAGTCTCATACAGAGTTAGTGCTGGCATTTCTAAGGTCACATGGATGGAAGGTGAACGAAAAGAAAAGTTCACTCGTTCCACTCACAAGAGTTCCCTTCCTGGGGACTCTTATAGATTCTGTAGAAATGAAGATTTACCTGACAGAGGACAGGCTAACAAGACTTCAAAGTGCTTGCCGCACCCTTCATTCCATTCAACACCCGTCAGTGGCTCAATGCATGGAGGTAATCGGCTTAATGGTAGCGGCAATGGACATAGTACCCTTTGCACGCTTACACCTCAGACCACTGCAACTGTGCATGCTAAGTCAGTGAAATGGGGATTACTCAGACTTATCCCCTTCTCTGAATCTGGATCAAGAGACCAGAAATTCTCTTCTATGGTGGCTTTCTCGGCCACATCTGTCCAGGGGGATGCCATTCAGCAGACCAGACTGGACAATTGTAACAACAGACGCCAGCCTTCTAGGTTGGGGTGCCGTCTGGAATTCTCTGAAGGCTCAGGGACAATGGAGTCAGGAGGAGAGTCTCCTGCCAATAAACATTCTGGAATTGAGAGCAGTTCTCAATGCCCTCCTGGCTTGGCCCCAGTTGACAACTCGGGGGTTCATCAGGTTTCAGTCGGACAACATCACGACTGTAGCTTACATCAACCATCAGGGAGGGACAAGAAGCTCCCTAGCTATGATGGAAGTATCAAAGATAATTTGCTGGGCAGAGTCTCACTCTTGCCACCTGTCAGCAATCCACATCCCGGGAGTGGAGAACTGGGAGGCGGATTTCTTAAGTCGTCAGACTTTTCATCCGGGGGAGTGGGAACTTCATCCGGAGGTCTTTGCCCAAATACTTCGACGTTGGGGCAAACCAGAGATAGATCTCATGGCGTCTCGACAGAACGCCAAGCTTCCTCGTTACGGGTCCAGATCCAGGGATCCAGGAGCAGTCCTGATAGATGCTCTGACAGCACCTTGGGACTTCAGGATGGCTTACGTGTTTCCACCCTTCCCGTTGCTTCCTCGATTGATTGCCAGAATCAAACAAGAGAGAACATCAGTGATTCTAATAGCACCTGCGTGGCCACGCAGGACTTGGTATGCAGACCTGGTGGACATATCATCCTGTCCACCTTGGTCTCTACCTCTGAAACAGGACCTTCTGATACAGGGTCCCTTCAAACATCAAAATCTAACTTCTCTGAAGCTGACTGCTTGGAAATTGAACGCTTGATTTTATCAAGACGTGGATTTTCTGAGTCAGTTATTGATACCTTAATACAGGCTAGGAAACCTGTTACCAGAAAGATTTACCATAAGATATGGCGTAAATACCTATATTGGTGTGAATCCAAAGGTTACTCTTGGAGTAAGGTTAGGATTCCTAGGATATTGTCTTTTCTACAAGAAGGTTTAGAAAAGGGTTTATCTGCTAGTTCATTAAAGGGACAGATCTCAGCTCTGTCCATTCTGTTACACAAACGTCTGTCAGAAGTTCCTGACGTCCAGGCTTTTTGTCAGGCTTTGGCCAGAATTAAGCCTGTGTTTAAAACTGTTGCTCCACCATGGAGTTTAAACCTTGTTCTTAATGTTTTACAGGGCGTTCCGTTTGAACCCCTTCATTCCATTGATATAAAGTTGTTATCTTGGAAAGTTCTATTTTTAATGGCTATTTCCTCGGCTCGAAGAGTCTCTGAATTATCAGCCTTACATTGTGATTCTCCTTATTTGATTTTTCATTCGGATAAGGTAGTCCTGCGTACTAAACCTGGGTTCTTACCTAAGGTAGTTACTAACAGGAATATCAATCAAGAGATTGTTGTTCCTTCTTTATGCCCAAATCCTTCTTCAAAGAAGGAACGTCTACTGCACAACCTGGATGTAGTCCGTGCTCTAAAATTTTACTTACAGGCAACTAAGGAATTTCGACAAACGTCTTCTCTGTTTGTCATTTACTCTGGGCAGAGGAGAGGTCAAAAAGCTTCCGCTACCTCTCTTTCTTTTTGGCTTCGTAGCATAATTCGTTTAGCTTATGAGACTGCTGGACAGCAGCCTCCTGAAAGAATTACAGCTCATTCTACTAGAGCTGTGGCTTCCACTTGGGCCTTCAAGAATGAGGCCTCTGTTGAACAGATTTGCAAGGCTGCAACTTGGTCTTCGCTTCATACTTTTTCCAAATTTTCCAAATTTGACACTTTTGCTTCATCGGAGGCTATTTTTGGGAGAAAGGTTCTTCAGGCAGTGGTTCCTTCTGTATAAAGAGCCTGCCTATCCCTCCCGTCATCCGTGTACTTTTGCTTTGGTATTGGTATCCCAGAAGTAATGATGACCCGTGGACTGATCACACTTAACAGAAGAAAACATAATTTATGCTTACCTGATAAATTCCTTTCTTCTGTAGTGTGATCAGTCCACGGCCCGCCCTGTTTTTAAGGCAGGTAAATATTTTTTAATTTATACTCCAGTCACCACTTCACCCTTGGCTTTTCCTTTCTCGTTGGTCCTTGGTCGAATGACTGGGAGTGACGTAGAGGGGAGGAGCTATATGCAGCTCTGCTGGGTGAATCCTCTTGCACTTCCTGTTGGGGAGGAGTAATATCCCAGAAGTAATGATGACCCGTGGACTGATCACACTACAGAAGAAAGGAATTTATCAGGTAAGCATAAATTATGTTTTTCGAGGGAGGTTATAAGGTGATTCCATTCAATGGAATCGAAAGCTTTTTCAGCATCTATGGTAATTAAGGCAAAATCTTTTTCCTTATTATTATGCCCTTCCCTTCGGCTCTGCTGGCCGATATGGTGAAAATGGTCCACCGCTGTCAATACTCTTCTCATGTTTCGAACCGAGTTCCTGTTCGGGATAAAGCCAGTCTGGTCTGTGTGTATCAATTTGCCTATGACTCTCTTTAATCTATCTGCAATAATTGACATCAAGATTTTATAGTCCTGGTTTAACAGGGAGATTGGGCGATATGCCGCTAGATCCTCTGGCTTTTTACCTTTCTTGTATATCAAAGTGACAATTGAGTCAGTGAAGTAAGGAGACTTTAAGGCCTGTGATAGGAAATAATCATTGAAAAGCTTCTTTAATGTGATGCCAATTGTGGCTGATAAAGTTTTATAATATTCGATCGGAAGACCGTCAGGGCCTGCTGCTTTTCCAGATTTGCACTTTAATATTACACTGGCAATTTCTGGCTCTGTTATAGCCGCGTTAATTTGTTCTAGATCACCTGCTGATATATTAGGTAGTCTGATTTTTTCCCAAAATTTTGCCTTAGCTTTTTCATCAATTCCACTGCTGGTATATATATTATGAAAGTATTTATAGAATGCCTCCCTGATCTCTGTCGCTTGGGTGATTACCTTATTACCAGTTTTTATTGTTGCTATGGTATTTTTCTTTTGTCTGAACTTTGTTAATTTAACCAGATGTTTGGCTGCAACCCCCTGATATCCTTGAAACTTAGCCCTTGCTTTGAGATCTTCCCCTGCCCATTTCTCCCTGAGAAAATCTTCCCTTACATTTTTAGCAGAGATATATCCGCTCCATGTAACTGAATTTGGAGAGCGAAGATATCTATTATATGCGTTCCTAAGCTGATTGGCCACTTGTAGCTCTCTAGCTTTCAATTTGCGTGTTAACTTGACCATATATCCCTTGATTTCTCCACGCATGACGGCTTTCCCTGCTTCCCAAAAGGTTTCTGTTTTATCATTATAACCTTTGTTCAGGTCACAATATTCTAACCACTTTCTGTTTAACCAATTAGAAAACTGTATATTTTGACTCATATAGGCCGGAAAATGGAACGAGTTCCCAGGACTTCCAGTCCGCTTGTCTGGCCAGACCCGCAAACTTATAATAGCGTGGTCAGATAACAATATGTCTGCTATGTGAGTTTCAATTTGACGCTTAGCTACTTGCTGACTTATTAGGAACAGATCAATACGGGAAAAACTTTTATGAGCCTTAGATTCACATGAAAATATCCGGGCATCCGGATGTTGTTGACGCCAAATGTCATTTAATTTTAGCGTCTTGATATAATTCCTGAAAAATTTTGCTTCTCTATTACTTATCTGAGAGCCTCTAACTCTGGACCTATCCATCTCTGGGTATAACGTGAGATTCATATCACCGGCTATAATCAAGTTCTGTTCCAAGTGTGGAGTAAGTTTCTGCTGGATTTTTTGCCAAAAGTTTTTCTCAAGTTTGTTAGGAGCATAAATATTGCAGAAGGTCCAACAGATGCCCTCTATCTGCATCTGGAGGACTATAAATCTACCCAGCTGATCACACTCTTGATTGAGGATTTTATAGTTAACCTTTTTATTTATGATAATGGCCACACCTCTCTTACGCCTGTTACAGGGAGTGGCTACAATTTCTGCCACCCAATTAACTTTCAGTTTTGCTATTTCATGGTCCTTTAGGTGTAATTCCTGCATAAAAATAATGTCTGCCTTGGGGGCGTGTCCAAACTGCGATCCGGAGTGGTCGCACTTCTCTAGAGCTCCGGCTGAAATGCTTTAAAACCGCTGATTAAAGGCATAATTTTACAGCCACCTCACCTATTTCAGCTCATTGAACAACACCTAGCTCCTTTCAGAGCTCATTATCAACTTTGGGGCTGTATTTGTGATACCGGAACTCAGACTTGGACAATAGGGGCCTGGAGCAGCGGCTCATTACAGGCGGCGCTTCCCCCTCGGAGTACTCCGAGGTCTTAGGCCCTAACTGAGAGATCAAAACCGGGCAGCAATACTACCTAAACCAGCAAACTATGCTAATATCTCACGCACTCAAAGCTGAGAGAATGGAGGAAGAGAACAAGCTATCGGGGCTGGATGGGTTCTTTGAAAGGATCGATAACCTAATGCAGGCTCTGATGGAAAGGGCGCCATATGATCACCTGACAAGACTACTCGAGACGGGCAAGACACTTTACCCAGCATTAAATAAAGCTCTTTCCCCACCGTTCTCTGATTATGGCACCGCCATTAACAGTGAGACTAAACAACAAGAGGAGCAGTGTGAAATAACACCTCATCAACAGACCTACAACCGGCAACGAGAGGACTGTGGTCCGGACTTGCCGCCACAACTAACTACATCACAACATGAAGCTGTACATAATGCAAGGTCGCACATCTTCCACAAGCCGCACGCAACTGCTGAGAAACGACTCGACTCTGGAGATTTGACAAGAAAGAAAGGGCTGACTAGGATGCAGACAGAGTTGGAGAGTACTCGGGACCAACCGCCCAACAGCACTACACTGTCATGGGGAAGACTCCACAAATATGCAATTCAGATTTTATCTGACAGGGATTCCACAGACATGTCAGAATTAATAATCCCTCAACAATCGTGCAAGACTCAATTAGAGGGGACTCTCCTCAACCCACATGGCACTGGACATACTCCTGAGAAGGGAGTGGGTTAAGCTGCAAATACCCTTCCCGGTCAACACGCACTTTCATATTACAAATGCTCAGGCATGAAGGGTAAACCTGTTATATAAGTTTTAAGTGAGACTGCTTCTCAATTTTCATTAGTGTCTGTTCTAACGTTTTTTATTGTTGCATTTTTTCTATTTGTTTATTTTTTTTTTCTTTTCTCTTGTCTCTTTTCTGAGGTTAGAGGTGTTATAAAACATACTGGAAAACGAACATAATGATATACTTTAAGATAACCTTTTGAATTGCTATAGTGATAGGAAGCAAATAGGTTTTGTTATAAGAAATATTAATATCCTATCACACTGATCGCACTTTCTGTGTAGCACATCTGGACAATTAATAACAGGCTAATAATGTCTAATATTTAAGGATCTATCAACCAGCTTGATTAAGTGATCAAGGCTCCTCACCACACTATAATTTGAGAAACTGAACTGGAACACCACCTTCAGTATACTTTATATGCACTAGATGTTTTTTGCTGGGTTCTATTGTGATACCGTGCACGTTATATGTAATCGCAATTGTTTTGATGTCCGTATTGAGGGTTTGAGGGGGGCCCCAGTGGGGACGTATAATTCATCCATGATCATACATATTTGTTTGAGCCGGAGGTTAGTGGGGGCCTCTGGCAGAACAACTTCAATGCTCACAAATTGGAGATTACCATCTCCCATTCCCTGTTTTAGCAGTATGCAAACGCTACACAACGCACGCCTTTCCTCATTGGCTTACGGCCGGAGCCATGAAGAGGGTACAGTCAAAAACCTGCATTGGGCATAACACACTCTAAAATAAATTATAACTTTCATTTGCAGTAAGACAATACTGTCCTTAGCGGGTGAAACATTGCAGGAACACTGCACATATTTAGAGCTATAATTAATATGTGCGCGAACAACACACAGCAGCTATCAGTGTAACAGTGTGGAGCTATAAAAGAGGCACTGGTGGCCTTATAACGCCAAAAAGATTAGTGCGTGATTGAGGCTACGGAGCAGGTATCACATCCCAACAATTATAACTAAATCTAACAGCATAATGCAACACCATTATAACCATTATATCCCTGATATGAGCCATTACAAGCCGCACTGGCCCATAATATAACATAGAAATGCATCTTTAATGCGTAGGACCATATTACAATTCTTGCAGAATATAGAATTTACACTCTCTACTTATAGCACAAAAACAGCATCAAACCCTTCTTTTCAGGCACCTCATCCAATTTTAGCTAGCTGATCAATTTAATTGAGTTTTTGCTATCACCACAACCACTAAACAGTACGTTGCCTAATGACGTCAATCATTTGACTATATATCCAGTTAGAGGTTTTTTTTTTTTTTTTTTTGGTTTTTTTTTTTATTTTCCCTTATCTTTATGAACCTATTATGTTTTTAAATATCATCAAGTATTATATTCTTTTATTTACATAGTTTTTGGTTAAATCCCCTGAATAAATGTTTCATTTACAAATTAGTGGTCCAAAAGTGACCGCACAGCTTCTGAAGGGGGGGTTTCAACAGAGAATCATCTATTGCGATGGTTCTTGGCATGCAAACAGTCTATGTGACGAGTATTAGTAAGTATAAACAGTACGTGATGGTTATATACCTTATGTACCGGATGACATTAACTAGGCTGTTAGAATAGAATTGTACATCTAGCACATCACGAAATGTATTTGAATAACTGTATCACCGCAAATGTTACATAATAACTTAACATTGTTTGGCAATGTACCTGTTCATATGTTTGCCTTTTTTCCTTTGTTATACCATTTCGATAATAAAGCTTATTTTGAAAACTAAAAAAAAAAAAAAAAAAAAAAAAAAATAATGTCTGCCTTCTCACTTTTTAATAACCTCAAGACATTTTTCCTCTTAATGGGGGAGGTTATGCCCCCCACATTCCAGGACACTAATTTTAAAGGGTCTGACATTTTAATCTAAGGAGAAAAGAGAAAAAAAAATAAGAAAAGAATAGAAGGAGAGAAAGGAGGAAAAAAGAAAAGAGAAACAGGAAAAAAATAAGGAAGTGGAGAGAGAAAAAAAAAAAAAAAAAAAGAAAGAAAAAAGGAGCAAAATAAGACTCCCACAAGAAACCGCCCATTCCCCCCCCTTCCTGTAACCCACCATTATGATAACTATCTTTCCCTTTTGAGAAAGTCTTCTAGTCTTCAATGCCCTCACAATATGTGAATCCCCTCTTGAGATTTTAAAATTTATGAGCATTTTCATTGCCTTTATTTAAAAATTATGAACATTCTCATTGCCTTTAATGTCCTAATAGCCTGCTAATGCGTGTTTGGACTTCTATGTTATTCTCCTGGCAAAAATCCTGTGCTTCTTTTACTGAGTTTAACACTACTCTCCCTTCCATGGTTAAAACTGTTATTTTGGCAGGGTAGATCAGAGCTGCTTTGAGCCCAGCTCTGATCAACCCTGAACAGAATGGAGCCATGGCTTTCCTTCTGGAGGCAGTCTCGAACGAAAAATCCTGAAATAACAGGACTTTCTTTCCTTCGATTGTTAGTGTCTGTAGTTTCCTAAAATGTTGCATTATGCTGATCTTATCCTGAAAGTTCAGGTATCTAATTAAAACCATCCTGGGACGTGTATTTCCATCTATATTGGTCCTGATACTTCCTACCCTATGTGCACGTTCTACCTGGAATGTGTCTCTATCTGACTGAATCCCTAATAACCTGGGGAGTGTATCTGCCGCAAATTTTAAGAGGTCCTGAAACTCCCTACTTTCTGGAAGACCGACTACCCTAACATTATTTCGGCGGGATCTATCCTCCAGATCTTCCACCTTTAACAAAAGTGCCTTAATTTTATCCGTATTTTCCTTCATATTTATGTCTTGAATGTTAAGCTTATCTTCTGCTTCTGAGACCCTGGACTCTATTTCTGCCATTCTGACTGAAAACTGCCTGATCTCCTGCGATAAGCCTGCAATATCTTTTTTCACCAATTCAAACTGTGGAAGTAAAAGATCCGCTAATTGATTTATAGTCATTTGTGTGTCCTGATTTACCAGAGGACTTTCCGGGTTAACCTCGCTACTTACTTCTGGTCCTAATCTCTGCTTCCTGTCCTTCTTTGGGGGCATGGCCGGGGACTTATTTTTAGTGCTTGCCATGTATTTATCCATCGAGACTAATAGCACCTCTCTCTGGAAATGGCTGTAATATGTTCACTGCTGAGTGGGGAAAAGATATTCTAACTTTTTTGTGTATTCTCCCCTTCTCTGCCCTCCCTTCTGATGTAATTTTGTGTGGTCTATTTTAATTCATTTGCACTCAGTTTCAGGAACTCAAGACCCTTCACCCTCAACTTGCTAGCTACCACTCCACTAGTTAACAGAGAAATAAATTATATCGGAAAACAGGGGTTATTACATACTTTCATGCCAACAGGCCAAGCTACAATGCCTTACAGTCATTATGTTTAACAATATAATTTTTAAACCAATGTTCTGCAGAACCTAGACCCAGAAAATTTAGATTTTTATTTGGACACAGTTTCCACTAATTCAGCCTGCTGGGTGCCGGGGCTACTACTGGCCGGTGCCTGACGGGGGGGGTCTACTTTATACTAATCTTACCTATTAGTGCCTAAAGTGTTATTGCAACATTGGTTGCCAGTGTAATCTGCTTTACTGATGTGTGTTATCCCCTTATTCCCCCTTCTCCCTTCTCGCCCTCTATCCCCCGGTTACTCTTTTCCTTTCTCCAACACAAAAAAAAAAAAGAAAGAAAAAGAAAAAAAATGACAGAACTCCCACTGTGGAATCTAAGTGAGGCTTCAAATGCCTGTGTAGTTTATTGTGTGGCAAAAAAAAAATAAAATAAAAAAAAAAAATACCTAAATAAGCTGACCGTTCAAGCTGTCTCGCTATGTCTCCTCCCACCCTGTGACTGTGAAAACTGTTCACGTTCCCCTGCAACTTATAGCCATAATGATAAGGACAATACTCTGCCCCAGTCCTCTCGGCGCTCTCTATCTTTCTTTCTCTGTGTGAGTAGTAATTTCAGCTTTAAGATTGTTTATTTTGGACCTTGGTGCCCTGTACCCTAGCTATGCTGACCAGATCCCTGAACCCTCAGTATCTTACCTTTTAACACTGGATTTACTTTAGTTTATACAGTACAACAATTTAATTCTATTGATAGCCATCAACACCGACATTCCCCTGCAGTTTATAACAAAAATAGTAAGATCAATACTTTGTCCCAATAGAACAGCACTCTCTATCTTTCTTTCGCTGTATGGTGGTTTCAGCCTAGAGAGTAATTATTATAGGCCTTGGTGCCCTGTTCCAAGGCCTATAATAATTATTATGTTGAAGCTACGAAATCTTTCCGTAAGACTTCTAGTCTATTTGTTATCTTTTCCGGTTCTAGGAAAGGCCAGAAAGCTTCTGCCATTTCTTTGGCATCTTGGTTGAAATCTTTAATTCATCTTGCCTATGTTGAGTCGGGTAAAATTCCGCCTCAAAGAATTACAGCTCATTCTACTAGGTCAGTATCTACTTCCTGGGCGTTTAGGAATGAAGCTTCGGTTGACCAGATCTGCAAAGCAGCAACTTGGTCCTCTTTGCATACTTTTACTAAATTCTACCATTTTGATGTATTTTCTTCTTCTGAAGCAGTTTTTGGTAGAAAAGTTCTTCAGGCAGCGGTTTCAGTTTGAATCTTCTGCTTATGTTTTTTGTTAAACTTTATTTTGGGTGTGGATTATTTTCAGCAGGAATTGGCTGTCTTTATTTTATCCCTCCCTCTCTAGTGACTCTTGTGTGGAAAGATCCACATCTTGGGTAGTCATTATCCCATACGTCACTAGCTCATGGACTCTTGTTAATTACATGAAAGAAAACATAATTTATGTAAGAACTTACCTGATAAATTCATTTCTTTCATATTAACAAGAGTCCATGAGGCCCACCCTTTTTTGTGGTGGTTATGATTTTTTTGTATAAAGCACAATTATTCCAATTCCTTATTTTATATGCTTCGCACTTTTTTTCTTATCACCCCACTTCTTGGCTATTCGTTAAACTGATTTGTGGGTGTGGTGAGGGGTGTATTTATAGGCATTTTAAGGTTTGGGAAACTTTGCCCCTCCTGGTAGGAATGTATATCCCAGGAGGGGCAAAGTTTCCCAAACCTTAAAATGCCTATAAATACACCCCTCACCACACCCACAAATCAGTTTAACGAATAGCCAAGAAGTGGGGTGATAAGAAAAAAAGTGCGAAGCATATAAAATAAGGAATTGGAATAATTGTGCTTTATACAAAAAAATCATAACCACCACAAAAAAGGGTGGGCCTCATGGACTCTTGTTAATATGAAAGAAATGAATTTATCAGGTAAGTTCTTACATAAATTATGTTTTCTTTCATGTAATTAACAAGAGTCCATGAGCTAGTGACGTATGTGATAAAAAATCTAAAGGTAAAAACAGGGCTAACAATCGTTTTCGTTCCTTTCGTTTCAACAAAGAACAAAAGCCTGATCCTTCGTCCTCAGGAGCAGTTTCAGTTTGGAAACCATCTCCAGTCTGGAATAAATCCAAGCCTACTAGAAAGGCAAAGCCTGCTTCTAAGTTCACATGAAGGTACGGCCCTCATTCCAGTTCAGCTGGTAGGGGGCAGGTTACGTTTTTTCAAAGAAATTTGGATCAATTCTGTTCACAATCTTTGGATTCAGAACATTGTTTCAGAAGGGTACAGAATTGGTTTCAAGATGAGACCTCCTGCAAAGAGATTTTTTCTTTCCCGTGTCCCAGTAAATCCAGTGAAAGCTCAAGCATTTCTGAATTGTGTTTCAGATCTAGAGTTGGCTGGAGTAATTATGCCAGTTCCAGTTCCGGAACAGGGGATGGGGTTTTATTCAAATCTCTTCATTGTACCAAAGAAGGAGAATTCCTTCAGACCAGTTCTGGATCTAAAATTATTGAATCGTTATGTAAGGATACCAACGTTCAAGATGGTAACTGTAAGGACTATATTGCCTTTTGTTCAGCAAGGGAATTATATGTCCACAATAGATTTACAGGATGCATATCTGCATATTCCGATTCATCCAGATCATTATCAGTTCCTGAGATTCTCTTTTCTAGACAAGCATTACCAATTTGTGGCTCTACCGTTTGGCCTTGCTACAGCTCCAAGAATTTTCACAAAGATTCTCGGTGCCCTTCTGTCTGTAATCAGAGAACAGGGTATTGTGGTATTTCCTTATTTGGACGATATCTTGGTACTTGCTCAGTCTTTACATTTAGCAGAGTCTCATACGAATCGACTTGTGTTGTTTCTTCAAGATCATGGTTGGAGGATCAATTTACCAAAAAGTTCTTTGATTCCTCAAACAAGGGTAACCTTTCTGGGTTTCCAGATAGATTCAGTGTCCATGACTCTGTCTTTAACAGACAAGACACGTCTAAAATTGATTACAGCTTGTCGAAACCTTCAGTCTCAATCAGTTAGCTGTGTTAACCAAATCCCTGAAATCTCGGTATCTTTTTCCTTTAACACTGAGTTTACTTTAGCTTATACAGTGCAACAATATCATTCCATTAATAGCCATCAAAACAATAACCAAAGGGTTCTATCACCCCTGATAAGTTTTATCACCACCTAGAAGATGTCACAAGATACTGTAAATAGAAACTTTCCTTGCCAGCATACATAAAGGTTAATGACAGTAAGCGGTGCAATAACTGTGACCGTAGACAATTGCCACAATGTTAGCTTTGACTAATTTCTGCTCTCTTAGTCCATATATATGGTTGGGAGATTTTATTCTTAGTCCTCCTTTTATCTCCAGATCTTGGGCTTTCTGTATCTTTACTTTTTTTTTTTTTTTTCCCTTTTTGACTATATATCAGTCCAACTGCAGATTTCTACCCGAACAGTTCCACTGATCTGTTCTAGCCTTAGCGTTTCTTGCAAACACGTGTAAACATGAACAGACAGAATACGGCAGGAACCAGACACAGCATAAAGTTTCCGGCTTTACAGCCTCTTCTCCCACAACATAGGGCTCTCTTTCAGAAATCATACGATTAATATACGTAACCTTTCCACTTTTAGGGAGTCTGTTGTCTTATGGCTCGTATATTAAATAAATTCTCATAGTCCAACATATTTCAAAAGGCTTTACTGTTATGATACCCTCCCCTGCCCTCCGTGACCGGCTTAGCTTTAAGTGAGGAGGTTTTTTTTCTTTTTTTTTTCTGAAACACCACACACTCTCCCGCTATCACAGCGCCCCCTTTAAAGTCTGTACCTTAGGTTGGGATCTGTATTAGAGGGTTACCTTAAGAAAATGTTTATTCAACAAGGTTTTATTTTACAGCCCCTTGCATGCATTGCGCCTGTCACTGCTGGTTTGAGGCCCTGGAAGAGGCCATCCATACAGCTCCATTGACTGAAATTATTGACAAGCTTAGAACACTTAAGCTAGCTAACTCATTTGTTTCTGATGCCATTGTTCATTTGACTAAACTAACGGCTAAGAACTCCGGATTCGCCATCCAGGCGCGTAGGGCGCTATGGCTTAAATCCTGGTCAGCTGACGTGACTTCAAAGTCTAAATTACTCAACATTCCTTTCAAGGGGCAGACCTTATTCGGGCCTGGTTTGAAAGAAATTATTGCTGACATTACTGGAGGTAAGGGTCATACCCTTCCTCAGGACAGGGCCAAATCAAGGGCCAAACAGTCTAATTTTCGTGCCTTTCGAAATTTCAAGGCAGGTTCAGCATCAACTTCCTCTGCTTCAAAACAGGAGGGAACTTTTGCTCAATCCAAGCAGGCCTGGAAATCTAACCAGTCCTGGAACAAGGGCAAGCAGGCCAGAAAGCCTGCTGCTGCCTCCAAGACAGCATGAAGGAACGGCCCCCTATCCGGCAACGGATCTAGTAGGGGGCAGACTTTCTCTCTTCGCCCAGGCGTGGGCAAGAGATGTTCAGGATCCCTGGGCGTTGGAGATCATATCTCAGGAATATCTTCTGGACTTCAAAGCTTCTCCTCCACAGGGGAGATTTCACCTTTCAAGATTATCTGCAAACCAGATAAAGAAAGAGGCATTCCTACGCTGCGTGCAAGACCTCCTAGTAATGGGAGTGATCCATCCAGTTCCGCGGACGGAACAAGGACAGGGTTTTTATTCAAATCTGTTTGTGGTTCCCAAAAAAGAGGGAACCTTCAGACCAATTTTGGATCTAAAGATCTTAAACAAATTCCTCAGAGTTCCATCATTCAAGATGGAAACTATTCGAACCATCTTACCCATGATCCAAGAGGGTCAGTACATGACCACAGTGGACTTAAAGGATGCCTACCTTCACATTCCGATTCACAAGAATCATCATCGGTTATTGAGATTTGCCTTTCTAGACAGGCATTACCAATTTGTAGCTCTTCCCTTCGGGTTGGCTACAGCCCCAAGAATTTTTACAAAGGTTCTGGGCTCTCTTCTGGCGGTTCTAAGACCGCGAGGCATAGCGGTGGCTCCTTATCTAGACGACATCCTGATACAGGCGTCAAGCTTTTAAATTGCCAAGTCTCATACAGATATAGTTCTGGCATTTCTGAGGTCGCATGGGTGGAAAGTGAACGAAGAAAAGAGTTCTCTATCTCCTCTCACAAGGGTTTCCTTCCTAGGGACTCTTCTAGATTCTGTAGAAATGAAAATGTACCTGACGGAGTCCAGGTTATCAAAACTTCTAAATGCTTGCCGTGTTCTTCACTCCACTCCACGCCCTGCGGTGGCTCAGTGCATGGAGGTGATCGGCTTAATGGTAGCGGCAATGGACATGGTGCCATTTGCGCGCCTGCATCTCAGGCCGCTGCAATTATGCATGCTCAGTCAGTGGAATGGGGATTACACAGATTTGTCCCCTCTACTAAATCTGGATCAGGAAACCAGAGATTCTCTTCTCTGGTGGTTATCTCGGGTCCACCTGTCCAAGGGTATGACCTTTCGCAGACCAGATTGGACGATTGTAACAACAGATGCCAGCCTTCTAGGTTGGGGTGCAGTCTGGAACTCCCTGAAGGCTCAGGGATCGTGGACTCAGGAGGAGAAACTCCTCCCAATAAATATTCTGGAGTTAAGAGCAATATTCAATGCTCTTCTAGCTTGGCCTCAGTTAGCAACACTGAGGTTCATCAGATTTCAGTCGGACAACATCACGACTGTGGCTTACATCAACCATCAAGGGGGAACCAGGAGTTCCCTAGCGATGTTAGAAGTCTCCAAGACAATTCGCTGGGCAGAGTCTCACTCTTGCCACCTATCAGCAATCCATATCCCAGGTGTAGAGAACTGGGAGGCGGATTTTCTAAGTCGTCAGACTTTTCATCCGGGGGAGTGGGAACTCCATCCGGAGGTGTTTGCTCAATTGGTTCATCGTTGGGGCAAACCAGAACTGGATCTCATGGCGTCTCGCCAGAACGCCAAGCTTCCTTGTTACGGATCCAGGTCCAGGGACCCAGAAGCGACGCTGATAGATGCTCTAGCAGCTCCTTGGTTCTTCAACCTGGCTTATGTGTTTCCACCGTTTCCTCTGCTCCCTCGACTGATTGCCAAAATCAGACAGGAGAGGGCATCAGTGATTCTGATAGCGCCTGCGTGGCCACGCAGGACCTGGTATGCAGACCTAGTGGACATGTCATCCTTTCCACCATGGACTCTGCCTCTGAGACAAGACCTTCTCATACAAGGTCCTTTCAATCATCCGAATCTAATTTCTCTGAGACTGACTGCATGGAGATTGAACGCTTGATTCTATCAAAGCGTGGCTCCTCCGAGTCAGTCATTGATACCTTAATACAGGCACGAAAGCCTGTCACCAGGAAAATCTATCACAAGATATGGCGTAAATATCTTCATTGGTGTGAATCCAAGAATTACTCATGGAGTAGGGTTAGGATTCCTAGGATATTGTCCTTCCTCCAAGAGGGTTTGGACAAAGGATTATCAGCTAGTTCTTTAAAGGGACAGATTTCTGCTCTGTCTATTCTTTTACACAAGCGTCTGGCAGAAGTTCCAGACATTCAGGCATTTTGTCAGGCTTTAGTTAGAATTAAGCCTGTGTTTAAACCTGTTGCTCCTCCATGGAGCTTAAACTTGGTTCTTAAAGTTCTCCAAGGGGTTCCGTTTGAACCCCTTCATTCCATTGATATCAAGCTTTTATCTTGGAAAGTTCTGTTTTTGATGGCTATTTCCTCGGCTCTGAGTTATCTGCCTTACAATGTGATTCTCCTTATCTGATTTTCCATTCAGATAAAGTAGTTCTGCGTACAAAACCTGGGGTTTTACCCAAGGTGGTTTCTAACAAGAATATCAATCAAGAGATTGTTGTTCCATCATTATGTCCTAATCCTTCTTCAAAGAAGGAACGTCTTTTGCATAATCTATACGTAGTCCGTGCCTTGAAGTTTTACTTATAAGCTACTAAAGATTTTCGTCTAACATCTAACCTGTTTGTTGTTTACTCTGGACAGAGGAGAGGTCAAAAGGCCTCGGCAACCTCTCTTTCTTTTTGGCTTCGGAGTATAATCCGTTTAGCCTATGAGACTGCTGGACAGCAGCCCCCTGAAAGGATTACAGCTCATTCCACTAGAGCTGTGGCTTCCACCTGGGCCTTTAAAAATGAGGCTTCTGTTGAACAGATTTGCAAGGCTGCGACTTGGTCTTCGCTTCATACCTTTTCCAAATTTTCCAAATTTGATACTTTTGCTTCTTCGGAGGCTGTTTTTGGGAGAAAGGTTCTACAGGCAGTGGTTCCTTCCGTTTAAGTTCCTGCCTTGTCCCTCCCATCATCCGTGTACTTTAGCTTTGGTATTGGTATCCCACAAGTAATGGATGATCCGTGGACTGGATACACTTAACAAGAGAAAACATAATTTATGCTTACCTGATAAATTTATTTCTCTTGTAGTGTATCCAGTCCACGGCCCGCCCTGTCCTTTTAAGGCAGGTCTAAATTTTAATTAAACTACAGTCACCACTGCACCCTATGGTTTCTCCTTTCTCGGCTTGTTTCGGTCGAATGACTGGATATGGCAGTGAGGGGAGGAGCTATATAGCAGCTCTGCTGTGGGTGCCCTCTTGCATCTTCCTGTTGGGATGGAGAATATCCCACAAGTAATGGATGATCCGTGGACTGGATACACTACAAGAGAAATAAATTTATCAGGTAAGCATAAATTATGTTTTTAACTAGGTAGCTATTATGTACCTAGTTAAAATAAATACAAAGTTGCCTGTAAAATATATATAAATGCTAAAATAGCTACAATATAATTATTCGTTATATTGTAGCTATATTAGGGTTTATTTTACAGGTAAGTATTTAGCTTTAAATAGGATTAATTTATTTAATAAGATTTATTTTATTTCGTTAGATTTAAATTATATTTAACTTAGGGGGGTGTTAGTGTTAGGGTTAGACTTAGCTTTAGGGGTTAATACATTTATTAGAGTAGCGGCGAGGTCCGGTCGGCAGATTAGGGGTTAATAAGTGTAGTTAGGTAGCGGCAACGTTGGGGGGGGGGCAGATTAGGGGTTAATAAATATTATGTAGGTGTCGGCGATGTTAGGGGCAGCAGATTAGGGGTTCATAGGGATAATGTAGGTTGCGGCGGTGTACGGAGCGGCAGATTAGGGGTTAATAATAAAATGCAGGGGTCAGCGATAGCGGGGGCGGCAGATTAGGGGTTAATAAGTGTAAGGTTAGGGGTGTTTAGACTCGGGGTACATGTTAGGGTGTTAGGTGCAGACTTAGGAAGTGTTTCCTCATAGGAAACAATGGGGCTGCGTTAGGAGCTGGACGCTGCTTTTTTGCAGGTGTTAGGTTTTTTTTCAGCTCAAACTGCCCCATTGTTTCCTATTGGGATATCGTGCACGAGCACGTTTTTGAAGCTGGCCGCGTCCGTAAGCAACGCTGATATTTAGAGTTGAAGTGGCGGTAAATTATGCTCTACGCTCCCTTTTTGGAGCCTAACGCAGCCCTTCAGAGAACTCTAAATACCAGCGTTGTTTAAACGCAAAACTCTAAATCTAGGTGTATGTGTTTTTTATTTTTCGTAATTTAGTGTTTATTTATTTTTGTAATGTTAGATTTTTTTTAATTTATTCGTTGGATTAGTTTTTTTTCAATGTGTAATTTAGGATTTTTAATTGGTAGTTTTTTTTACATTTTATTAGAAAAGTAAGGTTAGGTTAATTTATAGTTCAATGTTAGGTTTATTTTTATTTCACAGGTAAGTTTTTGTTTATTTAAATATAGTTATATTGTAATTTTAATTTAAAGTTAGGGGGGTGTTAGGTTTAGGGGTTAACAGTTTAATTTAGTGTTTTGCGATGTGGGGAGGTTTAGGGGTTAATATGTGTATTTAGTGGTGGCAATATGGGGGAGGCTGGAGGTGTAGGGGTTGATAGGTTTACTTAGTGACGGAGATGTCAAGGGAGCGGCGGTTTAGGGGTTAATAACGTTATTATAGTGGCGGCGATGTCGGGAGCGGCGGTTTAGGGGTGAATATATTTATTTAGTGTTGGCGATGTGGGTGGGCCGCAGATTAGGGGTTAATACATTTATTTAATAGTCGCTATGTGGGTGAGCAGCAGATTAGGGGTTTATAAGTTTTAAATAGTGTTTGCGATGCGGGAGGGTGGCAGTTTAGGGGTTAATAGGTAGTTTATGGGTGTTAGTGTTCTTTGTAACATTTTAGTTTTGAGTTTTGTGAAACATTTTTGTTACACAAAATTCATAACTACGGCTCTCAGATCGCCACGACTCGTAATATGAGTTCCTGGCCATTCCACAGGCAATTGCCAATTTTTCAGCGTTATAGCTGTACCACAAAACTTGTAATCTAGGTGAGTGGTAGCTCTGCATAACATTTCAACAGTGGATGCGCTGAATAACAAATCAGCCAGTGGTAGCTCTGCATAGCACATCAAACAGTGGTAGTGCTGCATAACAAATCAAACAATGGTAACACCACATAACACATCAAACAGTGGTAGTACTGCATAGCAAATCAAACAATGGTAATGTCACATAACATATCAAACAGTGGTAGTGCTGCATAACAATTATATATATATATATATATATAGATATATATAAATGCACACACATACACACACAAAAAAATGTGTATATATATATATATATACAGTATATACACACTATATATATTTATATATATATATATATATATATACATACAGGTAGCCCTCCGTTTACGCCGGGGTTAGGTTCCAGAAGGAATGGTTGTAAATTGAAACCGTTGTAAATTGAAACCCAGTTTATAATGTAAGTCAATGGGAAGTGAGGGAGTTAGGTTCAGGGCCCCTCTCAAAATTATCATAAGTAACACCTAATACATTATTTTTAAAACTTTGAAATGAAGACTTTAAATGCTAAACAGCATTATAAACCTAATAATATAGATTGTATCATCATCAAACTAAGTTTAATGAACAAAAACATTTGCTAAACCACACCTAATAAAATTATCACATTTAATGAACAAAAACAAAATAATTACACAACATACTGTATCATCATCAAACTAAGTTTAATGAACAAAAAGGTTTTTTTACTTGCCTTTTTCTGCAAACAGTTCTCTGAGTCTGCAGCTAAGGGAAGTGGCTGCTAGATCTTGTTCCTTTGAAAACGGCTCCATTGCTCAGGTCTGGTTATACACTGATTAATTTCAGCCTGCCTGTGTTTAATCACACAACAGACTGTATCATCATCAAAATAAGTTTAATGAACAAAAACGTTTCTTTACTTGCCTTTTTCTTCAAACAGTTCTCTGCATTGAGTCTGCAGCTAAGGGAAGTGGCTGCTAGATCTTGTTCCTTTGAAAGCTGATCCATTGATCACGTCTGGCTTGCTTGGCTTTGCATGTCTTTGCTACAATACAAGCGGACAGCTCCACCTACTGGCTATTTTAATGTTTCTCAATGCTTTCAATAGCAGTCAATGCTTTTCAATAGCAGTCACATGACTGGAAAAAAAGGGCGTTATTCTGAAACGGCGCAAATTGAACCGTCGTAAACTGAGGGCCACCTGTATATATATATTTCTGATTTGCTGCTATAATCCTGTTAAAAGGATAGCTGTGTTAAAACTGAGAATTTGCATATCTAATTTGCATAGCTTACCCAGAATTCTCTTGTGCATTGGTAACATTGTATATGAGTTATTTCTGGGGGAAAGGCAAGCAGGGATTCTTGCCTAGATGTGCTAATTTCCTATTTACATTGATTTATATATACATATATATAATACACATACACACAAAATGATATATATATTTTGTGAGTGTGTATGTATATATATATATATATATATAAATATATATATATATATATAAATAAATATATACATACCCACACATACACACTGTAAAAATACAGACGCCTAGATTTAGAGTTCTGCGGCCAAAGGGGTGCGTTAGCTACGCTGGCTTTTTTCTGGCCGCACCTTTTAAATACTGCTGGTATTTAGAGTTCACAGAATGGCTGCGTTAGGCTCCAAAAAAGGAGCGTATAGCATATTTACCGCAACTTCAACTCTCGATACCAGCGGTGCTTACGGACGCGGCCAGCTTCAAAAACGTGCTTGTGCACGATTCCCCCATAGAAAACAATGGGGCTGTTTGAGCTGAAAAAAAACCTAACACCTGCAAAAAAGCCGCGTTCAGCTCCTAACGCAGCCCCATTGTTTACTATGGGGAAACACTTCCTACGTCTGCACCTAACACCCTAACATGTACCCCGAGTCTAAACACCCCTGACCTTACACTTATTAACCCCTAATCTGCCGCCCCCGCTATCACTGACCCCTGCATATTATTATTAACCCCTAATCTGCCGCTCCGTAAACCGCCGCTATTTACATTATATCTATGTACCCCTAATCTGCTGCCCTAACATCGCCGACCCCTATATTATATTTATTAACCCCTAATCTGCCTCCCCCAACGTCGCCTCCACCTGCCTACACTTATTAACCCCTAATCTGCCGAGCGGACCGCACCGCTATTATAATAAAGTTATTAACCCCTAATCCGCCACACTCCCGCCTCAATAACCCTATAATAAATAGTATTAACCCCTAATCTGCCCTCCCTAACATCGCCGACACCTAACTTCAAACATTAACCCCTAATCTGCCGACTGGAGCTCACCGCTATTCTAATAAATGTATTAACCCCTAAAGCTAAGTCTAACCCTAACACTAACACCACCCTAAGTTAAATATAATTTAAATCTAACGAAATAAATTAACTCTTATTAAATAAATTATTCCTATTTAAAGCTAAATACTTATCTGTAAAATAAATCCTAATATAGCTACAATATAAATTATAATTATATTATAGCTATTTTAGGATTTATATTTATTTTACAGGTAACTTTGTATTTATTTTAACCAGGTACAATAGCTATTAAATAGTTAATAACTATTTAATAGCTTACCTAGTTAAAATAATTACAAAATTACCTGTAAATAAATCCTAACCTAAGTTACAATTAAACCTAACACTACACTATCAATAAATAAATTAAATAAAATACCTACAATTACCTACAATTAAACCTAACACTACACTATCAATAAATTAATTAAATACAATATCTACAAATAAATACAATGAAATAAACTAACTAAAGTACAAAAAATAAAAAAGAACTAAGTTACAAAAAATAAAAAAATATTTACAAACATCAGAAAAATATTACAACAATTTTAAACTAATTACACCTACTCTAAGCCCCCTAATAAAATAACAAAGACCCCCAAAATAAAATAATGCC
This sequence comes from Bombina bombina, assembly GCF_027579735.1. Lineage (NCBI taxonomy): Eukaryota > Metazoa > Chordata > Amphibia > Anura > Bombinatoridae > Bombina > Bombina bombina. The sequence goes on from NC_069500.1 coordinate 872,509,027, forward strand.
CTACCCTATTCTAAATTACAAAAGTTCAAAGTTCTTTTACCTTACCAGCCCTGAAAAGGGCCCTTTGCGGGGCATGCCCCAAATAATTCAGCTCTTTTGCCTGTAAAAAAAAACATACAATACCCCCCCAACATTACAACCCACCACCCACATACCCCTAATCTAACCCAAACCCCCCTTAAATAAACCTAACACTAAGCCCCTGAAGATCTTCCTACCTTATCTTCACCATACCAGGTTCACCGATCGATCCAGAAGAGCTCCTCCGATGTTTTGATCCAAGCCCAAGCGGGGGGCTGAAGATGTCCATGATCCGGCTGAAGTCTTCATCCAAGCGGGAGCTGAAGAGGTCCATGATCTGGCTGAAGTCTTCATCCAAGCGGGAGCTGAAGAGGTCCATGATCCGGCTGAAGTCTTCTATCAACGGCATCTTCAATCTTCTTTCTTCCGGATCCATGTTCATCCCACCGACGCGGAACATCCATCTTCACCGACGACTTCCCGACGAATGAAGGTTCCTTTAAGGGACGTCATCCAAGATGGCGTCCCTCCAATTACGATTGGCTGATAGGATTCTATCAGCCAATCGGAATTAAGGTAGGAAAATTCAGATTGGCTGATGGAATCAGCCAATCAGAATCAAGTTCAATCCGATTGGCTGATTCAATCAGCCAATCAGATTGAGCTTGCATTCTATTGGCTGTTCCGATCAGCCAATAGAATGCAAGCTCAATCTGATTGGCTGATCGGATCAGCCAATCGGATTGAACTTGATTCTGATTGGCTGATTCCATCAGCCAATCAGAATTTTCCAACCTTAATTCCGATTGGCTGATAGAATCCTATCAGCCAATCGGAATTCGAGGGACGCCATCTTGGATGACGTCCCTTAAAGGAACCGTCATTCGTCGGGAAGTCATCGGTGAAGATGGATGTTCCGCGTCGGCGGGATGAACATGGATCCGGAAGAAAGAAGATTGAAGATGCCGTTGATAGAAGACTTCAGCCGGATCATGGACCTCTTCAGCTCCCGCTTGGATGAAGACTTCAGCCGGATCATGGACATCTTCAGCCCCCCGCTTGGGCTTGGATCAAGACATCGGAGGAGCTCTTCTGGATCGATCGGTGAACCTGGTATGGTGAAGATAAGGTAGGAAGATCTTCAGGGGCTTAGTGTTAGGTTTATTTAAGGGGGGTTTGGGTTAGATTAGGGGTATGTGGGTGGTGGGTTGTAATGTTGGGGGGGTATTGTATGTGTTTTTTTTACAGGCAAAAGAGCTGAATTCTTTGGGGCATGCCCCGCAAAGGGCCCTGTTCAGGGCTGGTAAGGTAAAAGAGCTTTGAACTTTTGTAATTTAGAATAGGGTAGGGCATTTTTTTATTTTGGGGGTCTTTGTTATTTTATTAGGGGGCTTAGAGTAGGTGTAATTAGTTTAAAATTGTTGTAATATTTTTTATTTTTTTTTTATGTTCTTTTTTATTTTTTGTACTTTAGTTAGTTTATTTCATTGTATTTATTTGTAGATATTGTATTTAATTAATTTATTGATAGTGTAGTGTTAGGTTTAATTGTAGATAATTGTAGGTATTGTATTTAATTTATTTATTGATAGTGTAGTGTTAGGTTTAATTGTAGGTAATTGTAAGTATTTTATTTAATTAATTTATTGATAGTGTAGTGTTAGGTTTAATTGTAACTTAGGTTAGGATTTATTTTACAGGTAATTTTGTAATTATTTTAACTATTTTAGCTATTAAATAGTTCTTAACTATTTAATAGCTATTGTACCTGGTTAAAATAAATACAAAGTTGCCTGTAAAATAAATATAAATCCTAAAATAGCTATAATATAATTATAATTTATATTGTAGCTATATTAGGGTTTATTTTACAGGTAAGTATTTAGCTTTAAATATGAATAATTTATTTAATAAGAGTTAATTTATTTCGTTAGATTTAAATTATATTTAACTTAGGGGGGTGTTAGGGTTAGGGTTAGACTTGGCTTTAGGGGTTAATCCATTTATTACAGTAGCGGCGAGATTCGGTCGGCAAATTAGGGGTTAATAATTGAAGTTAGGTGTTGGCGATGTTAGGGAGGGCAGATTAGGGGTTAATACTATTTATTATAGGGTTATTGAGGCGGGAGTGAGGCGGATTAGGGGTTAATAACTTTATTATAGTAGCGGTGAGATCCGCTCGGCAGATTAGGGGTTAATAAGTGTAGGCAGGTGGAGGCGACGTTGAGGGGGGCAGATTAGGGGTTAATAAATATAATATAGGGGTCGGCGGTGTTAGGGGCAGCAGATTAGGGGTACATAAGGATAACGTAGGTGGCAGTCGGCAGATTAGGGGTTAATTATTGTAGGTAGCTGGCGGCGACGTGGGGGGCAGGTTAGGGGTTAATAAATATAATATAGGGGTCGGCGGTGTTAGGGGCAGCAGATTAGGGGTACATAAGGATAACGTAGGTGGCGGTCGGCAGATTAGGGGTTAATTATTGTAGGTAGCTGGCGGCGACGTTGTGGGGGGCAGGTTAGGGGTTAATAAATATAATATAGGGGTCGGCGGTGTTAGGGGCAGCAGATTAGGGGTACATAAGTATAACGTAGGTGGCGGTCGGCAGATTAGGGGTTAAAAAAATGTAATCGAGTGGTGGCGATGTGGGGGGACCTCGGTTTAGGGGTGTATAGGTAGTTTATGGGTGTTAGTGTACTTTAGAGCACAGTAGTTAAGAGCTTTATAAACCGGCGTTAGCCCAGAAAGCTCTTAACTACTGACTTTTTTCTGCGGCTGGAGTTTTGTCGTTAGATTTCTAACGCTCACTTCAGCCACGACTCTAAATACCGGAGTTAGAAAGATCCCATTGAAAAGATAGGATATGCAATTGACGTAAGGGGATCTACGGTATGGAAAAGTCGCGGCTGGAAAGTGAGCGTTAGACCCTTTCCTGACTGACTCCAAATACCGGCGGTAGCCCAAAACCAGCGTTAGGAGCCTCTAACGCTGGTTTTGACGGCTACCGCCCAACTCTAAATCTAGGCCAGAGAATCTAACAAAAGAAGACAGTTAACTAGTGCTACAGCTCAGCTAGCACATTCAGTGGAAGTGGTTGCAAAGAATTCGTCTGCCATCCCCAGTTCTTTTTAACCTTTTATCTGCTCTGCACATTGCCCCATCTTGTTTTTATTCTGCCTCCAGTCCCCACAGTTTCAATTCAGAATGTTCATTCTGCGTTTTTTTTTTCCATCTTTTACTTTCTCTTTCTCAAATACCTGGGTACCCCCAGTTTAATTTCCTCTCTACTTGGCTATGCATATTAATTAACATATGGTAAAATACAGCCGGAATGAAATCGAACTGCCATCCTACCTCAGTCTCACTCCCTCCTTGAGTACGGTACCTCCGCCTGTCTGGGCGTCGTGGCTCAAAGTCAAAATAATTTTCACTGATATGTGGACAGTGTCAGTCATGAGTCGCCAGCATCCACCAGCACCGCACGCTTTGTTTCCCTCTCAGACTCGGCTGGCTCCACCACCTCCACGTCACACTGTCTGTGTGCACGCACAGTCTCTCTGATAGGCATTACACTGCGCAACTTGAGCTTCACACACGCCCTCCCCTGTCCATGCTGTCCACATTTGTTAGATGCAGGCTCAGCCAGGGGGCGCCGGCGCAGAATAGAAAGGATTAAAAAATAGATTTAAAAAATAGATGCAGCTCTAGCGCAGCTGTGTCCTGACAGTCAGTGTGCCGGTGCGTACATAAATAATTTTTCCCTCATGCTGCTATGCCAATGCCGGCAGCCAGGCAGATCCAGCGCCCCCCTGTTGGTGGGGCCCTAAGGCGGCTGTTTAGTCGGTGAGCCTCTGGAGTGATGGCATACTTGGCCAGGATGCGCTCCTTCACCCGGTAATAGTTCCGTTTATCTTCTAGGGGAATAGCCTCAAAAGCATCCAAGGCCCTCTCCGTCAGCTTTCCGTTCAAAAGGGTCACCCAGTCGGCATCGGCGATGCCCTGCAGCTCGCACTGTGTAACAATCAACTTACTTGTAATTGTTACAACCAAGATATCATGTAAAATTGAGGATGTGTTACAAGAGTTGAGGATGACAGTACACTATATGCTTTTAGTGAACTGTATAACACTTGTTGTTAATTTTGCCGGACAGCTAGCTCCCTGTAACTGGAGTGTCTATTAGTGGGAGTTGACTTTGGCAGGTATTCGTAGCAATGGATATACAGAGATTAACAGTACTGCAGAGGTTAATTATATATCAGGATGCAGATAGTAGAAAGAGACCAGGGTTAAATGCAAGCAGCTTCAGTTTACAAACAGTAATGCAGAGGTTAATTGTATTTCAGGATGCAGTTAGTAGAGAGAGTTCACGGTTAAATGCAAGCAGCTTCACTATACAAATCTTACACTTGTAGTATGTTTAAGTGTACTTCAGAAGAGAGTTGCACAGTGTGTTTATGAAAGTTTATACAGCACCTGTCCAGAAGCCGCTGAATGAGATTTCCCCTTTAAGCAAACTGCAGCTGCTGTGAGTGCGATGAGTGCAGCACAGAGATCCGGTCCCAATGAGCTTGGTGAGCAGTGTGAACGCTGTGGTCCCTGCGTTTCCTGTTTGCTGAGTGGCGTGTCACGCCAGGTTGTTAGGAATACTCACAAGCAGACCCTGGATGGGGGAGGTGTGGAGTGAAGTCCTGCTGCAGATATGTAATGTCAGCTCCGGCTGAAATAGAGGTATGCTGATAGAAAAAGGAAATAAATACACAGTTTAAATCCTGTTATGCTGTAGAAAAGGTAAGGACTGGAACTGTAGCTATTACACTTCAATAAACCAGCAAAGGACCATGGGAGGAAGCAGGTTTATATTGGGTTCAGGTAGGAAGTTAACAAGATGTAAAGGTGGTATATAGTATTTGCTTGACACATTTAAGGTGGAATAGGAGGATCATGACACACTGATCGATCTCCTCTTCCCTGTTAAACACGAACAGACTTTATTGGGACAAATACACAGCTTATATACACCTTTGCCATTTGAAGAGCCTTATCTGATCAAGAAATCACCGCCCCTCCAGATGGGCTGGCGCCTCCATAGGAGCTATCGGAATGTAGAGTTCCCACAATAGCTAGATCGTAGTTTCGGGGTGATCCAGAGGGAGCGGTGGCTTTTCCGGGGTAGCGAGGTGTCCAAAACCCCAGGTTCCCGAGTGAGCTCCCTCCTAGGACTCACCCCAAAACATGCACATCAGAGGTATAACAAGTCCCAACAAGAGCGGAGCGCTGGGGCAAAGGGCCTCTGGAGCGACTTATGATAAAGTTCAGCAGGGATCTCTAGCGAGCCCAGCCGGTGAATAGTTCCATAAGATTCCGGCTTGGCCTCGGCAAGTCAGGAAGGAGCCAAGCAGGGCAGTGATCAACTCCTTCAGGGCAAACTGCAATCATGGTAACTATAAAAGGGTAACTGGTGGGAACACAATAATCCACAGGAGGAGAAGGGGCTGGCCTTGGCAGCCTGGTATCCGTGACACTATAGTTAACCTTTATTTTTTTTATTAGGTGGCGAGAACCCTTGAGCCTTGAAGTGAGGGATTGAATTCCCACAAGGAGAAGGCAAAAAAAAAAAAAAAAACTTGGAGGAGGCAAAGAACCCAAAACAGCAAACTCAGTGAAAGTGAAGATTAGAGGTGTTCCAGTTTCTAGGTTGGCAGGGTGCTCAGACCTATGTGAGAACCCTTACTCACAGAGTAACCCTTACTCTTTCACGGTTTCCAGGATACATTGGTATAGGAGAATTTACTTATAACACAGCATTTCCTTATAGGATTTATGTCACAACCCCTCCACATAAATCGCACAGACTTGTCTCTTTACCTCCTCCTGTTGGATCACTGTGGTACTCCTCCAATATATCCTCTGCTATTACGTTCACAGCACTGGATGGGCTCTCTGCTGGATGCAGCACTTCGCAACATTAGTGCTTCTCACATTCAGGTGGACTGTAGTTCCTCACTTGTATGGTAAATACCTCAGAAGGCTCTTAATTTTTATTTTTAGGCATGGGTCACTTTAAATTTAAATGTTTTTTTATTTCCATGAGCGCTATACACTCTCTGCGCTCTTGGTTACCGATCTGTGAAGGGAAGGTGTTCTCTGCCAAAAAATTTTTTTATTACTGCATACAGTATAATTAGTGAGTTACAGACTACTTAGGGAGTGTGCTCTAAATGAGTTTAGTGAGGCAGGGGCACACTATTGCGGTGACTTATTTGCTTTCCCGCCACTATTTTGCGCTCATTGCCCTCACACCATTGTCGGAGATACGGAGCAGTTCTTCAACGACTTCGCCCTACATCGGTTGCCGGAGGGGGTGAGTGCCCTAACCAGCAAGAGTGACTTAAAGGGACAGTTTACCCAAAAAAATCCCCCCTTTAATTTGTTCCAAATGATCTATTTTATCTGCTGGGGAGTATTAAATTGTTAAAGGTAGCATTTGAAATAGCTGATTTAGGGCCAGATTACAGGTGGAGCACTAATTAAGGCTCCTCCACGAGCGTTAATTGCTCTAGAAGTAAGCTTTTTGCACTTGTCGGGTTGCGCTCGTATTCTGAATTGAAAGTAAACTGTTTTCGCTTGTGCGCTAACCCCACGAGCACAGAAAGCCACACTTACAATATTGCATGCGTGTTCACCTATTCCCTGAGACCTCATATCTTTAGCCCTTTTAACATTTGTAATTTTTTTTAATGTGTTTTGTGCAACCTTTTTGTTTTGGAAAACAGTTAACCAGAGTTCTGAAGTCGCAGTAATCATTGTAGTGTAAATCGTTATTGCGTTCTAACGTTCGCCTTTACTTTTAACTCTTAACTTCAGCGGTAATCCCGACGAGCGCAAACACCTGCGATAAACCCCTTATCGCTTGCACCCAAACATTTGTGCTCAACTCATAGTCTGGCTCTTAGCCTGTGGTATCCCCACCTATACTGAAAGTTCCTAGACTTAGATCCAGGCCATTGACAGGCTATGTAAACATATCCAGCAGAAGAAATTACACTCCCGTGTAGAAGAGATCATTTCCCCACACACAACATATAGCCCTAATCTGCCATAACCCAAAATACCTAACCACCCCCTAGCCTATTAACCCCTGCACCACCACAACTCCCAAACTCAAAAAGCCCCCTAACCTGTTAACCCCTAACCTGCCACCCCCAAACGCAATAAACACACTAACTTATTAACCCCTAAACACAAACTACTCCTACACTACTTCTACCTAACAACTTACCCCCCCCCCCCACCTCTAATATCCTCTAAGTTGGAAAAATAAGAAACAATAAACTTAAAAAACAATAAAAAAAAGTAACATTACATAAAAACAAAACAACACTTACAAAAATAAAAAAACACAGTTATGCCTCCTAAACCCCCCCCCAAAAAAAAAAAGCCTAAGCTATACAAAAAAACAATTCTAAAAATAACCCTATCCTAAAAAAAAGATTACCCTGAAAAGGGCATTTAGTTGAGCATTAACCTTAGATGGGCATTTGGTAGGGCAGTACCCTAAAAAATTACAGCTCTTTTGCTGCTAAAAAAAATAAATGTATAGTAAAACGCCTCTCGGCAATGCCGCCTAATAATATAGATGTCGGCAGCTTGGAATATTTTGCAGAATCGCTTGACATCATGCGGATCACTTTGAATATATCGCTGCATTGCAGCATTTGCTATCATCGGGGCCTCAGTATTGGGCTTTGGTTTACAAACAGATATAAGGTAAGGAAGCAAGTGTGTGTACACAAAGTGTTAACATAATGAGATCTAATTTTACCTGCAAGCACAACCTTTACAATAGGCTGTGGTTTCAAAGCACAAAACTAGCAATTTCATATACATAAATAAGCCTGAAAATGCTTTTATCATACATTTTATACTCAGCAGCAGGTATAACAAGATATTGGAAATACATTAAGGGAAAAACTATTTTACAGTATACAGTCCTTTTTAAGGGTTACATTTGTCTCTGGAATATTTATTTAATATACTGGGGGATTTTAGTGGCATTGATTTTTGTCTCAGTTTATTTCTATGTACCTTGCACTGTAAACTGCATTTACTTGTTGCTGTTTATATTTTACTACTTAGCTGTGTCTGTTATTTCCTTCATTATTTTATTTGTGTGCACTAAAATTTTGACATTCCATGGAGTATGCAAATACTGTCCCCCCAGCACCTTTATCAGACCCCCTTGAGGTTACAACTACTGACTAGATTTTCCCTCCGACTGTGTGTTTAACTTGCAAATTTGTCCCAGTTTGCCATCCAGCATAATTAGGCAACATATGTGTGTCACATTGCATGCATTCAGGTCAAACTGCTGCATTTTTTACTACAAAAAATATTTGTACTCCACCTCTTCTTATGATACGGTACCACAAGAGGTTACAGTTCCTTTGGTCCTTAATCAACATGTGGAAATTCCTAGTACTTTTCAGGAGTCTATGTCAGAGAGTTCTGGTGGTCTCTCAAATGGTGTAATATCGTCAGATGACCAAGATTCTATACCTGGTTTGGATTCAGGTAGCTCCTTTATGTTCAAGGTAGAACATTTACCTGCTTTACTTTATGAGGTTCTTAAAAGCTTAGGCCTATCAGAGAACAAACCTGCTGAAGACAAACCTGTAAATCAACTTAATTTGATTTTTAAGCTGTCCCCAAAGACTGCAGAAGTCTTTCGAGTTCCTGATTTGGTCACTGAAATAATCTCTAATGAATAGTAAAAGCCTGGAATTCCATTTGCTCCTTTTTCTAGATTTAAAAGGATGTATCCCTTACCAGAACAAAATTTGGAACTTTAGGGATCTATTCCAAGCGTTTATGGAGCTACTGTATATCTACACTCGAAAAGAGTATACCATGCCCTTAGAGAACAGTACATCATTCAGAGAATAGCAAATAAGAATCTATTCTTAGGGGCCTATTTATCAAAGTGTCAATCTTGGTGCATTCGTTGGAGTGAATACGCTCGCCAGACATCGCTGCCGCGAATCCACATCTGATGCCCTTATTTATTAAAAAGTCTGTCAAAAACATGCGTGTCGAGTACAGCACGATGAGCATCGGACTGTTGATAAATAAGAGTCATCGATGTTGCGGATATTCTGTTGTTTCCAACTTTATATTTACCATATCATTACTGTCCAGGAACAAGCACATTTCTCTAAAGCTAATCTTTTATGTTTCATCTGTTAATGTCCAAGAAATGGCTAGATTTATACCTGAACAAACGATAATATCTCATTGTTTTATTTATTTGTTATACAAAAAATCTGATATATGATATTTTCACATAAATTAATGTGTATTTGTATCTCATGTTTTTTTCTTTTTTTAAAATGGCTATTAATGCTAGAAGTTGCACATACTTGTATATATATATGTGTTATGTTAGAAATCTTTTCCAAACATATCTACATGTCCCTAACTAAATAATGTTGTCTTTCATATATCTGTGTTTATACCACTATATAGTGTAAATATATTATTATTCTGAGCAAGAATACTATGCAAATATAACATATAATCAGGGTATCATATGTATTTATTTGCAATCAATGGATATTTTAAGAGCTGGGCCAGTTTTATCTCTGCACCTGTGTAACCCTTCCTGATTGCAGTCTAGTTTTAAACACCACCCCTACACAGGTGTTATAAAATGGGCTGGCATATAAGATGACATTTCTTAATGAAAATTAAATTCAAGAGAAGGAAGAAAAACACTAAAAATATCATGACAGTAAAAAGGTGATTTTAATTTCTGCTGTATCTGATTCATAACAGTTTAATATTAGGTGGACTATCCCTATGAGCTATCATTTTAAGATTATATTGAATCAAACATCAATCGATTTTTAAAATCATTGTCAAAAATATTACACTGTGTGTCCTAATGTCATCATCAATGTTTAACTTTAATACTAATTTCACATATACATACTTTCAAAGTATAATACACAATGTAACAAATGGCACTTACAAATTCTGATGAGTGATCAATGACACAAGTATCAAGCAATTTGATTAGTTAGTGATAATAAATAATGTATATTTAACTCAGATTGGCTTATGTCATAAATCATGTGATTATGCATTTCCCAATCAAAAGTGGTGACAAATTTCACTAGTTTGTGGGTTGTTTAGGGGTTCGAGTATTGCGTCCAATTTGGTGCAAAGTACTGCATCAAATTTGGTGCGAAATGCAGTGGGACTTGTATTACTTTCGTTAAACATGGTGAAATTAGATTGATCAAAAAAAGGAAGTTAGCTATAGTATGTAATGTATTTATTTCATTTTTATCCCTATATCTACTAGTCCTGCTGCCAGACAGACATTACCTGTCATTAAAACTACTTTTGAAATATATCTGTCCCTTGAAATTACATGTGATTATAATATTATTTAACATATTATTTAGATACTGAACATGCATCATTGTCGTCTGTGTGATTTAGAAAGAGTATACAATTGTAATCAACTTTCTAATTTACATAAATAAGTATTAAGCTTCATTCTCTTGCAGCATCTAACATAACCTTTCTGGGTTTTCAGACTCCCATTGATTTCCATGGCATTCGCGGCCTCAAGGGTGGAGGTTTGAACGATAGGTACGCTGTGGGGGAAAAGACGCGAGCGTACCTGTTGAATGTTTAATAACTTGGGAAGAGGGTCAAATAGAGTCGAATGTGAATTCGAAACATCTGGAATGACACAAGCATCAATCTGCATTGGATTGAAATCACAGGAGCGTACATTACGTCACACATTTCAACATTTGACAAGGTTGATGCTTTGTTAATTACAGCGGATTCAATTTGCGTCAAATATGACGCGAGATTTAAGCGGATTCCATCATATTATCAGTTGAAGCTTTGATAAATCGGCCCCTTAGAAAGCTTTTTCTATAAACAGGATATCTCTTCAAACCAGCTGTTGGCATTGCATTTGTTGCAGGTGTAGCTTTATAGTGTGACTCTTTATCAGAACTAGCTTCAGATCAGTCCTCTGTAGTGGATTTACAAAGTTGTATTAAAGTACTGATCATATTGGAAACCAGGTCCTTCTAGGTCCAAGCAGAACAAGAAGTCGACTTCCAACTCTAAATCTGCATGAAGGCGCGGCTCCAGAACCAGACTCGATACTGGTAGGGGGCAGATTAAATATTGTTCAGGGGTCTGGTTTTGTTCAGTTCAGGATCCCTGGGTTTTGAACATCTTATCATAGGGTGACAGGATAGGTTTTCAATCCAGACCTCCTCGAGGACGGTTCCTTCTGTCTCACTTCCTTAAAAATCCTTTAAAGGCGGCTGCCTTTTTTCAGTGTGTTCAAGATCTGGAACGAATGGGGGTTATTCATCCTGTCCCTGTCTCAGGGCAGGGTCAGGGGTTTTACTCCAACCTCTTTATTGTTTCCAAAAAAGAGGAAATTGTGAGACCCCTTCTGGATTTAAAGACACTGAACAGCATTTTAAAAGTTCCAAACCATCTGCACAATCTTGCTGCTAGTACAACAGGGCCAGTTAATGTCCACTATAGATCTGAACGATGCAAACCTTCTTCTCCCTATACACAAGTTACATTATCAGTTCCTCAGCCTTTTAGGATAAACATTTACAATTTGTAACCCTTCCTTATTGGCAGTAGTCAGAGCACAAAAAATATCTGTAGCCATTTACCTGGACAATATTCTTGTTCAGGCACCATCTCTGCCTATCTCACACTCACAGACTTACATCATTCCTACTAAATCATGGATGGAAAATAAGTGTTTCCAAAAGTTATTTATTCCCCAGTACGAAAGTTTGGTTTCTGGGGGTATCCATAGATTCAGTTTCCATGCGCCTGTCACTAACAGAACCGCGCAGGTTGAAGCTTCAGAAAGCATGTGCCATTTTACAGTGGTCTGCTTTTTTCAACTGTAGCTCACTGTATAGAGGTAATTCGTCTGATTGTGGCAGCTTCAGACACGGTTACTTTTGCTCATTTTTACTTGTGTCCTCTTCAGCTGTATATGCTGAAACAGTGGTCAAGTGTTTACGATCAGTTGGATCAATAGATTGCCTTGAATTTCTCAGTAAGACAGTCCTTATCCTGGTAGACAGACATTTAGTCTATAGTCCTTGGGGCTTCATTCCTTTGCCTATCTTGGATGATCATTACAACAGATGCCAGTCTTTCAGGCTGGGGCGCAGGTTGGGGAGTTCGAAGAGTGCAAGGAGTTTGGTCTCCTCTGGAGGCGAGGTTACCAATAAACATCTTGGAACTCCAAGTGATTTTTCGGGCCCTCTAGTCGTGGCCTCTCCTGAAGCAAGAGAAATATATTTGGTTCCAGTCAGACAAAGCCACAGCTGTAGCATACATAAATCATCCAGGGGGGACTCAAAGTCCTCAAGCAATGAAGGAGGTTGCCCAGATATTGTGGGCAGAACATTATCATTGTATCCTATCAGCGATACACATTACAGGGGTAGAGAATTGGGAAGCGCACTATCTCAATTGTCAGTCTCTGTATCCAGGGGAATGGTCTCTTAGTCAAAAGATATTCAATCAGATTGTCTTCAAGTGCGGCTATTTCAAAGTTGTGGCATTTTCGTCTGGCCTATGTATTCCCTCCAATTGCTCGGATCAAGCAAGAGAATGCCTCTGTCATTCCTATTGCCCCTGCCTGGCACCCAGGACCTGGTATGCAGATCTGATTCAAATGTCCAGTTCTCCTCCATGGTTTCTTCCTCAACCAGAGTACCTCTTATCTCAAGGCCATCTATACTATCAAAACCCAAAATCTCCAAGTTTGATGGCATGGAGGTTGAACACTTAATTTGAAAACATAGACGTATTTCAGATATGGTTGTTGATACTCTTATACGGGCCAGAAAACCTGTCACTAGAAGGACTTGGTAAAAGATTTGGAAATCCTATTTTACGTGGTGTAAGGCTTACAGTATCAGATGGAATCCTTTTAGAATTCCGAGAATTCTTCAGTTTCTTCAAGACGAGTTAGACAAGTGTCTGTCAGTTAGATCTTTAAAGGGTCAAATATTGATTCTTTCTGTTTTATTTCATTTACCAGATGTTCAGATTTTGTTCAGGCTTTTTCTCGAATTAGATTTGTTATAAAGTGTTTTTTTGGCAGGAAATTCCTTCAGGTCGCAGTGTCTGGCAAATAGGATCTGTCTTCTTTTTGTCCCACCAATTTTCTCGTGGACTCCAGCTTGGCTTGTGGACTTTTACCACCTAAAAAAATATGCTTACCTGATCATTTCTTTCAGGATGGTGAGAGTCCCCAACACCCCGCCAAGTTTCTTTTTAATTTAGCAGCAGTTTTCTTTGCACCTCTTCATCCCCTTCTTTACCTTTCCTACCTTTCTGTTCACCCTTCATTTGCTCAGCTATACGTTAAACTGAGTAGTACATGGAGGTGGGAGGGTTTAAGAGCTCTTGTTGTTTGGGGTTCTTTGCCTCCTCCTAGTGGCGGGAATTCAATCCCACACGTCATGGTTTGTGGACTCTCATAACCCTGAAATAAATTAATTTATCAGATAAGCATGAATTTTGTTTTCAACTTTGACCAGAAACTTAAAAAATATCATCTGGGTGGCAAACCTACTGGGAATTAGAAGTGAGTAGCTGTTGAGCTGTGGAGTCAGCCGTCTAAGGATTACAGGGGCCAATTCAGAAAGTATGTTAAAATGTGAACCCTTTAATATAATAAAGTTAATTAAATAAAATTACTCTAAAACATAATGTGATAAAGAAAAGGGTTCTGCTATGTTGCAACCTAAGCTTCTTTTACTGCTGAGGACACTTACAGGCCCATTTATCAAGCTCCGTACGGAGCTTGAAGGGCCGTGTTTCTGGCGAGTCTTCAGACTCGCCAGAAACACAAGTTATGAAGCAGTGGTCTAAAGACCGCTGCTTCATAACCCTGTCCGCCTGCTCTGAGCAGGCAGACAGGAATCGCCAGAAATCAACCCGATCGAGTACGATCGGGTTGATTGACACCCCCCTGCTGGCGGCCGATTGGCCGCGAGTCAGCAGGGGGCGGCGTTGCACCAGCAGCTCTTGTGAGCTGCTGGTGCAATGTTAAATGCGGAGAGCTTATTGCTCTCCGCATTTAGCGAGGTCTTGCGGACCTGATCCGCAGTGTCGGATCAGGTCCGCAAGCCCTTTGATAAATGGGCCCCTTAGTGACAGCTATAAATTGGTTACTACAGTGTGGAATATATCAGTGTTAAATCTGGAGTCTACAGGGAATGGAAATCCCACAATTTTCTGAATTAAACTACAGGGAATGTATCTCAAAGTGTTTAATGTCCCCTTAAAAGGACACTGAACCCAAATTTTATTTTGTGATTCAGATAGAGCATGCAATTTTAAGCAACTTTCTAATTTACTCCTATTATCAAATGTTTTTCATTCTCTTGGTATCTTTATTTGAAAAGCAAGAATTTAAGTTTAGATCCCGGACCATTTTTGCTGAACAACCTGGTTTATTAGTGCTGATTGGTTGATACATTCACCCACCAATAAACAAGTGCTGCCCTGGGTTCTAAACCAAAAATTGTCTGGCTCCTTAGCTTAGTTACCTTCTTTTTCAAATAAAGATAGCAAGAGAACAAAGAAAAATTGATAATAGAAGTAAATTAGAAAGTTGCTTAAAATTGCATGCTCTATCTGAATTACGAAAGAAAAAATTTGGGTTCAGTGTCCCTTATATATGTATGTGTGTATGTACTGTATATATATATATATATATATATATATATATATATATATATATATAATATATTTGACAGATTGAAATAAGTTTACTTTTTTGATTATAAATTCCATATCACATTTTATGAATTTGGCACAGAAGTCATAAAACACAAGGTATTCATTGGGTATAATTAAAATTACTTTTGAGTGCTACTCACTATTCAGACTCAAAGGATATATATATATTTTTCTTTGTGGGTCAATTTGCTGCCTCATCTGAATGCCTTAGTGTATTAGCAGTCATACAGACTACCTCTCAGCAATCATTGGTATGTTAAGTGCTAATCAGTGGTTACACAAAGTGCTGAAAAGAATTGTAGTAAGGCAGAATAGAATACATTAGCATATTCCTTATTAAAGTGAGAGCACTAAGTTAATTTGGCATTGCAAGGATAAAAAAGGAAATACATATGTATATATTATATATTTATTATGGCGTAGATTTTATTCTAAGTGAAATGCTTAGCACTACATTCCATATAGACAGCAATTAAACAAATACTGTTAAATGAATAGTGATATGCTATTAAACTAAAATAAACCCATCCCTGTACTTTATACTGTTGTTAATTAATGACTTTAAAAAGACATTGAATTAGTTTATGCATATGACGCTATTAAGTTTATGCATATAAGTACTATTTAAACATGTTTTATACATACATACGTACAGTATATATAGATAAATAGATAGAACATGCAATTGTAAAGAACTATCTAATTTTCCTATATTATCAATTATGCTTCATTCTATTGGAATCTTTTGCTGAAGGAGCTAGCTGAACACAGCAACTAGCTCCCAGAAGTACTTTGCTGCTCTTGAGCCTACCTAGGTATACTTTTCAACAAAGGATACCAAAAGAACAAAGCTAATTCGATAAAATAAATAAATTGGAAAGTGTGTATGCAAATTGAAAAGTAAATTAAAATTGCATGCTCTATCTGAATCATTTTAATGTTGACTTTACTGTCCCTTTAAGTATAAAAGGTTAAAGGGCCATAATACCCAAATGTTTAAACACTTGAAAGTGATGCAGCATAGCTGTAAAAAGCTGATTAGAAAATATCACTTGAACATCTCTATGTAAAAAAGAAAGATATTTTACCTCAAAAGTTCCTCAGTAGCCACCTCCCATTGTAAAGGATTTCTAAGCAGCATTTTAGTGTGTTTGTCCTGGGACATCTGAAGGGACTAGCATCGTGCACTCTCATATTATTTCACCAATCAGGTAAAGGAAGCTTACTTTGAAATCTCATGAGAGTTAAGTCAAATCTCATGAGATCACAGTAAGAGTTCATGACCTCAGCACTGCTGATGCTGATTGGCTGCTGTTCATTTCTTCATTTTTTTTTTTATTTTTTTACCTGCAGCTGGGAGCAGCTGAGTATAACTTTTTACACAGAACTTACTCTGCTGAGCTGAGGAAATTGTGAGGTAAAATATCTTCCTTTTTTACATAGAGATGCTCAGGTGATATTTTCCTGTCAGCTTTTTACAGTTATACTGCATCAGTTTCAAGTGATTTAGCATATGAGTATTATGTCCCTTTAAGCTAAAGATAGTTAAATAGATTTTGAAAATTATAAGTGAGTGTTTGTGTAGACCTCATTCCTAGGGATAGCATGCTCACTGGGACCCCCATGATTTAAAGTTCCATGAGGCAGCAAGATATTCAAAAGGGATCAGTTGCTATCCTGAGAAAGCTGGCAAAATATTCCAAGTGGCTGACATTAGTGTTAAAAGATAGCATTGCAGATACCACTATCAACAAACTAACCGTTTTGATTTTTACTGTGCTGTAAAATTGTACTGGGAAGAATACATATATACTATTCAATCCCCTGCATTTCCCAATAGCTAATCAATTATACATCTGCTTCATATTCCCACTGTATAGGAAGTGATCTTCGCCTTACTCATGTGTTGAATCTAAAATATATGCATCGGATTAACACTTGTTATGTACCTTTGTTTCGTTAATACGTTTAACTTGTTTTAATTGAAAACCACAAGCTTCTGGAAAGTTTAAAACCTGATGGACGATGGGACATTTTACCTTCTATATCCAATTTGGAGAGCCCACATACATGAAAATGGAGAGTTATATAAATCTGAGTGTGCTAATTCTTGGACTGACACTCAAGTTCTGACAATCTCATAGAATGTAACTACACTTTTATTATCTCTTTGATTCCAAAAGCTTGTTTGTAGAAAAAAAAGATAGCATCGCAATTTATGTAAAGTAAAGGATACCTTTTAAATATTTAAACAAACCTGTTAACCTCTAAAACTGACAACCCCCCCCTCCGCAATAAACTCCCTACACTACGTAAGCCTCCTAACCACCAATACCCCACCGTAAACTACCCCTACACTACTTAACCCCCTAACAGCTAACCCCCCAAGACCCCTAATGTAAGACCCCCTAAGTTACAAAAAATAAAAAAGACTACGGAAAAAAAATACCAAAAAAAAATAGTAAGCCTATCTTAAAACTAAAGTTCCCCTTAAAAAAAAAACCACCCCTAAAAAATAACTATACTAACTCTAAAAACCTACTTTAAATATTGCAATGAATAGGGCATTTATCGGGCAGTTCCCCTAGTTGAAGTTATTAGCTCTTTTGCATCCAAAACACCCTATACTAAAACCAAAGCAATCCCCACACCCCCAATAAAAAAAATCTTTAAAAAAAAAACTATTCTAAAAAAGATGACCTGAAATGGGCATCAGCGATTCAGCTCTTTTGCTAACAGTAAACTAAAAAAAAATGCTTAACCTCAAATGCTAGTACTACCCAACTTGAATCTGGCTCCTTAGGTGGGCAGTTCCAGCGGCGCTTCCCTCTTCTATCAGGTGGCGCTCCTCAGGGGCTGTCCTCTTCATCTTCTGATCTTCTATCCGAAGCTGCTTCTTTTCTTATGATCTTCCATCCAATGTCCTCTTCATACAGTCTCCAAAGCACACTAAAGATTGAATGTTAGGTTTCTCCTCATATAGGGGTGCCCTTGCATTTCTATTGGCTAATTTTTGTATTCTTAGTCCAATCTGCCAATCGAATGAAAGCTATTTCTATTGGCTGATTGAACTAAGAATTAAAAAATCAGCCTGCTGATTTGAGCCTGCAGCTTCCCCAACAAAAAGAGACAGAGGACAGGAGCGGTCTGGGTCCAGGGTTTCGCAGTAACTCAGTGCTTGACAAATATGTGTAAAATCTAAAAGGCAGCTGAAAAATCTAGAAGAAGCCAGATGTTGTTTAGTATTTGTGTATAATTATAATACATTTATAACAAAAGCAAACTAAATAGTCACACTTTTTCACAAATCCTAAGAGTGCTTTCATTTTGTGCTATATATATTGTAACCGGAATTGCACCCAAGTTCTTTTTCCTTTTTTTAAAGGTACATAGCTTCATCATTTTTTATTTGATTTTGAAAAAGAGGCTAAAAAAAGCTACAGCCAATCAGAGACCATAATGCCAGAGTCATTACTGCCAATGGTCAGGGACTTTTCAGTGCTAGCTGCCTTGAGTCGAACCTACATACGCTCTCTCTCTCCCCCAATGCAACAATCACTCTGGAGAGTGCCACCATTGACAAAAATTGTGCGGAGCACAACAGTCTCTCTGTTAGGGTTTCACCCTGCTTTGTTTGCTGATTGCTGCTGGCTGCCATTTTACTCACCTCTCTCACTGAATCTGCTGCAGAGTGTGTAACGCTGCTCACTCACCTAGGCGCCCTCTTATGGCCAAACTGGTGAACATCATCAGTGTGAGACAGGTTGCAGTCCCAGAATTATGATGTAATCACTTATTATTTAAAGGACCTCTGTTTAGTATGCTTTTGCCCTTGCGTTTGCTCATACTTATTTGTGAGTTCCTGTGTTCCAGTTCCTGTGTATTACCTGGCTTGGCTGATGTCCCTTCTGGTTCCTGATTCCTGGCTTGTTCCTGATTCTGCTGTTCTCTTTGTTCCTGACTACGGCTCGTCTGACTACTCGCTTTGGCTCCTGACCTGGCTTGTCTGACTACCAGCTCTGGTTTTGACTCCTGGCTTGTAGTTTTGCTTTTGGACTCTTTATTATTTTTTTTGTTATTATTAATAAGGTGTGATTATTTTTGCATTTTACGTCTCAGTCTGATTCCTGGTACCCTGACATTACGCAAGGGCTATTAATCCTCATGGTGCTAATAATCCACCTTTACCCACCATCATTTCCAGGATAGATGAACAGGATCACTGCTTGGATCAATTTGCACTAGCCCTGCAAACTTTTCTGACTCGCTCCTTCTTTGCTGCTAAACGACTCATGTCCATTCAGCAAGATACACGATCTGTTGCTCAGTATGCCATTGAGTTCCGTACGCTTGCCGCAGAGGTAGGTTGGAACAATGAAGCCCTTATTGCCGCCTTCTTTCATGGGCTCTCTGATGCGATTAAAGACAAAGTTGCCAGAGATTTACCAGAGGATCTCAAAGCTTTGGTGTCTTTTTTAGTCTCGACTGGCGTAGGTCCGACATTTTTTCATGGTCTCCACAATTTATTTCCACTTGCCCTCGGAAACCAGTCAAAATCCTGTGCACTTCTTTGGTATCTCAATTGCCAGAGGAGTACCAAGAGTTCCTAGACGTTTTTGACAAGATGCGTACAGGTACGTTACCTCCTCACCGGTCTTACGATTGTGCCAAAGACCTGCAACCCAGAGCCTTTCCTCTTTGGGGGGGTAAATCCCGGTCCCGAGGAGGAAAGGCTCTGGGTTGCAGGTCTTTGGCACAATCGTACTTGGTACTCCTCTGGCAATTGAGATACCGAAGAAGTGCACAGGATTTTGACTGGTTTACAAGGACAATTGGAAATACATTGTGGAGACCATGACAAAATTGTGGACCTTCGCCAGTCGAGACTGGGATTGTGCTTTTGGAGCCATGGATAACCCAAAACAACCGGAAAATGCAAAGAGTTTATTACTTGGAACTGGAGGTTTTCAAAATGGAGAGCCCCAACAGCTATGGATAACGGAGCGGTTTTGTGATTAACAAGTGCGGACTGAAGGGGCCTGCCATCAATGGCCTCAATAGCAAGCGGAACGGACCGAGGCAATACAGGAATGGAGTGCTGTGATACAAAAGTACTGTCAGTGAAATAGTCCACAGCACCGGAGTCAACAAGAGCCTGGGTGACTATCGAGGAGTGCACACAGGAAAGGACAACCGTGGCCAAAGGTTTCTCCTTTAGCGGTTCCGGGGACGAGGATAAACCACCCAAGGTCTGCCCCCGACAGCCGTGTAGGACAAGACTTTAAAAGGTGGCCCTGTAACCCGCGATAGAGGCAGAGCCCCTCTCTCCTCCTAAAGGCCCTCTACGCCACGGAGAGACGTCTGAATCTCAACTGCATTGGCTCAGCAGTACCTGGTGACTCGGGACCAGGAGGCATGGAAGGAGAGGGAGGCATGGGTGGGATCGAAAACGTAGGAGACAGCTGGACAGGAGGCTTCCACAAGACAAGCACTCCTTTAAAAAGAGGGCCTCTCACTGAGTCTGATGTCAATTAGGATTAAAAAAGACACCAAAGCTTTGAGATCCTCTGGTAAATCTCTGGCAGCAACTTTGTCTTTAACCGCATCAGAGAGCCCATGAAAGAAGGCGGAAACAAGGGCTTCATTGTTCCAACCTACCTCTGCGGCAAGCGTACGGAACTCAATGGCATACTGAGCAACAGATCTTGTATCTTGCTGAATGGACATGAGTCGTTTAGCAGCAGAGAAGGAGCGAGCCGGAACATCAAATACCCTTCAAAAGGAGGCCACAAATTCAGGGTGATTAGAAATCACTGGTTTATTAGTCTCCCACAAGGGATTTGCCCAAGCAAGAGCCGTGTCAGAGAGTAAAGTGATGAGAAATCCCACCTTATCTCTGTCAGAGGGAAACGCCTGAGGTAACATCTCAAAGTAAATGCCCACCTGGTTCAAAAACCCTCTGCACTGGTTAGGATCGCCTTCATATCGCTGAGGTAGAGGTGGAGAACCGGACATGCTCCTGGTAGGACTAGGTACAGCAGTGGAAACAGGAGCAGCTATAACTTGTGCGACACTCTGATCCAAATGTGCAGTGTGAAGTCAGAAGGGTTTGCAGGGCTAGTGCAAATTGATCCAAGCGGTGATCCTGTTCATCCATCCTAGAAATGATGTTAAATCGTTTGGTGTTAGGTAGGCCATATAAATCGATTTTAAATGTGATTCCCGCCAGGGCGTCAAGACCCAAGCCTTATCTATTAATCTAAGGCTATTTGCTATATCCTGTCTAGTGATATTAGGAAAATACCTTATCCATTTATTTTTTACATATTCCAATGCGTCGACCGAAGCGGCACAATTCAAAATAAAATATAGTGGGGTGATAGAATATATCCCATTACGGTATAAGTTGATTCTACTACATAGATCACCCAGCGACCAATTTAACCCATGTTCCTGTTTTAACCCTATAAAAAAATTCCACAGCTGTAGGTAAGCATAAAAGTCTTTCTTCTCTAATCCATATTTATTACAAAGAACTTGGAAGGATTCAGGTTTTAAATCAGCTCTAGCTGTTTGTTTAACCCAAATTAAACCCTTCTCTTGCCAATGCCGGAACACTATATTTGATAGGCCAGGTGAAAAATTGGGGTTTCCTATAATAGGGAGATATTCTGACATGAAAGGAGTGCATTTGGACTCCCAACAGGACTTCTGCCATGCTATCGTTATATTTTTAATGGTTATTAAATTACAGATGTTTGATGGCAGAGCGCTTGGTGGGCAGTGCAATATAGCGTTCAGCTGAAATGGAGCTACTAAGTTTAATTTGTAGTTCAGAAGGGTAACCTGCTCCTTTTCAGTGATCCAATCTATCGCGAATTTGGCCAGCACCGCTAGATTATAGTATTTGTTATTGGGTAACGCTAGACCTGCCGCTACTCTGGGCTTCGTTAGACGCTCAAAGGCAATCCAGGGTTTAGCTCCTTTCCAAATAAATCTGGAGCAAGCTCTGTTAAACCTTTTAATATCTGCTTTAACCAAGAACACCGGAATATTTTGTATTAGGTATAGCAATTTTGGGAAGATTTGTGATTTAAGCAACATAGTGCGTGCAGAGAGAGATATTGGTAGGTTGATCCAGTCCTCCAATTTATTTATACATACATTAAAACACTTGGGGAAATGTAATTGTTACCACTTCTTCTAAGGATTTACACTTACTCTAATGCCCAAATAGTTAATGATTTAATTACTTTAACTGGGACTTTATAAAAGAATGCTTGATGCTGCTATCTATAGACTTATATAGCCATAGAAGTTCCGATTTCGTCAGGTTAATCCTATAGCCTGAAATACTGCCAAACAGATTAATATCGGCTATGGCCCTTGGTAAATGAACCTTAAGATTACTTAAAAATAATAATAGGTCATCTGCATATAATGATAGCACGAGTTTCTGATCTCCTATTTGAATTCTATCAAGATTTTGGTGTAGCATGATAGTTAGGGGTTCCAATGAAATATTGAAGAGAAGCAGGGACAGTGGGCAACCTTGCCAAGTACCTTTGTGCAAAAAAAACTGCTTAGATAGTAAATTGTTGATAACCAGAGTGGATACTGGTGTACTATATATCAAATGTATAAAATTATTTATATGGCCTGTAAAACCAAACTGTTTTAGTGTAAAAAAGAGATGGTCCCAACTAATATGGTCAAAGGCTTTCTCTGCATCGACCATTAATAATGCAGCATCCATTAAATTCTTAGCCTCCGAGTACTTACATTTATTCCAGAGAGCATCTAACGTCAACATTACTTTTCACATATTTTTCACAGGATTCCTGCCTGCCATAAAACCTGTTTGGTCCTCGTGAATTATAATGCCTAAGTAACCTTTCAATCTTTTTGCTATGATAGAGGCTAACAGTCTGTAATCATAATTCAGGAGAGAAATTGGTCTATATGAGGTGGGAAGTTCTGGGTCTTTGTTTTTTTTAGGAATCAAAGTGATATTTGAGGCCGCAAAGCACCGTGAGCATCTGATATCGTCAGAGAAATATAGATTAAATTTGCACAATACAGAGGAAATCTGTTTCTTTAGAATTCTACGGGTAGTAACTCTGGGCCTGCGGCTTTGTTTGTCTTTGCAGCCTTAATACAATCAGAAATCTCCTGGAGAGAGATGGGTTTATTTAAGTCTGTCATTATTTCTTGCGAAAATTTTGGTAATCTGATATTTCTCCAAAATAGTTGGAGAAATAGCAATTCAAACAGGTGGGCACAGGCAATATCAGGTTACAGGCAAAGTCCGACAACAGGTAAGCAATCAGTATACAGACAAGGAGGCCCATTTATCAAGCTCCGTATGGAGCTTGTGGGCCCGTGTTTCTGTCTTCAGACTTACCAGAAACAGCAGTTATGAAGCAGCAGTCTAAAGACTGCTGCTCCATAACCCTGTCTGCCTGCTCTGAGCAGGCGGACAGGAATCACCACAATTCAACCCAATCGAGTATGATCGGGTTGATTGACACCTCCTTGCTGGCGGCCCATTGGCCGCGAGTCTGCAGGGGGCAGCTTTGCATCAGCAGCTCTTGTGAGCTGCTGGTGCAATGCTGAATAGGGAGAGCGTATTGCTCTCTGCATTCAGCGAGGTCTTGCGGACCTGATCCGCACTGTCGGATCAGGTCCGCAAGATCTTTGATACATAGGCCCCAAGAAGTCTAACCCAGGAAGCAGGAAAGCTAAACTTAATTTGGGCATCAGTCTGGAGCCCCAAGGCAGAACACTGTGCAATCTGCATTCTTATCGCAAAAACGGAAGGGTCTCTGCAGAAAAAATGGCAGTGGCACTTAAAAAAATTTTTTGCCTGCACTTTTAATTTCTGCCTGCGGTGTCACTGTTCCATTCTATTTCAATGGAAATATTAGCTACGTTCCCCTCTTTTCAATTTCCTTTCACTTCCTGATCTCCAGTGCGGTACAGGGAACAGCACATTGCAGAAAAGGTAAGTCAGGGCTTAACAAATGTATTCTAGGAGTGTAGGAGCCAACCAAAATACTTAGACAGATTTTTTTTTGTTCTTTAATAAGTGTGTGTGTTTATGTTGTATGTTGTGTATGTATGTTGTATGTTGTGTGTGTATGTGTATATGGTGTGTGTGTATATGGTTGTGTGTGTACATGGTGTGTGTGTGTATATGGTGTGTGTGTGTGTGTATATATGGGTGTGTGTATATGGTGTGTGTGTGAGTATATGGTGTGTGTGTATATAGGGTGTGTGTGTATATGGGGGGTGTGTGTGTGTATATATGGTGTGTGTGTGTATATGGTGAGTGTGTGTGTGTGTATGGTGTGTGTGTGTGTGTATATGGGGTGGGTGTGTGTATATGGTGTGTGTGTATATGGGGGGGTGTATATGGTGTGTGTGAGTATATGGTGTGTATGTGTGTATGGGGTGTGTGTATGTATATGGTGTGTGTATGTGTATATGGGGGGGTGTATATGGGGTGTGTGTGTATATATGGGGTGTGTGTGTATATGGTGTGTGTATGTGCATATGTTTGTGTGTGTGTATATGGTGTGTGTGTGTGTGTGTATATGGTGTGTGTATGTGTATATGTTTGTGTGTATATGGTGTGTGTGTGTATATGGTGTGTGTATATGTTTGTGTGTATGGTATGTGTGTGTGTATATGGTGTGTGTATATATGGGGGGTGTGTGTATATATGGTGTGTGTGTATATATATATATATATATATGGTGTGTGTGTATATATATATATATACATATATATATATATATATATATATATATATATATATATATATGGTGTATACACAGGCTGTACATGAACCTGTCCTCATGCACACCGAGTAAGGGCAACAAACACAGCAACACCAGCTTCTTAAAGACACTGCAGAAAAATGTTCACTAAAAAACATCTCATCGCAGAAAATTAAAAAAAAGTTCTGCCTCTGGGGTCTGGAGCACTAGTAGTCTTTTAAATCTGGATCCAAGCATGGGAAGGTGACCTCACAGAGTAGCTGGTCTTCCAGTCAATCAGTGACATATCTACAAGATGGTAGCACCCAAGCAGAAGTGGATCTCAGCAGCAATTGATGGTAGTTAAGTGGCAGGAAATGCATTACCCCTCCCCCACACAAGAAGATAAGGGGTCTTTCATCCTGTTTTAAAGGACCACTCAACATATGGAGATCTCAATAGATAGCAATGAATGCAATGACTGCAATTAAGCTCTACTCACTGCCACATTAAACTTTAAATAATTTGTTTCCAATTTATTGTAATTTAAAGTTTTTAGCTTTTTCCCTGCCCCTTTGGTCACATGTTTGTGGCTATCCATTCACAGTTCTATCCTCAGCTCAGCATGAATGTGCCCAAGCTGAGAAACTGTGAACATAACACGTAGGAATGTGTACAGTATCTTAGAATGAGCATCTGTCACATGGAGTCCAGGGAGAAAAGTTACATCTATTGACAGCTTTATAGCTGCACCTATAAACAGTATATGCTACCAATCATTGCGCTCACATTAGATTATCTGTTTGAAAGTTTGGATGATGCATAATGAAAAAGGCATCATTTAGCTATGGGGTTTTTCATGTTATAATCTGTTATTATTTATGTTTTATCATGAAGCAGTGTATATAAATGAGAATAAAAATTGCTCAAAAGAGTGAAGAATCATGCTGCCCAATGGCACGGGAGCTGTGTGCGAGTGATGGCGCACTCTTAAATTACATATTAAAATTGCTGCATTGTGATTAGAAGAGAAAAATGTCACAGTATTATACAAACACATTGCAGTGTTTGTGTGAAATATTGTTAAGGGTGCCTATGTGAAGTGAGTGTGTGTATATGTGAGTGCAGTGGCATATTTAGGTTTTGTGCTGCCCTAGGCACTCAAAATTCTGATGCGCCACCAAGGGGTTATTCCTTTCCTTGATTAGGGAGAAATGTGTTGGGGGTTTTTCATGGCATTTACAAAGTAAATGTTTACATGGACTTGCTAAACACTTGATACACACATACACAGACACACACACACAAGTATACACACACGCACAAACACATATACACACACACAGTTATACACATACACACACTTACAAACACATATACACACAGTTACACACACACAGTTACACACATACACACACTTACAAACACATATACACACACACAGTTATACACATACACACACTTACAAACACATATACACACACAGTTATACACATACACACACAAACATATACACACACAGTTATACACATACACACACAAACACATATACACACACAGTTATACACACACTTACAAACACATACACACTCTTACAAACACATATACACACACGCACAAGTACATACGCACATGCACAAACACATATACACACACTTACAAACACTTATACACACACAGTTATACATATTCACACACGCACAAACATATAGACACACAGTTATACACTTACAAACACATATACACACACAGTTATACACACACTTACAAACACATATAGACACACAGGTATACACATACACACACAAACACATATACATACACTTACAAACATATACACACGCACAAGTACATACGCACATGCACAAACACATACACACACTTACAAACACATATACACACACAGTTATACATATTCACACACGCACAAACATATAGACACACAGTTATACACTTACAAACACATATATACACATACACACGCACAAACACACATATACGCACAAACACATACACATAAATCTATCTATTACTGCAATATATATGAAACCCCCAAGCACAGATTTTTATTTTTTTTGCAATAGTTTTTTTATTGAGGAAATAATTTGGCATACAAAGGATTGCAGCAATATACAATATGATTCCATAATTGTTTATAACAGGTTACATCTTATGGGTTACAAATTAGAGTTGCATATGTAATATACAATAATTGCTATCTAGATGGTGTGAGGCAAATAATATATGCTATTGCTGCAAGAAGAAAAGAGAAAAAAGAACAATTTAATAACATGCCAATGAAAATTTGAAATCTTCCTAGGGGGCCACTCTTGGACCTCACATCTCATGCAATAAATGACAATAGCGAGAGAGCAGTCGCAAATTGTCTGTCATGTTCTAACGACGGCTCACCGCGCAACTTTATTGAAAACGAACAATACAAAGTATAGGGAAAGGGGACATGCTGCTTAGAAGCCTGTATCTCAGGCATCTAAGCAGCTACAGACCCCCAAGACCCACCGTTGGAAAGGTAATCGCCTAACCTTTCCAACGTTGTAAGTACTGGGGATCTGTAAAAAAAAAAAAAAGTTAAAAAATGTTTTAGGTAAAAACATAAAAAATAAAAAAAATTCAGCTTAGCACCCAGGTTGGAAAGTGCTTAGCACTCAAAGTGTTAACATAACATAGTTATGTTAACCCTTTGAGTGCTAAGCACTTTCCCAACTGGGAGCTAAGCTGAATTTGTTTCTCTTGTTAAGTGTATCCAGTCCACGGATCATCCATTACTTATGGGATATTCTCATTCCCAACAGGAAGTTGCAAGAGGACACCCACAGCAGAGCTGTAATATAGCTCCTCCCCTAACTGTCATAGCCAGTCATTCTCTTGCAACTCTCAACAAGCTAGGATGTTGTAGGAGAGAGTGGTTAAATATAGTTAGTTTATTTTCTTCAATCAAAAGTTTGTTATTTTTAAATAGTACCGGAGTTGTGCTATTTTATCTCAGGCAGTAAATAGAAGAAGAATCTGCCTGAGGTTTCTATGATCTTAGCAGGTTGTAACTAAGATCCATTGCTATTCTCACATATGTCTGAGGGGATTACACAGATGAGGTAACTTCAGCGAGAGAATGGCGTGCAGTTTATTCTGCTATCAGGTATGTGCAGTTATAATTTTTTCTAGAGATGGAAAACACTAGAAAATGCTGCTGATACCGGATTAATGTAAGTTAAGCCTGAATACAGTGATTTAATAACGACTGGTATCATGCTTACTCCCAGGGGTAATACCCTTATGATATTGCAATATAAACGTTTGCTGGCATGTTTAATCGTTTTTATATATGCATTGGTGATAAAACTTTATTGGGGCCTAGTTTTTTCCACATGGCTGGCTTAAATTTTGACTAGAAACAGTTTTACTGAGGCTTTCCACTGTTATAGTATAAAAGTTACAGTTGGTGCAGTTAAAATTACAAACTGTGACATCCAGCTTCCCTCAGGAGTCCCCTGTATGTGATATAGGACATCTCTAAAGGGCTCAAAGGCTTTCCAAAGTCGTTTATTGGGGAAGGTAGGACCACAGCTTGCTGTGGCAGTTGGTTGTGACTGTTAAAAAAAAAAAAAACACGTCTATTTCGTTTTTTTTATCCGTTTTTTGAACTAAGGGGTTAATCATCCATTTGCAAGTGGATGCAATGCTCTGCTAGCCTATTACATACACTGTAAAAATTTCGTTTGATTTACTGCATTTTTTCACTGTTTTTCAAATTCTGACAACATTTGTTTCTCTTAAAGGCACAGTACCGTTTTTTATATTTGCTTGTTAACTTGATTTAAAGTGTTTTCCAAGCTTGCTAGTCTCATTGCTAGTCTGTATAAACATGTCTGACATAGAAGAAACTCCTTGTTCATTATGTTTAAAAGCCATGGTGGAACCCCCTCTTAGAATGTGTACCAAATGTACTGATTTCATTTTATGCAATAAAGATCATATTCTGTTTTTAAAAAAAATTAACACCAGAGGAATCTGACGAGGGGAAAGTTATGCCGACTAACTCTCCCCACGTGTCAGACCCTTTGACTCCCGCCCAAGGGACTCACGCTCAAATGGCGCCAAGTACATCTAGGGCGCCCATAGCGTTTACTTTACATGGATAATACACTGTCAGCGGTATTAGCCAGACTACCTGAACTTAGAGGTTAGCGAGATAGCTCTGTGGTGAGACAAAATGCAGAGCATACTGACGCTTTTAAGAACCATGTCTGATACTGCCTCACAATATGCAGAAGCTGAGGAGGGAGAGCTTCAGTCAGTGGGTGATGTTAATGACTCAGGAAAGATACCTGATTCTAATATTTCTACATTTAAATTTAAGCTTGAACACCTCCGCGTGTTACTTAGGGAGGTTTTAGCTGCTCTGAATGACTGTGATACCATTGCAGTGCCAGAGAAATTTTGTAGACTGGATAAATGCTTTGCAGTGCCGGTGTGTACTGATGTTTTTCCAATACCTAAAAGGTTTACAGAAATTATTAATAAGGAATGGGATAGACCAGGTGTGCCGTTCTCTTCCCCTCCTATTTTTAGAAAAATGTTTTCCAATAGACGCCACCACACGGGACTTATGGCAGACAGTCCCTAAGGTGGAGGGAGCAGTTTCTACTCTAGCAAAGCGTACTACTATCCCTGTCGAGGACAGTTGTGCTTTTTTAGAGCCAATGGATAAAAAATTAGAAGGTTACCTTAATAAAATATTTATTCAACAAGGTTTTATCCTACAGCCCATTGCATGCATTGCCCCTGTCACTGCTGCTGCGGCGTACTGGTTTGAGTCTCTGGAAGAGGCTTTACAGGTAGAGACTCCATTGGATGACATACTTGGCAAACTTAGAGCACTTAAGCTAGCCAATTATTTTATTTCTGATGCCATTGTTCATTTGAATAAACTAACGGCTAAGAATTCTGGTTTTGCTATACAGGCGCGCAGAGCGCTATGGCTTAAATCATGGTCAGCTGACGTGACTTTAAAATCTAAGCTACTTAACATTCCCTTCAAGGGGCAGACCCTATTCGGGCCTGGTTTGAAGGAGATTATTGCTGATATCACGGGAGGAAAAGGTTGTGCCCTTCCTCAGGACAGGTCCAAATCTAGGGCCAAACAGTCTAATTTTCGTGCCTTTCGAAACTTCAAGGCAGGTGCGGCATCAACTTCCTCTAATAATAAACAAGAGGGAACTTTTGCTCAATCCAAGACGGTCTGGAGACCAAACCAGACCTGGAAAAAAGGTAAGCAGGTCAAAAAGCCTGCTGCTGCCTCTAAGACAGCATGAAGGAACGACCACCTATCCGGTAACGGATCTAGTAGGGGGCAGACTTTCACTCTTCGCCCAGGCGTGGGCAAGAGATGTTCAGGATCCCTGGGCGTTGGAAATTATATCCCAGGGATATCTTCTGGACTTCAAAGCTTCCCCCCCAAAAGGGAGATTTCACCTTTCACAATTATCTGCAAACCAGATAAAGAGTGAGGCATTCTTACAATGTGTACGAGACCTCCTAGTTATGGGAGTGATCCATCCAGTTCCAAAGGAGGAACAGGAACTGGGTTTTTACTCAAATCTGTTTGTGGTTCCCAAAAAAGAGGGAACCTTCAGACCGATTTTGGATCTAAAGATCTTAAACAAATTCCTCAAAGTTCCGTTGTTCAAGATGGAAACTATTCGTACCATCCTACCACTGATCCAGGAGGGTCAATATATGACTACAGTGGATCTAAAGGATGCTTATCTTCACTTTCCAATACACAAAGATCATTATCGGTTTCTCAGGTTTGCCTTTCAAGACAGGCATTACCAGTTGTAGCTCTTCCCTTTGGATTAGCTACAGCCCCAAGAATCTTTACAAAGGTTCTAGGGTCGCTTTTGGCGGTCCTAAGGCCGCGGGGCATAGCAGTAGCCCCTTATTTAGACGACATCCTGATACAGGCGTCAAACTTCCAAATTGCCAAGTCTCATATGGACGTAGTACTGGCATTTCTGAGGTCGCATGGGTGGAAAGTGAACGAGGAAAAGTGTTCTCTATCCCCACTCACAAGAGTTTCCTTTCTAGGGACTCTGATAGATTCTGTAGAAATGAAAATTTACCTTGACGGAGTCCAGGTTATCAAAGCTTCTAAATTCCTGTCGGGTTCTTCATTCCATTCCGCGCCCTTTGGTGGCTCAGTGTATGGAAGTAATCGGCTTAATGGTAGCGGCAATGGACATAGTGCCGTTTGCACGCTTACATCTCAGACTGCTGCAACTATGCAGGCTCAGTCAGTGGAGCGGGGATTACACAGATTTGGCCCCTCAACTGAATCTGGACCAAGAGACCAGGGATCCTCTTCCCTGGTGGCTATCTCGGGTCCATCTGTCCAAAGGTATGACCTTCGCAGGCCAGATTGGACTATTGTAACAACAAATGCCAGCCTTCTAGGTTGGGGTGCAGTCTGGAACTCCCTGAAGGCTCAGGGATCGTGGACTCAGGAGGAGTCTCTCCTTCCAATAAATATTCTGGAACTAAGAGCGATATTCAAGGCTCTTCAGGTTTGGCCTCAGTTAGCAACTCTGAGGTACATCAGATTTCAGTCGGTCAACATCACGACTGTAGCTTACATCAACCATCGAGGGGGAACAAGAAGTTCCCTAGAGATGTTAGAAGTTTCAAAAATAATTCACTGGGCAGAGATTCACTCTTGCCACCTATCAGCTATCCATATCCCAGGTGTAGAGCACTGGGAGGTGGATTTTCTAAGTCGTCAGACTTTTCATCCGGGAGAGTGGGAACTCCATCCGGAGGTATTTGCACAACTGATTCTCCGTTGGGGCAAACCAGAACTGGATCTCATGGCGTCTCGCCAGAATGCCAAGCTTCCGTGTTACGGATCCAGGTCCAGGGATCCCAAGGCGACACTGATAGATACTCTAGCAGTGCCCTGGTCTTTCAACCTGGCTTTTGTGTTTCCACCGTTTCCTCTGCTCCCTCGACTGATTGCCAAGATCAAGCAGGAGAGAGCATTGGTGATTCTGATAGCACCTGCGTGGCCACGCAGGACCTGGTATGCAGATCTAGTGGACATGTCATCCTTTCCACCATGGTCTCTGCCTCTGAGACAGGACCTTCTACTTCAGGGTCCTTTCAACCATCCAAATCTAATTTCTCTGAGGCTGACTGCCTGGAGATTGAATGCTTGATTTTATCAAAGCGTGGCTTCTCCGAGTCAGTTATTGATACCTTAATACAGGCACGAAAGCCTGTCACCAGGAAAATTTACCATAAGGTATGGCGTAGATATCTTTATTGGTGTGAATCCAAGGGTTACTCATGGAGTAAGGTCAGGATTCCTAGGATTTTATCTTTTCTCCAAGAAGGTTTGGAAAAAGGATTGTCAGCTAGTTTCTTAAAGGGACAGATTTTTGCTCTGTCTATTCTTTTGCACTAGCGTCTGGCAGATGTTCCAGACGTTCAGGCATTTTGTCAGGCTTTAGTTTGAATCAAGCCTGTGTTTAAACCTGTTGCTCCACCATGGAGCTTAAACTTGGTTCTTAAGGTTCTTCAAGGAGTTCCGTTTGAACCTCTTCATTCCATAGATAAACTTTTATCTTGGAAAGTTCTTTTTTTTTTTTTTTTTTTTTTTGGTAGCTATTTCCTCGGCTCGTAGAGTCTCTGAGCTATCTGCCTTACAATGTGATTCTCCTTATCTGATTTTTCATACGGATAAGGTAGTCCTGCGTACCAAACCTGGGTTCTTACCTAAGGTGGTATCTAACAAGAATATCAATCAAGAGATTGTGGTTCCATCCTTGTGTTACACAATCTGGACGTGGTCTGTGCTTTAAAGTTTTACTTACAAGCTACTAAAGATTTTCGTCAAACATCTGCTTTGTTTGTTGTCTACTCTGGACAGAGGAGAGGTCAAAAGGCTTTGGCAACCTCTTTTTCTTTTTGGCTAAGAAGCTTAATCCGCTTAGCCTATGAGACTGCTGGACAGCAGCCTCCTGAAAGGATTACAGCTCATTCCACTAGAGCTGTGGCTTCCACTTGGGCCTTTAAAAATGAGGCTTCTGTTGAACAGATTTGCAAGGCGGCGACTTGGTCTTCGCTTCATACTTTTTCAAAATTTTACAAATTTGATACTTTTGCTTCTTCGGAGGCTATATTTGGGAGAAAGGTTTTACAGGCAGTGGTTCCTTCCATTTAAGTTCCTGCCTTGTCCCTCCCTTCATCCGTGTACTTTAGCTTTGGTATTGGTATCCCATAAGTAATGGATGATCCGTGGACTGGATACACTTAACAAGAGAAAACATAATTTATGCTTACCTGATAAATTTATTTCTCTTGTAGTGTATCCAGTCCACGGCCCGCCCTGTCATTTTAAGGCAGGTAATTTTTAAATTTAAACTACAGTAACCACTACACCCTATGGTTCCTCCTTTCTTGGCTTGTTTTCGGTCGAATGACTGGCTATGACAGTTAGGGGAGGAGCTATATTACAGCTCTGCTGTGGGTGTCCTCTTGCAACTTCCTGTTGGGAATGAGAATATCCCATAAGTAATGGATGATCCGTGGACTGGATACACTACAAGAGAAATAAATTTATCAGGTAAGCATAAATTATGTTTTTTAATGTTTTTAAAAACATAAAAAATAAATAAAATAAAAAATTCAGCTTAGCACCCAGGTGGGAAAGTACTTAGCACTCAAAGGGTTAAAGACAAGTGTTTAGTACATTTATGACTAGTGCTGATCTGAAGGGTGCTTGTTTGATATGTGGAAATTATTTTTCGTTCTAGGCTAAATCTAATGTGAGGGGTAGGCTTACAATCTGGACAAAGTTAGCTTGATTTGTGGATTATGTTATTTTGTGCTAGTCCAAATCTGTTATAGGAGGTAGGTTTATGATCTGAGGAGTGTTGGCTTGAAATATCGGAGTTATTGTTTTTTCTGGTCCGTGTCTGTTGCGTAGAGTGGGCTTAAATAGACATGTAGGGATCTTTAAAACTTTGAGAATCAGGGTACTATTGGTGATTAGGCTAGAGGTAAATATTGAAGCAATACTTAGGTGAGACCAAGTCAGGGTGTGACCATCAAATATAAATCAACTATTATCACTAATTAGACCTCAGAATATAGGAGCTTATACTATAGCAGATCTTTAGGAACACCGCAAGTAATCTACTTAATGTACATGGTTAGAACATTCAAATAAGCCTGTACTAATACTCACTACCACTCATTCCCCACTTATTATTTTCAACTATAGTACTCAGCATGCTACACTACCACGGCCGCTGGCAGCGCGGCAAAATGCCCAGCAATATTTGGATATTCACTATGAGTCGTGAGACCTGTGTTCAAATTAGGACATGGAATAAGGCTGACTTACATGCATTCTACTATATCGGAGGTATGCCTCTGGGATTGGCTTAATAAAGTAATCTTTTTAGACTTAACAATTAGATTCTTCTGAGCCGCATGATATATTTTAAGTGATATATATTCTTAATTTCAGTTTTAAATAACTTGTTATATATATTGACCCCCTTTTTGTGCTAACAGCGTCTTTGCGTTAATGCAAAATCATATTGTAGGAGAAATTATACCTAGGCACAACTTGTATATGCATGCCTGCATAGGAAAGCTTTGGCATAGTTTATAGAAAGGTAGCTCAGGATCAATAATAACAATGGCCTCGCTTCCATTGAGTCGTTAAAAATGGAGCCGTAAGCTACCGAAGCGGCCGACAGCTAAAAGTAATTTACGGCTCCATTTCAGTACCAGGTTTCCATTGAAATATTTTGCGGATAGCGTGTAGTCGCTCTTTTCGTGTAGCTGTAAGTTAACGTTGTGTTAACGCTTCCATCTGATGTCGGATTTCTTGAAAATCAATTAGTTGCTAAGGTAACCTAACCTTACGCTATAGAATTTACGTTTAACGTCCGTGCTCCTTACCGGTGATCACCTCTCAAGAAAAATAAAGATACACTTATCCATATTTTTAATAATCAAATACTATTTTTTAATATAATTATATTTACCACTTCATAAATATAAGTATGTATTGCTGCCCTAGGCATAGGTCTAGTTTGCATTCTGTAGATATGTTCTTGCATATATTATTATATTTAAATATATACTGATATTTCTATTAGAATATAAGTTCAACTATTTCTATACATGAGACAACAATAAATATTACTTATAACAATTTATTTCTACATTAAAACACTTGCATTATTTGCAAGTTTTATAATTTCAATAGAAAATAGGTCTCAAAAAGCACAATTTTCCTCTTTTACACCTAGTTGAGCTGGGTGTAATATTTCTCAATGTATCGACAGCCTCCGACAGTATATTAACGGTTTGCGCTTTCATTGGAAACCTGGTATAATTTATCGATTAACGGCTTCTATTACTTTCTATGGGACGCAAAGATTTTTCCGCCAGCCGGAGTCCAGCTGCCGATATTGAGGTATAACGCGCCATTGGAAACAGTCGATAAACGTTATTGCTTTCGACAGCATATTTAACGGTTTGCGAGTGCACGCAAACTGAATTACGACTCAATGGAAGCGAGGCCAATGTCAGTTGTGACATAAAGAACTAGTAAAATATATTAAACCTCGGTTTGAATTAGCAATATTTTATGGTTGATTTGAACCCAACCATATAGTAAAACAACCTTAGTCGCATCTCAGCCAGAAAACACATATAAAGTAACTTTAGAGTAAGTAAAGGATAAACATAAGCTATATAAAAATAGAAAAACCTTAAGTATAACAACATGAGAGTCTCAATTTAACTCTATGCATAGGTGTCAGGTAAAGCCCAACTAGCAATAGGCTAGATGGTAGAAAATCTATGAGTCTTATCAACATTATCCGATCCCAATTCTAATGCTTAGTGATACCGTGTCCAACAGTTCAATCAGACCTGCTTGAGCTCCCTGAATGCTGTTTTTTAAGGTATGTCCCTTGGTATAGGGGTCTTTTATGATGGTGCAGTCCTTTATCTTTAAGATGTATGGAGGCTTCTCAGTTCTCGGCAGTCCAAGATCCCTGCCCCAGGTACTCAACTCAGCAGAGCAGACCGTAAGGTCTCACTGTGCTTCGTTAAGACCAGGGGCCTAGAATGTAAACTTTTACCTGGAATCTGTGTGTATAAGCCCGATCTCTCTAGAGGAGGAAACCATCTGTTTTACACACAAGATCACTGAGTTCTGCATTAGATCGCCGCAACTCAGGAAAGCCACGTGCAGGAGGATGTGGAGTGGTAGGAAGAAGCAGGCCTGTCAACAGTTCCGACTTGGGGCACTCCGTGTCTGAGGGGAGATATTTCTCTGTAGGCTCCATATGGACAACAGCATGGTTAGTCATAGCTGTGAGGAGTAAGGAGCTGAGATCCCTTTCAAGTAGTTGATAATGTTGTGATATCGCTTTCTGTATTGCACACTCCCATGCTTCCACGACCTCCATGACTTCCATATTGCATCCCCTTAGGCTCTCCCTCAATCAAAATGTATGCGGTTCACTGTGCTATAAGCTGGATAGCACCCAACTGAAAACAGACCCAGAGCGGATTAGTCCTGCTGACCCCGGGTAGCCGGGGGGGGGGGGGGGGGTTGCTGGTGTACTTTCTAGGCTGAAATTTGTGATCCGCCACTGTTACAAATTGTGGATATTCCAGTGGGATAAATTGTATTTCTCTTGTAAGGTGTATCCAGTCCACGGGTTCATCCATTACTTGTGGGATATTCTCCTTCCCAACAGGAAGTTGCAAGAGGACACCCACAGCAGAGCTGTCTATATAGCTCCTCCCCTAACTGCCACTCCCAGTCATTCTCTTGCAACTCTCGACAAGAAAGGAAGTATCAAGAGATATGTGGTGACTTAGTGTAGTTTTACCTTCAATCAAGAGTTTGTTATTTTTAAACGGTACCGGCGTTGTACTGTTTTACTCTCAGGCAGAAATTAAAAGAAGAGTTCTGCCTGGAGGTTTGATGATCTTAGCGGTTTGTAACTAAGGTCCATTGCTGTTCTCTCACACATAACTGAAGAATATGGGAAATCTTCAGTTGGGGGAACGGTCTGCAGATTACCTGCTTTGAGGTATGTTCAGTATTTTTATTTCTAGAGAGATGAATAAGTTCTAGAAAATGCTGACAGAGCCTTGTGTATTTGAGGTAAGCCTGATGCAGTGATTTAACAGCGACTGGGATCATGCTTAAATAACAGGGTAATATTCATGTTAATATTCATATTGCTTAGTGACAAAACGTTTACATGTTTTCATAAAATAGGACGTTTTTTCTCTGAGGGAGATAAGTCTTTATTTGGGGCCTAGTTTCCACATGGCTAGTCAGATACTCCTAGGAGTACTTTCTTAAGGCCCCTCTGACATCCAGTACATGGTGGGAGGGGACTATTTTAGCGCTCTAACTGCGCAGTTTTAATTCAGACTGAGACATCCAGCTTCCCTAGAAGAGTCCTCTGGCATCTGAGAACCATTTCAAAGGGGTTATTTCTGCACAAAATCGTATTTAAGGGCAGGTAGGAGCCTCAGCAGAGCTGTGGCATGGTGCTCAATTGACTTAACGTTTTTTAACGTTTTTCAATCCGGTTTGGGGCCTAAGGGGTTAATCATCCATTTGCAAGTGGGTGCAATGTTGCTTTAGTCCCTTACTCACACTGTAAAAATTTCAAAGATTTTACTGTATTTTTTCACTGTTTTGCAGTTTAAGGGCTAGTTGTTTTTTTTCTCTTAAAGGCACAGTAAAGTTTTTGTTTAATTGCTGTTTCACCTTTATTAAAGTGTTTTCCAAGCTTGCTTGTCTCATTACTAGTCTGTTAAACATGTCTGACATAGAGGAAACTCCTTGTTCAATATGTTTGGAAGCCATTGTGGAACCCCCTCTTAGAATGTGTACCAAATGTACTGAAATTTCTATAAACTATAAAGACCATATTATGGTGCTTAAAGATTTATCTCCAGAGGATTCTCTGACTGAAAAGAGGGAGATTATGCCATCTAACTCTCCCCATGTGTCAGAACCTATAACTCCCGCTCAAGTGACGCCAAGTACATCTAGCACGTCTAATTCTTTTACCTTACAGGACATGGCGGCAGTTATAAATGCTACCCTCACAGAGGTATTCTCCAAACTGCCAGGGCTGCAAGGAAAGCGAGACAGCTCTGGGACTAGAACTAATACAGAGCTTTCTGATGCTTTATTGCCTGTGTCCGATATACCCTCACAATACTCAGAAGCCGAAGCAGGTGAGCTTCTATCTGTGGGTGACATTTCAGACTCAGGGAAGGCGTTACTTCAGTCTGATTCTGAGATGACAGCGTTTAAATTCAAGCTTGAACACCTCCGCTTATTGCTTAGGGAGGTTTTAGCGACTCTGGATGACTGTGACCCCATTGTGGTTCCAGAGAAATTGTGTAAAATGGACAAATACTTTGCAATGCCTGTTTACACTGATGTTTTTCCAGTCCCTAAGAGGTTTTTGGAAATTATTACTAAGGAATGGGATAGACCAGGTGTGCCGTTCTCTCCCCCTCCTGCTTTCAAAAAGATGTTTCCCATAGATGCCACCATACAGGACTTGTGGCAGATGGTCCCTAAGGTGGAGGGAGCAGTCTCTACCCTAGCTAAGCGTACAACTATCCCCGTCGAGGACAGTTGTGCTTTCCTAGATCCTATGGATAAAAAATTGGAGGGTCTCCTTAAGAAAATTTTTATTCATCAAGGTTTTATTCTCCAGCCTCTTGCATGCATTGCCCCAGTTACTGCTGCAGCGGCCTTTTGGTTTGAGTCTCTTGAGGAGGCTCTACAGGTGGAGACCCGTTAGACGATATTCTAGACAGGATTAAAGCTCTTAAGTTAGCTAACTCCTTTACAGGGAGTGTAGAATTATTAGGCAAATGAGTATTTTGACCACATCATCCTCTTTATGCATGTTGTCTTACTCCAAGCTGTATAGGCTCGAAAGCCTACTACCAATTAAGCATATTAGGTGATGTGCATCTCTGTAATGAGAAGGGGTGTGGTCTAATGACATCAACACCCTATATCAGGTGTGCATAATTATTAGGCAACTTCCTTTCCTTTGGCAAAATGGGTCAAAAGAAGGACTTGACAGGCTCAGAAAAGTAAAAAATAGTGAGATATCTTGCAGAGGGATGCAGCACTCTTAAAATTGCAAAGCTTCTGAAGCGTGATCATTGAACAATCAAGCGTTTCATTCAAAGTAGTCAACAGGGTCGCAAGAAGCGTGTGTAAAAACCAAGGCGCAAAATAACTGCCCATGAACTGAGAAAAGTCAAGCGTGCAGCTGCCAAAATGCCACTTGCCACCAGTTTGGCCATATTTCAGAGCTGCAACATCACTGGAGTGCCCAAAAGCACAAGGTGTGCAATACTCAGAGACATGGCCAAGGTAAGAAAGGCTGAAAGACGACCACCACTGAACAAGACACACAAGCTGAAACGTCAAGACTGAGCCAAGAAATATCTCAAGACTGATTTTTCTAAGGTTTTATGGACTGATGAAATGAGAGTGAGTCTTGATGGGCCAGATGGATGGGCCCGTGGCTGGATTGGTAAATGGCAGAGAGCTCCAGTCCAACTCAGACGCCAGCAAGGTGGAGGTGGAGTACTGGTTTGGGCTGGTATCATCAAAGATGAGCTTGTGGGGCCTTTTCGGGTTGAGGATGGAGTCAAGCTCAACTCCCAGTCCTACTGCCAGTTTCTGGAAGACACCTTCTTCAAGCAGTGGTACAGGAAGAAGTCTGCATCCTTCAAGAAAAACATGATTTTCATGCAAGACAATGCTCCATCACACGCGTCCAAGTACTCCACAGCGTGGCTGGCAAGAAAGGGTATAAAAGAAGAAAATCTAATGACATGGCCTCCTTGTTCACCTGATATGAACCCCATTGAGAACCTGTGGTCCATCATCAAATGTGAGATTTACAAGGAGGGAAAACAGTACACCTCTCTGAACAGTGTCTGGGAGGCTGTGGTTGCTGCTGCACGCAATGGTGGTGAACAGATCAAAACACTGACAGAATCCATGGATGGCAGGCTTTTGAGTGTCCTTGCAAAGAAAGGTGGCTATATTAGTCACTGATTTGTTTTTGTTTTGTTTTTGAATGTCAGAAATGTATATTTGTGAATGTTGAGATGTTATATTGGTTTCACTGGTAAAAATAAATAATTGAAATGGGTATATATTTGTTTTTTGTTAAGTTGCCTAATAATTATGCACAGTAATAGTCACCTGCACACACAGATATCCCCCTAAAATAGCTATAACTAAAAACAAACTAAAAACTACTTCCAAAACTATTCAGCTTTGATATTAATGAGTTTTTTGGGTTCATTGAGAACATGGTTGTTGTTCAATAATAAAATTAATCCTCAAAAATACAACTTGCCTAATAATTCTGCACTCCCTGTATTTCTGACGCCATTTTCAGGTTTTGCAATTTGGCGCGTAGGGCGCAATGGCTTAAGTCCTGGTCAGCAGACGTTACTTCAAAGTCTAAGCTTCTTAACATCCCCTTCAAGGGACAGACCCTATTTGGGCCCGGTCTGAAAGAGATAATTTCTGCTATTACTGGAGGTAAAGGTCACGCCCTTCCTCACGATAGGTCCAATAAGTTAAGAACCAAACAGAATAATTTTCGTTCCTTTCGAAACTTCAAGAGTGGCGCAGCTTCAGTTTCCTCTAATGCAAAACAAGAGGGAAATTTCGCCCAGCCCAAACCAGTCTGGAGACGTAACCAGGCTTGGAATAATGGGAAGCAGGCCAAGAAACCTGCGGCTTTCTCTAAGACAGCATGAAGGAGTAGCCCCCGATCCGGGACCGGATCTAGTGGGGGGCAGACTTTCTCTCTTTGCCCAGGCTTAGGCAAGAGACGTCCAGGATCCCTGGGTATTAGAGATTGTTTCCCAGGGATATCTTTTGGACTTCAAAGCTTCATCTCCAAAGGGGAGATTTCATCTCTCACAATTATCTGTAAACCAGATAAAGAGAGAGGCATTCTTACGTTGTGTTCAAGACCTACTGGTTATGGAAGTGATCCACCCAGTTTCAAGGGAGGAACAGGGGCAGGGCTTCTATTCAAATCGGTTTATAGTTCCCAAAAAAGAGGGAACTTTCAGACCAATCTTGGATCTCAAGATCCTAAACAAATTTCTCAGGGTCCCATCCTTCAAGATGGAGACTATCAGAACCATCCTCCCTATGATCCAGGAGGGTCAATATATGACTACCATGGACTTAAAGGATGCTTATCTCCACATTCCGATTCACAGAGATCATCATCAGTTCCTCAGGTTCGCCTTCTTAGACAGGCATTACCAGTTTGTGGCTCTTCCCTTCAGGTTAGCCACGGCACCAAGAATCTTTACAAAGGTTCTAGGGTCCCTACTGGCGGTTCTAAGGCCACGGGGCAGACGACATTCTGATACAGGCGTCGACTTTTCAAATCGCCAAGTCCCATACGGACATTGTTCTGGCCTTTCTGAGGTCTCACGGGTAGAAGGTGAACGAAGAAAAGAGTTCTCTCTCCCCTCTCACAAGAGTTTCCTTCCTAGGAACACTGATAGATTCAGTAGAAATGAAAATGTTTCTGACAGAGGTCAGGTTATCAAAGCTTCTAACTTCTTGCCATGCTCTTCATTCCACTTCTCGGCCGTCAGTGGCTCAGTGTATGGAAGTAATCGGCTTAATGGTAGCGACAATGGACATAGTTCCGTTTGCCCGCCTACATCTCAGACCACTGCAACTTTGCATGCTCAATCAGTGGAATGGGGACTACACAGATTTGTCCCCTCTGCTAAATCTGGATCTAGAGACCAGGGATTCTCTTCTCTGGTGGTTATCTCGGGTCCATCTGTCCAGGGGAATGAGTTTCCGCAGGCCAGAGTGGACTATAGTGACGACAGATGCCAGCCTTCTGGGCTGGGGCACAGTCTGGAACTCCCTGAAGGCTCAGGGTTCGTGGACTCAGGAGGAAGCCCTCCTTCCAATAAACATTCTGGAACTGAGAGCGATATTCAATGCTCTTCAGGCTTGGCCTCAACTAGCTGCGGTTAGGTTCATCAGATTTCAGTCGGACAATATCACGACTGTAGCCTATATCAACCATCAGGGCAGGGGGGGAACAAGAAGCCCCCTGGCAATGTTGGAGGTTTCAAAGATAATTCTATGGGCAGAGGTTCACTCTTGCCATCTCTCAGCTATCCATATCCCAGGAGTAGAGAACTGGGAGGCGGATTTTCTAAGTTGGCAGACTTTTCATCTGGGGGAATGGGAGCCCCATCCGGAGGTATTTGCCCAACTGATTCAACTATGTGGCAAACCAGAACTGGATCTGATGGCGTCTCGTCAGAACGCCAAGCTTCCTTGTTACGGGTCCAGGTCAAGGGATCCCCAGGCAGCGCTGATAGATGCTCTAGCAGTGCCCTGGTCCTTCAGCCTGGCTTATGTGTTCCCACCATTTCCTCTCCTCCCTCGTCTGATTGCCAAGATCAAGCAGGAGA
Source organism: Bombina bombina (assembly GCF_027579735.1). Taxonomy (NCBI): domain Eukaryota; kingdom Metazoa; phylum Chordata; class Amphibia; order Anura; family Bombinatoridae; genus Bombina; species Bombina bombina. The sequence continues at coordinate 872,551,228 of NC_069500.1, forward strand.
GAGCTTCGGTGATTTTGATAGCACCTGCGTGGCCACGCAGGACTTGGTATGCAGATCTGGTGGACATGTCATCCCTTCCGCCATGGACTCTGCCGCTGAGGCAGGACCTTCTACTCCAAGGTCCATTCAAACATCCAAATCTAATTTCTCTGCGGCTGACTGCTTGGAGATTGAACGCTTGATTTTATCAAAGCGTGGTTTCTCCGAGTTGGTCATTGATACTTTAATTCAGGCTTGAAAGCCTGTCACCAGGAAAATCTATCATAAGATATGGTGTAAATATCTTCATTGGTGTGAATCCAAGGGTTACTCATGGAGTAAAGTCAGGATTCCTAGGATATTATGCTTTCTTCAAGAAGGATTGGAGAAGGGATTGTCAGCTAGTTCCTTAAAGGGACAGATTTCTGCTCTGTCTATTCTTCTGCACAAGCATCTGGCAGATGTTCAGGCGTTTTGTCAGGCTTTAATTAGAATCAAGCCTGTGTTTAAACCTGTTGCTCCGCCATGGAGTTTAAATTTTGTTCTTAAAGTTCTTCAAGGGGTTCCGTTTGAACCTCTGCATTCCATAGATATCAAACTTCTATTTTGGAAAGTTCTGTTTTTGGTAGCTATCTCTTCAGCTCGAAGAGTTTCAGAGTTATCTGCCTTACAGTGTGATTCCCCTTATCTGATTTTCCATACAGATAAGGTAGTTTTGCGTACCAAACCTGGGTTTCTTCCTAAGGTGGTATCTAATAAGAATATCAATCAGGAGATTGTTGTTCCATCACTGTGTCCTAATCCTTCTTCAAAGAAGGAACGTCTATTACACAATCTTGACGTGGTTCGTGCTTTAAAGTTTTATTTACAAGCTACTAAGGATTTTCGTCAAACATCTGCATTGTTTGTTGTCTACTCTGGACAGAGGAGAGGCCAAAAGGCTTCGGCATCTTCTCTTTCTTTTTGGCTGAGAAGCATAATCCGTTTAGCTTATGAGACTGCTGGCCAGCAGCCTCCTGAAGAATTACAGCTCATTCCACTAGAGCGGTAGCTTCCACATGGGCTTTTAAAAATGAGGCCTCTGTTGAACAGATTTGTAAGGCGGCGACTTGGTCTTCGCTTCATACTTTTTCTAAATTCTACAAATTTGATACTTTTGCTTCCTCTGAGGCTATTTTTGGGAGAAAGGTCTTGCAGGCAGTGGTGCCTTCCGTTTAAGTGCCTGCCTTGTCCCTCCCTTCATCCGTGTCCTAAAGCTTTGGTATTGGTATCCCACAAGTAATGGATGAACCCGTGGACTGGATACACCTTACAAGAGAAAACAAAATTTATGCTTACCTGATAAATTTTTTTGGTCTTGTGGTGTATCCAGTCCATGGCCCGCCCTGTCACTTTAAGGCAGGTGTTTTTTATTTTTAAACTACAGTCACCACTGCACCCTATAGTTTCTCCTTTTTTCTTGCTTGTCTTCGGTCGAATGACTGGGAGTGGCAGTTAGGGGAGGAGCTATATAGACAGCTCTGCTGTGGGTGTCCTCTTGCAACTTCCTGTTGGGAAGGAGAATATCCCACAAGTAATGGATGAACCCGTGGACTGGATACACCACAAGAGAAAGAAATTTATCAGGTAAGCATAAATTTTGTTTTGTTAGTAGCAATCAATTTAGTTAATCTTCCTCATTCAGGATAAGCTGTTTTATGTAAGAGATGGTAGATGTAAAGGCAGATAACCGGCGGATTGTCAGAAATCTATGCAGAGCTTTCTTTTTTGCAGCTTATCATGGTTGATACTTGGACACGCCCCCCATATTATTTTTTTTACACAATATAAGTGTTGAAAGCCAACAGAACTAAAGGTAATAGCTAGCTAAATAAATTAAAGTTTCAGAGTTACCTCTAAACTGTCTCTTATTATAACCCCCAGAATGTACTCTCCTTTGGCAAAATCTCTCAATATATCCTGTATAATACTTCTAAAAAAATTGGATGCTTTTTACAAATATAGCCACAAAAAGTGCTGCCCCCCCCCCCCTCCAATCTGCCGCCCTAGGCAAGTGCCTTGTTTGCCAAGGCCAAAATAAGCCCCTGTTTAAATGTATATATGTTTGTGTATATGAGTGCATATATGTGCGTTTGTGTATATGAGTGCATATATATTTGAGTGTATATATATATATATATGAGTGTATATATATATATATATGTGAGTGTATATATGTATTTATATATGTGTATAAATGTATGTATATGTGTGTGTATCGGGTGGTTAAAGGCTTTTTTTGCAGGTTGCTGCAAGCTGCTATCCATCACCAACCTCCCTCACAGAATCCACTCAGCAATAGAACAAGTTGGAATTAAAGGTGTCTGACTTTTCCTTAATGTGGAGGGAAGCAATAACTGTCTGTTTATTACTGTGAAGATAAAGCACATTGCCCCTGGGCTGTACTGTGCGTAGAAGAAGTACACTGACACTAATTCTGTTCGGTACCCCAAAAAATAATAATATACAAAAGGCCTAAAATCTAGGTGGGGTAGGGGCAGCAGAATTTCGTGTCAAGGGCAGCATAAAAGCTAAATACGCCACTGCTACACATTCTCAGAAATTTTGCTATACATCAGCTGTGTCCAAAAGGTAGATCAGGAACTCAGTAGATCTCTAAGTATTGACCATTAAATCTCAAAATTACCTTGAAATGTGAAATGCAATGTGTAAAAAAATTTAGGCTATGTCTAATACAAAATTAAGGTAGTTTGCATGGGTAAGTTGTGATGAAAGTCACTTTTATATTTATGCAATAGCAATTCATCAGCACATTGCAAATGATCTGCATACAAAATAAACATTCTGAAAGCATTTTCTGCATCTGCATTGTTTTGCAATCCAATGGACCTACAAAGAAGACTCCCAGACTGGTGTTTATATGTTGCTTTAAAATTTAACACACTTAAAAGGTGTTACCTTTATGCTTAGCAAAACCTGTAACAACCCCCCCCCACACACACACACATACATACACTAGGGTTGCCACCTCAGCCATGTTTTCCTGGACACTTATGCAGGGAGGAACATGTATTCACCTAGATTTAGAGTTTTGCGTTAGAAGGGGTGCGTTAGCTACGCGTGTTTTCCCCCCCGCACCTTTTAAACAACGCTGGTATTTAGAGTCCTCTGAAGGGCTGCGTTAGGCTCCAAAAAGGGAGCCTACAGGCATATTTACCGCCACTTCAGCTCTCAATACCAGCGTTGCTTACGGACGCGGCCAGCTTCAAAAACGTGCTCGTGCACGATATTCCCATAGGAAACAATGGGGCAGTTTGAGCTGAAAAAAAACCTAACACCTGCAAAAAAGCAGCGTTCAGCTCCTAACGCAGCCCCATTGTTTCCTATGGGGAACCACTTCCTAAGTCTACACCTAACACCCTAACATGTACCCCGAGTCTAAACACCCCTAACCTTACACTTATTAACCCCTAATCTGCCCCCCCCCTCTATCGCTGACCCCTGCATTTTATTATTAACCCCTAATCTGCCGCTCCGTTCACCGCCGCAACCTACATTATCCCTATGTACCCCTAATCTGCTGCCCCTAACATCGCCGACCCCTATATTATATTTATTACCCCCTAATCTGCCCCCCCAACGTCGCCGCTACCTACCTACACTTATTAACCCCTAATCTGCCGACCGGACCTCACCGCCACTATAATAAATGTATTAACCCCTAAACCGCCTCACTCCCGCCTCAAAAACCCTATAATAAATAGTATTAACCCCTAATCTGCCCTCCCTAACATCGCCGACACCTAACTTCAAGTATTAACCCCTAATCTGCCGACCGGACCTCGCCGCTACTATACTAAATGTATTAATCCCTAAAGCTAAGTCTAACACTAACACCCCCTAAGTTAAATATAATTTTTATCTAACGAAATAAATTAACTCTTATTAAATAAATTAATCCTATTTAAATCTAAATACTTACCTGTAAAATAAACCCCAATATAGCTACAATATAAATAATAATTATATTGTAGCTATTTTAGGATTTATATTTATTTTACAGGCAACTTTGTATTTATTTTAACTAGGTACAATAGCTATTAAATAGTTAATAACTATTTAATAGCTACCTAGTTAAAATAATTACAAAATTACCTGTAAAATAAATCCTAACCTAAGTTACAATTAAACCTAACACTACACTATCAATAAATTAATTAACTAAACTATCTACAATTAAATCAACTAAACTAAATTACAAAAAATGTATGTATATGTGTGTGTCGGGTGGTTAAAGGCTTTAACCACGCCGGGTATCACCGATCCGTCCAGAAGAGGGTCCGAAGTCTTCATCCTATCCGGCAAGAAGAGATCCAGAAGAGGGTCCGATGTCTTCATCCTATCCGGCAAGAAGAGGACATCCGAACCGGTAGACATGTTCATCCAGGCGGCGTCTTCTATCTTCATCCATCCGGCGCGGAGCGGGACCATCTTGAAGCAGCCGAGGCGGATCCATCCTCTTCTTCCGGCGACTCCCGACGAATGAAGGTTCCTTTAAGTGACATCATCCAAGATGGCGTCCCTCGAATTCCGATTGACTGATAGGATTCTATCAGCCAATCGGAATTAAGGGAGGAAAAATCTTATTGGCTGATTCAATCAGACAATCAGATTCAAGTTCAATCCTATCAGCCAATCGGAATTTGAGGGATGCCATCTTGGAAACCTTCATTCGTCGGGAGCCGCCGGAAGAAGAGGATGGATCCGCGTTGGCTGCTTCAAGATGGTCCTGCTCCGCGCAGGATGGATGAAGATATAAGACGCCGCCTGGATAAACATGTCTAACGGTCCAGATGTCATCTTCTTGCCGGATAGGATGAAGACTTCGGACCCTCTTCTGGACCTCTTCTTGCCGGATAGGATGAAGACTTCGGAGCCTCTTCTGGACGGATCAGTGATACCCGGCGTGGTGAAGATAAGGTAGGGAGATCTTCAGGGGCTTAGTGTTTTGTAAGGGGTGTTTGGGTTAGATTAGGGGTATGTGGGTTGTGGGTTGTAATGTTGGGGGGGGGTATTGTATGTTTATTTAAATGCAAAAGAGCTGTTTTCTTTGGGGCATGCCCCGCAAAAGGCCCTTTTAAGGGCTGGTAAGGTAAAAGAGCTGTTAACTTTTTATTTTAGAACAGGGTAGGGCATTTTTTATTTTGGGGGGCTTTGTTATTTTTTTAGGGGGCTTAGAGTAGGTGTAATTAGTTTAAAATTCTTGTAATCTTTTTTTATTTTTTGTAATTTAGTGTTTGTTTGTTTGTTGTAATTTAGTTTAGTTGATTTAATTGTAGAAAATTGTAAATAGTTTAGTTAATTAATTTATTGATAGTGTAGTGTTAGGTTTAATTGTAACTTAGGTTAGGATTTATTTTACAGGTAATTTTGTAATTATTTTAACTAGGTAGCTATTAAATAGTTATTAACTATTTAATAGCTATTGTACCTAGTTAAAATAAATACAAAGTTGCATGTAAAATAAATATAAATCCTAAAATAGCTACAATATAATTATTATTTATATTGTAGCTATATTGGGGTTTATTTTACAGATAAGTATTTAGCTTTAAATAGGATTAATTTATTTAATAAGAGTTAATTTATTTCGTTAGATAAAAATTATATTTAACTTAGGGGGGTGTTAGTGTTAGGATTAGACTTAGCTTTAGGGGTTAATACATTTATTATAGTAGCGGCGAGGTCCGGTCAGCAGATTAGGGGTTAATACTTGAAGTTAGGTGTCAGCGATGTTAGGGAGGGCAGATTAGGGGTTAATACTATTTATTATAGGGTTTTTTAGGCGGGAGTGAGGCGGTTTAGGGGTTAATACATTTTTTATAGTGGCGGCGAGGTCCGGTCGGCAGATTAGGGGTTAATAAGTGTAGGTAGGTAGTGGCGACGTTGGGTGGGGGGCAGATTAGGGGGTAATAAATATAATATAGGGGTCGGCGATGTTAGGGGCAGCAGATTAGGGGTACATAAGGATAATGTAGGTTGCGGCGGTGTGCGGTCGGCAGATTAGGGGTTAAAATTTTTTATTAGAGTGGCGGCGATGTGGGGGGACCTCAGTTTAGGGGTACATAGGTAGTTTATGGGTGTTAGTGTACTTTAGAGCACAGTAGTTAGGAGCTTTATAAACCGGCATTAGCCCATAAAGCTCTTAACTCCTGACTTTTTTCGCTGGTTTGGACGGCTAACGCAGAACTCTAAATCTAGGTGATTGTGTTTCTGGACAGCACTATTCATATTTCTCCCTGCACACCCTGCAGCCTGTGTAACTTATAAATGTTCTGTATTTTAAGGGACAGGTGGCAACCCTAACATACACACATGTTTAGCGGGTGTATTTTGTTAGATTTTGTTTATTTGTAGTTCTACATAGCTATATTGTTTTAATTTGATTATATCCACCACTACCATAGATTTGATGAGACTATGGCCCCTATTTAAGAAAGTCTGGCGGACCTGATCCGACAGTGCGGATCAGGTCCGCCAGACCTCGCTGAATACAGCGAGCAATACGCTAGCCGTATTCAGCATTGCACCAGCAGCTCACAAGAGCTGCTGGTGCAACGCCGCCCCCTGCAGACTCGCGGCCAATGTGCCGCCAGCAGGGAGGTGTCAATTCAGCGCTGCAGAATCTGTTGGCGCTGTACAAGCTCAGAGCAGGCGGACAGGTTATGGAGCAGCGGTCTTTGTGACCGCTTCTTCATAACTGCTGTTTCTGGCGAGCCTGCAGGCTCGCCAGAAACACGGGCATCAAGCTCCATTCGGAGCTTGATAGATAGGCCCCAGTTTCTTGCAAAATCTGTTATTTTAAGTTTTCATTTTGTCTTCAGTAAAGCTGTTAAAAAAATTGTTACTCCATCAAATATGCCCCCAGACAGGGGTCTACATTCCAATTCACTAAAATGTCCATTTGAAACTTATCAAATTAATTATCACAGGGGTTTCTGGGCCAAACCTGTTCCAACCTATTCATTAACCCTGTGATAAGCCATTTATCTAATGGCTATCAAATGCATTGGAATCAATACAACAACTTATATACAGTATCCCACAAAAGTAAGTACATCCCTCACATTTTTGTAAATATTTTATATCTTTTTTTATGTGACAACACTGAAGAAATTACACTTTGCTACAATGTAAAGTAGTGAGTGTACAGCCTGTATAACAGTGTAAATTTGCTGTCCCCTCAAAATAACTCAACACACAGCCATTAATGTCGATTTGTGACGACCAGGGTTAACCAAGCCTGTGCCAGTCACTTGTTTGGCACAGAAAGGGTTATCAGACCCCTTCTACTCTCACTAATCTGTCACAATCTAGCCACGTCAGGCAAGCTTGTGACTCAGTTCAGCGGGTGCAAGGGTTAACACTCTCTAGTCTGTACTAGACGTAAAAAAATGCCCAAAACTCCCCTTTAATGCCACCCACACTAAACTAAAACCATATAGCTCCAAGCTGCCACCACTTATGATTTACAAATTCTAATTCTACAATCGTCCCCCTTCTGGACCTTTCATGTATCATGAGTAACAACACTAGACATGGGGAGGCCCAAATAAATAAGGAAAAGTTGAACACTCAGCTTCCTCCTTTGACACTACCAGAAAAGCATATGTGAGTATGCTCCAATCATTAACATCAGACAGTTTAGCTGCACACACATACACATGGGGGCAGACAGGGACATGCACACAGAAACACAAATACAGACACATACATGCAAACACATAGGGATAGGCACAGAAATATGAACACAGGGAGACACTGACAAACAACATACACACACAGAGATACACACGAACATTCACACATGGACACCCACCCACACATGCAAACATACACACAGGGGCACACACACAAACATACACACAGGGGCACACGCACTTGCACAAACATACACACAGCGACACACACACAAACATACATATACACAGGGACTCACACAAACATAAATACAGGGACACACGCATACACAGGGACACACACGCCGGGGCAGATAAAGACATACACACAAAAGGGGGGCACACAAGGACACACACAAACACACACAGGGACACACTCACACATAGACACGGGGCACATACACAAATATACACAATAGGCACATATACACACAAAAGCTGGGCACACAAGGACACACAGTCACACAAACCCACAGACGGGGACACACACTCATACAAACATACACACACTTTGACAAACACACACACAGGGTGGCACACAAGGACACACACAAACATACACACAGGGGACACACACAAACATACACACAGGGGGCACACAAGGACACATACACACAGGGGGAACACAAGGACACACACACAAACATACACTCATATGGGCACATACAGGGGGGAAGACAAGGGAACACAAACATACACATGGGACACACAAGGGCACACTATTTTCATTTAAATTAATTTAGATTAAAATCTTAGCAAAGCTGGAAAAGAAAAACATTTCTCAATTATTAAAAATAAATAAAAATATATATTTATAAGTTTAAAACTTCACCAAACATGCCCAGCATACCCATTATGCCAATAAACAATTGGCATTTATTTATCAGAAACTTCACTCTATCCAACTGCAAAACACACAAACCCAAAAAAATGTACCCAAAAAAGGCAGATTTAGTTTTTTCAATAGCAAAAAAATATTGAAAAATATTAATAATAATTATTATTATTAAAGCTACTGTAAAATATACATATATATTCTATGGATTATTTTAGAATATTTTAGTACATCTATAATAATTATTTACATTGATTATTACTGCTGGTGCAATGCTGCCCCCTGCAGATTAGCGGCCGCTAGCAGGGTGTGTCAATCAACCCGATCGTATTCAATCGGGTTGATTTTTGTCCGCCTCCTCAGAGCAGGCGGACAGGTTATGGAGCTTGCTAAATATGCCCCTTAACATGCTCATGTATGTATCCCTCTATAGACATCAATAGAGAAAAAGTGTTCGAAAAAAACTAACACCTACGATTGCTGTATGGCGATCGCTATAACGCAATCCCAATTGATATCTATGGAGACCAGAAAGTTATGTATAAAATATCACCTGAAAATCTCTATGTAAAAAAGGAAGACATTTTACCTCACAATTTTCTCAGCTCACCAGAGTAAGTGCTGTGTAAAAAGTTATACTTCTGCTGCTGTCCAGCTACAGGTAAAAAATAAATAAAGAAATGAACAGCAGCCAATCAGCATCAACAGTGCTGAGGTCATGCACTCTTTTACTGTGATTTCATGAGATTTCACTTAACTCTCATGAGATTTCATAGTAAACTTCCTTAAACTGAATAAGGAAATAACATGAGTGTGCATGAGGCTCAATCCCTTGCCGGTCCCGGGACAGACATACTGATTTGCTGCTTAAAGTCATTTACAATGGGATGTGAATACTTAGGACATTTAAGGTAAAATATATTTCTTTATTACATAGAGATGTTCAGGTGATATTTTCAAGTCAGCTTTTTACAGCTATGCTGCAGCACTTTCAAATGTTTCAACATTTGGGTATTATGGTCCTTTAAGTGACTGTTGCTTTAAATATATTATTTCCTGTCATACTTGTGGTTGCCGGTAATCAATTTCGCTGTATCTTTTCCCATAAGTTAATGCACATTGCAAACACATAATGGAGACGTGGAAATCCTCAACAATATTATTCCAAATGCTAGTTTTAAAAAATATTGCAATGCTAACAATTTTGGGTGGCTTTATTTCTTGAACATTTTTTTTGTAATAAGATCTAATGGACAGATAGTAAAAGAAAATATCAACAGAAAAATAATATTGTATAGAACATAAACATTAAGCCATCTGTTCTGTGTTTCTGGCATTTATATTTATTTCAAATGTTAATTTTGCTGGTTTAAACAGCATCCTACGCATTTTATTTTACAGCATGGAAAACAATATAAGGGCATTTTCAATGTCAATTGAGTAACATAAATAAATGGAAAGAATCTGAGAGGGAAGAAGTAGCTGCCCTCTAATGTTTTCCATATTATTATTAACATTAACAATTTTATGCGTTATTCCAGTGCAACTATTGCACAAGCCATTACGTGCAAAGCATGGTTGTTATATATATTTTTTTTTATTATAGTTAAAGGGACATGTTATTTAAAGGGACAGTAAACAACTTGTAATTACAAGACATTTCTGTTGTGTTGTTATAGAATAACATATCAGCCAAGTTTTAATGCTGCCCCCTTATTTCAGTTCTTTTGCCAAACTTGCATTATTGCCAATCAGGACAAGTAACGTATGCATACTCATTTAAAAGTCCCAAGACAAGTAACATATGCATACTCACTTGTAAGTCCCAGGACAAGTAACGTATGCATACTCACTTGTAAGTCCCAGGACAGGTAACGTATGCATACTCACTTGTAAGTCCCAGGACAAGTAATGTATGCATACTCACTTGTACGTCCCAGGAAAAGTAACGTATGCGTACTCGTAATCCCAAGACAAGTAACATATACATACTCACTTGTAAGTCCCAGGAAAAGTAACGTTTACATTATCACTTGTACGTCCTAGGACAGGTAACGTATGCATACTCACTTGAAAGTCCCAGGACAGGTAACGTATGCATACTCACTTATAAGTCCCAGGACAAGTAACGTATGTATACTCAGTTGTAGCTCCCATGACAAGTAATGTATGTATACTCACTTGTAAGTCCCAAGATAAATAACGTATGCATACTCACTTTAAGGTCCCAAGACAAGTAATGTATGCATACACACTTGTATGTCCCAAGAAAAGTAACGTATGCATACTCACTTGTAATCATAGGACAGGTAACGTATGCATACTCATTTAAAAGTCCCAAGACAAGTAACGTATGCATACTCACTTGTAAGTCCAAACTTGCATTATTGCCAATCAGGACAAGTAACGTATGCATACTCATTTAAAAGTCCCAAGACAAGTAACGTATGCATACTCACTTGTAAGTCCCAGGACAAGTAATGTATGCATACTCACTTGTACGTCCCAGGAAAAGTAACGTATGCGTACTTCTAATCCCAAGACAAGTAACATATGCATACTCATTTGTAAGTCCCAGGAAAAGTAACATATGCATACTCACTTGTAGGTCCCAGGAAAAGTAAAGTATGCATACTTGCTTGTAAGTCCCAGGACAAGTAACGTATGCATACTCACTTGTAAGTCCCAGGAAAAGTAACGTATGCATACTCACTTGTAAGTTCCAGGAAAAGTAAAGTATGCATACTTACTTGTAAGTCCCAGGACAAGTAACGTATGCATACTCACTTGTAAGTCCCAGGAAAAGTAACGTATGCATACTCACTTGTAATCCCAAGACAGGTAACATATGCATGCTCACTTGTAAGTCCCAGGACAGGTAACGTATGTATACTCACTTGTTGGTCCCAGGAGAAGTAACGTATGCATACTCACTTGTAATACCAGGACAAGTAATGTATGCATACTCACTTGTAAGTCCCAGGACAAGTAACGTATGCATACTTACTTGTAAGTCCCAGGACAAGTAACGTATGCATACTCCCTTGTAAGTCCCAGGACAAGTAACATATGCATACTCACTTGTAAGTCCCAGGACAGGTAATGTATACATACTCACTTGTAAGTCCCAGGACAGGTAACGTATACATTATCACTTGTACGTCCTAGGACAGGTAACGTATGCGTACTCACTTGAAAGTCCCAGGACAGGTAACGTATGCATACTCACTTATAAGTCCCAGGACAAGTAACATATGTATACTAAGTTGTAGGTCCCAGGACAAGTAATGTATGCATACTCACTTGTAAGTCCCAAGATAAATAACGAATGCATACTCACTTTAAGGTCCCAAGAAAAGTAACGTATGCATACTCACTTGAAATCCTAGGACAGGTAACGTATGCATACTCACTTGTAATCCCAGGAGAGGTAAGGTATGCATACTCACTTGTAGGTCCCAGGACAACTAACTTATGTATACTCACTTGTAGGTTCCAGGACAAGTAACATATGCATACTCACTTGTAAGTCCCAGGACAAGTAACGTATGCATACTCACTTGTAATCCCAGGACAGGTAACATATGCATACTCACTTGTAAGTCCCAGGACAAGTAACGTATGCATACTCACTTGTAAGTCCCAGGACAGGTAACGTATACATTATCACTTCTAAGTCCCAGGACAGGTAACGTATGCGTACTCACTTGAAAGTCCCAGGAAAGGTAACGTATGCATACTCACTTATATATCCCAGGACAAGTAACGTATGTATACTCAGTTGTAAATCCCAGGACAAGTAACGTTTGTATACTCACTTGTAAGTCCCAGGACAAGTAATGTATGGATACTCACTTGTAAGTCCCAGGACAGGCATACGTATGCATACTCACTTTTAAGTCCCAGGAGAAGTAAAGTATGCATACTCACCTGTGGGTCCCAGGAAAAGTAACGTATGCATACTCACTTGTAAGTCCCAGGACAGGTAACATATGCATACTCACTTGTAGGTCCCAGGAGAAGTAACGTATGCATACTCACTTGTAAGTCCCAGGACAGGTAACATATGCATACTCACTTGTAGGTCCCAGGAGAAGTAACATATGCATACTCACTTGTAATCCCAGGACAGGTAATGTATGCATACTCACATGTAAGTCCCAGGAAAAGTAACGTATGCATACTCACTTGTAAGTCCCAGGACAAGTAACGTATGCATACTTACTTGTAAATCCCAGGACAGGTAATGTATACATACTCACTTGTAAGTCCCAGGACAGGTAACATATACATTATCACTTGTACGTCCTAGGACAGGTAACGTATGCATACTCAATTGAAAGTCCCAGGACAGGTAACGTATGCATACTCACTTATATGTCCCAGGACAAGTAACGTATGTATACTCAGTTTTAAGTCCCAGGACAAGTAATGTATGCATACTCACTTGTAAGTCCCAAGATAAATAACGTATGCATACTCACTTGAAGGTCCCAAGACAAGTAACGTATGCATACTCACTTGTATGTCCCAAGAAAAGTAACGTATGCATACTCACTTGTAGGTCCCAGGACAAGTAACATATGTATACTCACTTGTAGGTCCCAGGACAAGTAACATATGCATACTCACTTGTAAGTCCCAGGACAAGTAACGTATGCATACTCACTTGTAAGTCCCAGGACAGGTAACGTATACATACTCACTTGTAAGTCCCAGGACAGGTAACGTATACATTATCACTTCTAAGTCCCAGGACAGGTAACGTATGCATACTCACTTGAAAGTCCCAGGACAGGTAACGTATACATACTCACTTATAAGTCCCAGGACAAGTAACGTATGCATACTCACTTGTAAGTCCCAGGACAAGTAATGTATGCATACTCACTTGTAAGTTCCAAGACAAGTAACTAATGCATACTCACTTGTAAATCCCAGGACAGGCATAGGTATGCATACTCACTTGTAAGTCCCAGGAGAAGTAACGTGTGCATACTCACTTGTAAGTCCCAGGACAGGTAACATATGCATACTCACTTATAGGTCCCAGGAGAAGTAACGTATGCATACTCACTTTTAATCCCAGGACAGGTAATGTATGCATACTGACATGTAAGTCCCAGGAAAAGTAACATATGCATACTCACTTGTAAGTCCCAGGACAAGTAACGTATGCATACTTACTTGTAGATCCCAGGACAGGTAATGTATACATACTCACTTGTAAGTCCCAGGACAGGTAACATATACATTATCACTTGTACGTCCTAGGACAGGTAACGTATGCATACTCACTTGAAAGTCCCAGGACAGGTAACGTATGCATACTCACTTGTATGTCCCAAGAAAAGTAACGTATGCATACTCACTTGTAATCCTAGGACAGGTAACGTATGCATACTCACTTGTAATCCCAGGAGAGGTAAGGTATGCATACTCACTTGTAAGTCCCAAGATAAATAACGTATGCATACTCACTTGAAGGTCCCAAGACAAGTAACATATGCATACTCACTTGTATGTCCCAAGAAAAGTAACGTATGCATACTCACTTGTAATCCTAGGACAGGTAACGTATGCATACTCACTTGTAATCCCAGGAGAGGTAAGGTATGCATACTCACTTGTAGGTCTCAGGACAAGTAACATATGTATACTCACTTGTAGGTCCCAGGACAAGTAACATATGCATACTTACTTGTAAGTCCCAGGACAAGTAACGTATGCATACTCACTTGTAATCCTAGGACAGGTAACGTATGCATACTCACTTGTAAGTCCCAGGACAGGTAACGTATACATACTCACTTGTAAGTCCCAGAACAGGTAACGTATACGTTATCACTTGTAAGTCCCAGGACAGGTAACGTATGCATACTCACTTGAAAGTCCCAGGAAAAGTAACGTATGCATACTCACTTATAAGTCCCAGGACAAGTAACGTATGTATACTCAGTTGTAAGTCCCAGGACAAGTAACGTATGCATACTCACTTGTAATCCTAGGACAGGTAACGTATGCATACTCACTTGTAATCCCAGGACAGGTAACGTATGCATACTCACTTGTAAGTCCCAGGACAAGTAACGTATGCATACTCACTTGTAATCCCAGGACAGGTAACGTATACATACTTGTAAGTCCCAGGACAGGTAACGTATACATTATCACTTGTAAGTTCCAGGACAGGTAACGTATGCATACTCACATGTAAGTCCCAGGAAAAGTAACATATGCATACTCACTTGTAAGTCCCAGGACAAGTAACATATGCATACTTACTTGTAAATCCCAGGACAGGTAATGTATACATTATCACTTGTAAGTCCCAGGACAGGTAACGTATGCATACTCACATGTAAGTCCCAGGAAAAGTAACATATGCATACTCACTTGTAAGTCCCAGGACAGGTAACATATACATTATCACTTGTACGTCCTAGGACAGGTAACATATGCATACTCACTTGAAAGTCCCAGGACAGGTAACGTATGCATACTCACTTATATGTCCCAGGAAAAGTAACGTATGTATACTCACTTGTAAGTCCCAAGATAAATAACGTATGCATACTCACTTGAAGGTCCCAAGACAAGAAACGTATGCTTACTCACTTGTATGTCCCAAGAAAAGTAACGTATGCATACTCACTTGTAATCCCAGGAGTGGTAAGGTATGCATACTCACTTGTAGGTCCCAGGACAAGTAACATATGCATACTCACTTGTAAGTCCCAGGACAAGTAACGTATGCATACTCACTTGTAATCCCAGGACAGGTAACATATGCATACTCACTTGTAAGTCCCAGGACAGGTAACGTATACATACTCACTTGTAAGTCCCAGGACAGGTAACGTATACATTATCACTTGTAAGTCCCAGGACAGGTAACGTATGCATACTCACTTGAATGTCCCAGGAAAGGTAACGTATGCATACTCACTTATAAGTCCCAGGACAAGTAACGTATGTATACTCAGTTGTAAGTCCCAGGACAAATAACGTATGCATACTCACTTGTAATCCTAGGACAGGTAACGTATGCATACTCACTTGTAATCCTAGGACAGGTAATGTATGCATACTCACTTGTAGGTCCCAGGACAAGTAACATATGTACACTCATTTGTAGGTTCCAGGACAAGTAACATAGGCATACTCACTTGTAAGTCCCAGGACAAGTAACGTATGCATACTCACTTGTAATCCCAGGACAGGTAACGTATGCGTACTCACTTGAAAGTCCCAGGACAGGTAACGTATGCATACTCACTTATATGTCCCAGGACAGGTAACGTACACATTATCACTTGTAAGTCCCAGGACAGGTAACGTATGCATACTCACTTATAAGTTCCAGGACAAGTAACGTATGTATACTCACTTGTAAGTCCCAGGACAAGTAATGTATGCATACTCACTTGTAAGTTTCAAGACAAGTAACTAATGCATACTCACTTGTAAGTCCCAGGACAAGTAACGTATGCATACTCACTTGTAATCCCAGGACAGGTAACATATGCATACTCACTTATAAGTCCCAGGAGAAGTAACGTATGCATACTCACTTGTAATCCCAGGACAGGTAATGTATGCATACTCACATGTAAGTCCCAGGAAAAGTAACATATGCATACTCACTTGTAAGTCCCAGGACAAGTAACATATGCATACTTACTTCTAAATCCCAGGACAGGTAATGTATACATTATCACTTGTAAGTCCCAGGACAGGTAACATATACATTATCACTTGTACATCCTAGAACAGGTAACGTATGCATACTCACTTGAAAGTCCCAGGACAGGTAGCATATGCATACTCACTTATATGTCCCAGGACAAGTAACGTATGTATACTCACTTGTAAGTCCCAAGATAAATAACGTATGCATACTCACTTGAAGGTCCCAAGACAAGTAACATATGCATACTCACTTGTATGTCCCAAGAAAAGTAACGTATGCATACTCACTTGTAATCCTAGGACAGGTAACGTATGCATACTCACTTGTAATCCCAGGAGAGGTAAGGTATGCATACTCACTTGTAGGTCTCAGGACAAGTAACATATGTATACTCACTTGTAGGTCCCAGGACAAGTAACATATGCATACTCACTTGTAAGTCCCAGGACAAGTAACGTATGCATACTCACTTGTAATCCCAGGACAGGTAACGTATGCATACTCACTTGTAAATCCCAGGACAGGTAACGTATACATACTCACTTGTAAATCCCAGAACAGGTAACGTATACATTATCACTTGTAGGTCCCAGGACAGGTAACGTATGCATACTCACTTGAAAGTCCCAGGAAAGGTAACGTATGCATACTCACTTATAAGTCCCAGGACAAGTAACGTATGTATACTCAGTTGTAAGTCCCAGGACAAGTAACGTATGCATACTCACTTGTAATCCCAGGACAAGGTAACATATATATGCTTGTAAGTCCCAGGACAGGTAACGTATACATTATCACTTGTAAGTCCCAGGACAGGTAACGTATGCATACTCACTTGTAAGTCCCAGGACAGGTAACGTATGCATACTTACTTGTAAATCCAGGACAGGTAATGTATACATACTCACTTGTAAGTCCCAGGACAGGTAACATATACATTATCACTTGTACGTCCTAGGACAGGTAACGTATGCGTACTCACTTAAAAGTCCCAGGACAGGTAACGTATGCATACTCACTTATATGTCCCAGGACAAGTAACGTATGTATACTCACTTGTATGTCCCAAGAAAAGTAACGTATGCATACTCACTTGTAATCCTAGGACAGGTAACGTATGCATACTCACTTGTAATCCCAGGACAGGTAACGTATGCATACTCACTTGTAGATCCCAGGACAAGTAACATATGTATACTCACTTGTAGGTTCCAGGACAAGTAACATATGCATACTCACTTGTAAGTCCCAGGACAAGTAACGTATGCATACTCACTTGTAATCCCAGGACAGGTAACGTATACATACTTGTAAGTCCCAGGACAGGTAACGTATACATTATCACTTGTAAGTCCCAGGACAGGTAACATATGCATACTCACTTGTAAGTCCCATGACAGGTAACGTATGCATACTTACTTGTAAATCCCAGGACAGTTAATGTATACATGCTCACTTGTAAGTCCCAGGACAGGTAACATATACATTATCACTTGTATGTCCTAGGACAGGTAACATATGCATACTCACTTGAAAGTCCCAGGACAGGTAACGTATGCATACTCACTTATATGTCCCAGGACAAGTAACGTATCTATACTCACTTGTAAGTCCCAAGATAAATAACGTATGCATACTCACTTGAAGGTCCCAAGACAAGTAACGTATGCATACTCACTTGTAATCCTAGGACAGGTAACGTATGCATACTCACTTGTAATCCCAGGAGAGGTAACGTATGCATACTCACTTGTAATCCCAGGACAGGTAACTTATGCATACTCACTTGTAAGTCCCAGGACAAGTAACATATGCATACTCACTTGTAAGTCCCAGGATATCTAACGTATGCATACTCACTTGTAAGTCCCAGGACAGGTAACGTATGTATACTCACTTGTAAGTCCCAAGATAAATAACGTATGCATACTCACTTGAAGGTCCCAAGACAAGTAACGTATGCATACTCACTTGTAATCCTAGGACAGGTAACGTATGCATACTCACTTGTAATCCCAGGAGAGGTAAGGTATGCATACTCACTTGTAGGTCCCAGGACAAGTAACATATGTATACTCACTTGTAGGTCCCAGGACAAGTAACATATGCATACTCACTTGTAAGTCCCAGGACAAGTAACGTATGCATACTCACTTGTAATCCCAGGACAGGTAACGTATGCATACTCACTTGTAATCCCAGGACAGGTAATTTATGCATACTCACTTGTAAGTCCCAGGACAAGTAACATATGCATACTCACTTGTAAGTCCCAGGATATCTAACGTATGCATACTCACTTGCAAGTCACAGGACAAGTAATATATACATACTCACTTGTAAGTCCCAGGATATCTAACGTATGCATACTCACTTGTAATCCCAGGACAGGTAATTTACGCATACTCATTTGTAAGTCCCAGGACAAGTAACATATGCATACTCACTTGTAAGTCCCAGGATATCTAACGTATGCATACTCACTTGTACTCCCAGGACAGGTAACGTATACATATTTATTTGTAATCCCAGGACAAGTATTGTATACATGCTCACTTGTAATCCCAGGACAAGTAACATATAAATACTCATTTTGTAATCCCAGGACAAGTAACGTATACATACTCACTTGTAAGTCCCAGGACAAGTAACATATAAATACTCATTTTGTAATCCCAGGACAAGTAACGTATGCATACTTGTAAGTCCTATGACAAGTAATGTGTGCATACTCACTTGTAAGTCCCAGGACAGGTAACGTATACATTATCACTTGTAAATCCCAGGAAAAGTGACGTATACATACTCACTTGTACTCCCAGGACAGGTAACGTATACATATTTATTTGTAATCCCAGGACAAGTATTGTATACATACTCACTTGTAAATCCCAGGACAAGTAACATATAAATACTCATTTGTAATCCCAGGACAAGTAACGTAAAGATACTCACTTGTAAGTCCCAGGACAGGTAACCTATACATACTCACTTGTAAGTCCTGTGACAGGTAATGTATGCATACTCACTTGTAAGTCCCAGGACAGGTAACGTATGCATACTCATTTGTAAGTCCCAGGACAGGTAACCTATACATACTCACTTGTAAGTCCCAGGACAGGTAACGTATGCATACTCACTTGTAAGTCCCAGGACAGGTAACGTATGCATACTTACTTGTAAATCCCAGGACAGGTAATGTATACATACTCACTTGTAAGTCCCAGGACAGGTAACATATACATTATCACTTGAACGTCCTAGGACAGGTAACGTATGCATACTCACTTGAAAGTCCCAGGACAAGTAACGTATGTATACTCACTTGTAAGTCCCAAGATAAATAATGTATGCATACTCACTTGAAGGTCCCAAGACAAGTAACGTATGCATACTCACTTGTATGTCCCAAGAAAAGTAACGTATGCATACTCACTTGTAATCCTAGGACAGGTAACGTATGCATACTCACTTGTAATCCCAGGAGAGGTAAGGTATGCATACTCACTTGTAGGTCCCAGGACAAGTAACATATGTATACTCACTTGTAGGTCCCAGGACAAGTAACATATGCATACTCACTTGTAAGTCCCAGGACAAGTAAAGTATGCATACTCATTTGTAATCCCAGGACAGGTAACTTATGCATACTCACTTGTAAGTCCCAGGACAAGTAACATATGCATACTCACTTGTAAGTCCCAGGATATCTAACGTATGCATACTCACTTGTAAGTCCCAGGACAAGTAACGTATACATACTCCCTTGCAAGTCACAGGACAAGTAATATATACATACTCACTTGTAAGTCCCAGGACAAGTAACTTATGCATACTCACTTGCAAGTCATAGGACTAGTAACGTATGCATACTCAATTGTAAGTCCAAGGACAAGTCACGTATACATACTCACTTGTACGTCCCAAGAAAAGTAATGTATGCATACTCACTTGTATGTCCCAAGAAAAGTAACGTATGCATACTCACTTGTAATCCTAGGACAGGTAACGTATGCATACTCACTTGTAATCCCAGGACAGGTAATTTATGCATACTCACTTGTAAGTCCCAGGACAAGTAACATATGCATACTCACTTGTAGGTCCCAGGACAAGTAACATATGCATACTCACTTGTAAGTCCCAGGACAAGTAACGTATGCATACTCACTTGTAATTCCAGGACAGGTAACGTATGCATACTCACTTGTAATCCCAGGACAGGTAATTTATGCATACTCACTTGTAAGTCCCAGGACAAGTAACATATGCATACTCACTTGTAAATCCCAGGATATCTAACGTATGCATACTCACTTGTAAGTCCCAGGACAAGTAATATATACATACTCACTTGTAAGTCCCAGGACAAGTAACTTATGCATACTCACTTGCAAGTCATAGGACTAGTAACGTATGCATACTCAATTGTAAGTCCAAGGACAAGTCACGTATACATACTCACTTGTAAGTCCCAAGAAAAGTAATGTATGCATACTCACTTGTATGTCCCAAGAAAAGTAACGTATGCATACTCACTTGTAATCCTAGGACAGGTAACGTATGCATACTCACTTGTAATCCCAGGACAGGTAACTTATGCATACTCACTTGTAAGTCCCAGGACAAGTAACATATGCATACTCACTTGTAAGTCCCAGGATATCTAACGTATGCATACTCATTTGTAAGTCATAGGACAGGTAACGTATGCATACTTGTAAGTCCTATGACAAGTAATGTGTGCATACTCACTTGTAAGTCCCAGGACAGGTAACGTATGCATACTCACTTGTAAGTCCCAGGAAAAGTGAAGTATACATACTCACTTGTACTCCCAGGACAGGTAACGTATACATATTTATTTGTAATCCCAGGACAAGTATTGTATACATACTCACTTGTAAGTCCCAGGACAAGTAACTTATAAATACTCATTTTGTAATCCCAGGACAAGTAACGTATACATACCCACTTGTAAGTCCCAGGACAGGTAACCTATACATACTCACTTGTAAGTCCTGTGACAGGTAATGTATGCATACTCTCTTGTAAGTCCCAGGACAAGTAACGTATGAATACTTGTAAGTCCTATGACAAGTAATGTGTGCATACTCACTTGTAAGTCCCAGGAGGTAACGTATACATTATCACTTGTAAGTCCCAGGAAAAGTGACATATGCATACTCACTTGTACTCCCAGGACAGGTAACGTATACATATTTATTTGTAATCCCAGGACAAGTATTGTATACATACTCACTTGTAAATCCCATGACAAGTAACATATAAATACTCACTTGTAAGTCCCAGGACAGGTAACCTATACATACTCACTTGTAAGTCCTGTGACAGGTAATTTATGCATACTCACTTGTAAGTCCCAGGACAGGTAACGTATGCATACTCACTTGTAAGTCCCATGACAAGTAATGTATGCATACTCACTTGTAAGTCCCAGGAAAAGTGACATATACATACTCACTTGTACTCCCAGGACAGGTAACGTATACATATTTATTTGTAATCCCAGGACAAGTATTGTATACATACTCACTTGTAAGTCCCAGGGCAAGTAACGTATAAATACTCATTTGTAATCCAGGGCAATTCACGTATACATACTCACTTGTAAGTCCCAGTAGAAGTAACGTATGCATACTCACTTATAATCCCAGGACAGGTAACGTATGCATACTCACTTGTAAGTCCCAGGACAGGTAACATATGCATTATAACTTGTAAGTCCCAAGACAGGTAACATATGGATATTAACTTGTAAGTCCCAGGACAGGTAATGTATGCATACTCACTTGTAAGTCCAAGCACAGGTAACATATGCATACTTACTTGTAAGTCCCAGGTAAAGTAACGTATGCATACTCACTTGTAAATTCCAGGACAAGTAACGTATGCATACTCACTTGTCGGTCCCAGGAAAGGTATTGTATGCATACTCATTTGTAAGTCCCAGGAAAAGTAACATATGCGTAGTCACTTGTAAGACCCTGTTTGTTTTTTGTTTTTTTATTCCTCTACAGTGGGATTTGGCTTTTGAGGACATTTTGAGATAAAATATCTTTTTTACATAGAGTTATTATTTGTAATCCCAGGACAAGTATTGTATGCATACTCACTTGTAGGTCCCAGGACAAGTAACGTATGTATACTCACTTGTAGGTCCCAGGACAAGTACACAGGACAAGTACTCACTTGAAAGTCCCAGGACAGGTAACGTATGCATACTCACTTATAAGTCCCAGGACAAGTAACGTATGTATACTCACTTGTAAGTCCCAGGACAGGTAACGTATGCATACTCACTTATAAGTCCCAGGACAAGTAACGTATGTATACTCACTTGTAAGTTCCAAGACAAGTAACTAATGCATACTCACTTGTAAGTCCCAGGACAGTTAACGTATGCATACTCACTTGTAAGTCCCAGGACAAGTAACGTATGCATACTCACTTGTAATCCCAGGACAGGTAACGTATGCATACTCACTTGTAATCCCAGGACAGATAACTTATGCATACTCACTTGTAAGTCCTAGGACAAGTAACATATGCATACTCACTTGTAAGTCCCAGGATATCTAACGTATGCATACTCACTTGTAAGTCCCAGGACAAGTAACGTATACATACTCCCTTGCAAGTCACAGGACAAGTAATATATACATACTCACTTGTAAGTCCCAGGACAAGTAACTTATGCATACTCACTTGCAAGTCATAGGACTAGTAACGTATGCATACTCAATTGTAAGTCCAAGGACAAGTCACGTATACATACTCACTTGTAAGTCCCAAGAAAAGTAATGTATGCATACTCACTTGTATGTCCCAAGAAAAGTAACGTATGCATACTCACTTGTAATCCTAGGACAGGTAACGTATGCATACTCACTTGTAATCCCAGGACAGGTAATTTATGCATACTCACTTGTAATTCCCAGGACAAGTAACATATGCATACTCACTTGTAAGTCCCAGGATATCTAACGTATGCATACTCATTTGTAAGTCATAGGACAGGTAACGTATGCATACTTGTAAGTCCTATGACAAGTAATGTGTACATACTCACTTGTAAGTCCCAGGACAGGTAACGTATGCATACTCACTTGTAAGTCCCAGGAAAAGTGACGTATACATACTCACTTGTACTCCCAGGACAGGTAACGTATACATATTTATTTGTAATCCCAGGACAAGTATTGTATACATACTCACTTGTAAGTCCCAGGACAAGTAACATATAAATACTCATTTTGTAATCCCAGGACAAGTAACGTATACATACTCACTTGTAAGTCCCAGGACAAGTAACGTATGCATACTTGTAAGTCCTATGACAAGTAATGTGTGCATACTCACTTGTAAGTCCCAGGACAGGTAACGTATACATTATCACTTGTAAGTCCCAGGAAAAGTGACATATACATACTCACTTGTACTCCCAGGACAGGTAACTTATACATATTTATTTGTAATCCCAGGACAAGTAACATATAAATACTCATCTGTAATCCCAGGACAAGTAACGTAAACATACTCACTTGTTAGTCCCAGGACAGGTAACCTATACATACTCACTTGTAAGTCCTGTGACAGGTAATGTATGCATACTCACTTGTAAGTCCCAGGACAGGTAACGTATGCATACTCATTTGTAAGTCCCAGGAGAAGTAACGTATGCATACTCACTTGTAAGTCCCATGACAAGTAATGTATGCATACTCACTTGTAAGCCCCAGGAAAAGTGACGTATACATACTCACTTGTACTCCCAGGACAGGTAACGGGGCCTAGTTATCAAGCCGTCAACCTCAAATACGCTGGAATTCCGCATTGTATTTGTGGCGAGGCTGATACGCCTTAGTTATCAAAGGCTCGAGACCGGCAAAAGTAGAATTTTGTGACGTAAGCATCGATCCGCCGGACTCAGTCCGACACAGATCAATTCTTACGTCACTCCAGATGTGCGGCACATTCTCACTACTTTTGCTAGTTATCAAAATACTAGCAGGTACGATCGGCACTTTTACGGCCCAGCGTACCTGGTTTTCAATCCGCCACCCCTGGAGGCGGCGGATCCCATAGGAATCAATGGGAGTCTGACCATAGCGAAAGTACAAGTTCGCTGCTGACAGACATCCCATTGATTTCTATGGGAGCTGTCTACACCTAACACCCTAACATGTACCCCGAGTCTAAACACCACTAATCTGTCCCCCCTACACCGCCGCAACTAAATAAAGTTATTACCCCCTAAACCGCCGCTCCCGGAGCCCACCGCAAGCTACTCTATACATATTAACCCCTAAACCGCCGCTCCCGGAGCCCACCGCAACTATAATAAATGTATTAACCCCTAAACCGCTGCTCCCTGAACCCGCCGCAACCTATATTAAATGTATTAACCCCTATCCTGCCCCCCCTACACCGTCGCCACCTATAATAAATTTATTAACCCCTAATCTGCCCCCCCTACACCGTCGCCACCTATAATACATTTATTAACCCCTATCCTGCCCCCCACTACGCCGCCGCCACTGTAATAAAATTATTAACCCCTAAACCTAAGTCTAACCCTAACCCTAACGCCCCCCTAACTTAAATATTAATTAAATAAATCTAAATAAATTAACTCTTATTAACTAAATGAATCCTATTTAAAACTAAATACTTACCTTTAAAATAAACCCTAATATAGCTACAATATAAATAATATTTATATTCTAGCTATTTTAGGATTTATATTTATTTTACAGGTACCTTTCAATTTATTTTAACTAGGTACAATAGCTATTAAATAGTTATTAACTATTTAATAGCTTACCTAGCTAAAATAAAGAGAAATGTACCTGTTAAATAAATTCTAACCTAAGTTACAATTACACCTAACACTACACTATCATTAAATTAATTAAATAAACTACCTACAAATAACTACAATTAAATACAATTACATAAACTAACTAAAGTACAAAAAATAAAAAAAGCTGTTACAAAAAATAAAAAAATAAGTTACAAACATGTTAAAAATATTACAACAATTTTAAGCTACTTACACCTAATCTAAGCCCCCTAATAAAATAACAAACCCCCCCAAAATAAAAAAATGCCATACCCTATTCTAAATTAAATAAATTTCAAAGCTCTTTTACCTTACCAGCCCTTAAAAGGGCCATTTGTGGGGGCATGCCCCAAAGAAAACAGCTCTTTTGCCTGTAAAAGAAAAATACAACCCCCCCCAACATTAAAACCCACCACCCACATACCCCTAATCTAACCGAAACCCCCCTTACAAAAACCTAACACTAATCCCCTGAAGATCATCCTACCTTTAGTTGTCTTCACTCAGCCGAGCCACCGATGAACTGAAGAGGACATCCGGAGCGGAAGAAGTTAATCCTCCAAGCGGCGCTGAAGAAATCTTCCATCCGATGAAGTCATCATCCAGGTGGCGCTGAAGAAAAGTCTTCGATCCGGCCGATGTCATCTTCAAAGAGGCGCTGAAGAGGTCTTCTCTCCGGGCGAAGTCATCTTCCAAGCCGGGTCTTGAATCTTCCTTCCGCCGACGCGGAACCACCTTCTTCACCGACGGACTACGACGAATGACGGCTCCTTTAAGGGACGTCATCCAAGATGGCGTCCCCTCAATTCCAATTGGCTGATAGGATTCTATCAGCCAATTGGAATTAAGGTAGGAAAATTCTGATTGGCTGATGGAATCAGCCAATCAGATTCAAGTTCAATCCGATTGGCTGATCCAATCAGCCAATCAGATTGAGCTCGCATTCTATTGGCTGATCGGAACAGCCAATAGAATGCGAGCTCAATCTGATTGGCTGATTCCATCAGCCAATCAGATTTTTCCTACCTTAATTCCGATTGGCTGATAGAATCCTATCAGCCAATCGGAATTGAGGGGACGCCATCTTGGATGACGTCCCTTAAAGGAGCCGTCATTCGTCGTAGTCCGTCGGTGAAGAAGGTGGTTCCGCGTCGGCGAAAGGAAGATTCAAGACCCGGCTTGGAAGATGACTTCGCCGGATAGAAGACCTCTTCAGCGCCTCTTTGAAGATGACATCGGCCGGATCGAAGACTTTTCTTCAGCGCCGCCTGGATGATGACTTAATCGGATGGAAGATTTCTTCAGCGCCGCTTGGAGGATTAACTTCTTCCGCTCCGGATGTCCTCTTCAGTTCCATCGGTGGCTCGGCTGAGTGAAGACAACTAAAGGTAGGATGATCTTCAGGGGATTAGTGTTAGGTTTTTGTAAGGGGGGTTTGGGTTAGATTAGGGGTAGATCATCCTACCTTTAGTTGTCTTCACTCAGCCGAGCCACCGATGGAACTGAAGAGGATATCCGGAGCGGAAGAAGTTAATCCTCCAAGCGGCGCTGAAGAAATCTTCCATCCGATGAAGTCATCATCCAGGCGGCGCTGAAGAAAAGTCTTCGATCCGGCCGATGTCATCTTCAAAGAGGCGCTGAAGAGGTCTTCTATCCGGGCGAAGTCATCTTCCAAGCCGGGTCTTGAATCTTCCTTCCGCCGACGCGGAACCACCTTCTTCACCGACGGACTACGACGAATGACGGCTCCTTTAAGGGACGTCATCCAAGATGGCGTCCCCTCAATTCCAATTGGCTGATAGGATTCTATCAGCCAATCGGAATTAAGGTAGGAAAATTCTGATTGGCTGATGGAATCAGCCAATCAGATTCAAGTTCAATCCGATTGGCTGATCCAATCAGCCAATCAGATTGAGCTCGCATTCTATTGGCTGATCGGAACAGCCAATAGAATGCGAGCTCAATCTGATTGGCTGATTCCATGAGCCAATCAGATTTTTCCTACCTTAATTCCGATTGGCTGATAGAATCCTATCAGCCAATCGGAATTGAGGGGACGCCATCTTGGATGACGTCCCTTAAAGGAGCCGTCATTCGTCGTAGTCCGTCGGTGAAGAAGGTGGTTCCGCGTCGGCGAAAGGAAGATTCAAGACCCGGCTTGGAAGATGACTTCGCCCGGATAGAAGACCTCTTCAGCGCCTCTTTGAAGATGACATCGGCCGGATCGAAGACTTTTCTTCAGCGCCGCCTGGATGATGACTTCATCGGATGGAAGATTTCTTCAGCGCCGCTTGGAGGATTAACTTCTTCCGCTCCGGATGTCCTCTTCAGTTCCATCGGTGGCTCGGCTGAGTGAAGACAACTAAAGGTAGGATGATCTTCAGGGGATTAGTGTTAGGTTTTTGTAAGGGGGGTTTGGGTTAGATTAGGGGTATGTGGGTGGTGGGTTTTAATGTTGGGGGGGTTGTATTTTTCTTTTACAGGCAAAAGAGCTGTTTTCTTTGGGGCATGCCCCCACAAATGGCCCTTTTAAGGGCTGGTAAGGTAAAAGAGCTTTGAAATTTATTTAATTTAGAATAGGGTAGGGCATTTTTTTTATTTTGGGGGGGTTTGTTATTTTATTAGGGGGCTTAGATTAGGTGTAAGTAGCTTAAAATTGTTGTAATATTTTTAACATGTTTGTAACTTATTTTTTTATTTTTTGTAACTTAGCTTTTTTTATTTTTTGTACTTTAGTTAGTTTATGTAATTGTATTTAATTGTAGTTATTTGTAGGTAGTTTATTTAATTAATTTAATGATAGTGTAGTATTAGGTTTAATTGTAACTTAAGTTAGGATTTATTTTACAGGTAATTTTGTATTTCTTTTAGCTAGGTAGTTATTAAATAGTTAATAACTATTTAATAACTATTCTAACTAACTAAAATAAATACAAAGTTACCTGTAAAATAAATATAAATCCTAAGATAGCTACAATATAATTATTAATTATATTGTAGCTATCTTCGGGTTTATTTTACAGGTAAATATTTATTTTTAAATAGGAATAATTTATTAAAGTATAGTGTAGTGTTAGGTGTAATTGTAACTTAGGTTAGGATTTATTTAACAGGTACATTTCTCTTTATTTTAGCTAGGTAAGCTATTAAATAGTTAATAACTATTTAATAGCTATTGTACCTGGTTAAAATAAATTGAAAGGTACCTGTAAAATAAAAATAAATCCTAAGATAGCTAGAATATAATTATTATTTATATTGTAGCTATATTAGGGTTTATTTTAAAGGTAAGTATTTAGTTTTAAATATGATTCATTTAGTTAATAAGAGTTAATTTATTTAGATTTATTTAATTAATATTTAAGTTTAAGGGGGGCGTTAGGGTTAGGGTTAGACTTAGGTTTAGGGGTTAATAATTTTATTACAGTGGCGGCGGTGTAGTGGGGGGCAGATTAGGGGTTAATAAATTTATTATAGGTGGCGACGGTGTAGGGGGGGCAGGATAGGGGTTAATAGGTTTAATATAGGTTGCGGCGGGTTCAGGGAGCGGCAGTTTAGGGGTTAAACTATTTATTTAGTTGCGGAGAGGTGCGGGATCAGCAGGATAGGGGTTAATAATTTTATAATAGAGGGCGACGGTGTAGGGGGGGCAGGATAGGGGTTACTAGGTATACTGTAGGTGGCAGCGGTGTCCAGGAGCGGCGGTTTAGGGGTTAATACATTTATAAGAGTTGCGGCAGGGTCTAGGAGCGGCGGTTTAGGGGTTAATACATTTATAAGAGTTGCGGCAGGGTCTAGGAGCGGGAGTTTAGGGGTTAGTAACTTTATTGAGTTGCGGGAGGCTCCGGGGGCGCCGGTATAGGGGGTAGAACAGTGTAGTTTAGTGTGAGTGCTTAGTGACAGGCTAGCAATAAAGCTGGGAAAAAGCCGAAGGGCAGCGAGATCGGATGAGTGATAACTGTCACAGTCCGCTGCTCATCGCCCCGCGGCTTTTTGACAGCTTTATTTGATAACTTAGGCGTATTTTTTCAGGTCTGCGGCGGCGATGTGAGGCGAGCTTAGGCGGGCGTATTGGGCCGGCGAAGCCAGAAAAGTAGACGGCTTGATAACTACCCCCCAACGTATACATATTTATTTGTAATCCCAGGACAAGTATTGTATACATACTCACTTGTAAGTCCCAGGACAAGTAACATATAAATACTCATTTGTAATCCAGGGCAATTAACGTATACATACTCACTTGTAAGTCCCAGGACAGGTAACGTATGCATACTCACTTGTAAGTCCCAGGACAGGTAACATATGCATTATCACTTGTAAGTCCAAGCACAGGTAACATATGCATACTTACTTGTAAGTCCCAGGAAAAGTAACGTATGCATACTCACTTGTAAATTCTAGGACAAGTAACGTATGCATACTCACTTGTCGGTCCCAGGAAAGGTATTGTATGCATACTCATTTGTAAGTCCCAGGAAAAGTAACATATGCGTAGTCACTTGTAAGACCCTGTTTGTTTTTTGTTTTTTTATTCCTCTACAGTGGGATTTGGCTTTTGAGGACATTTTGAGATAAAATATCTTTTTTACATAGAGTTATTATTTGTAATCCCAGGACAAGTATTGTATGCATACTCACTTGTAGGTCCCAGGACAAGTAACGTATGTATACTCACTTGTGGGTCCCAGGACAAGTACACAGGACAAGTACTCACTTGAAAGTCCCAGGACAGGTAACGTATGCATACTCACTTATAAGTCCCAGGACAAGTAACGTATGTATACTCACTTGTAAGTCCCAGGACAAGTAACTAATGCATACTCACTTGTAAGTCCCAGGACAGGTAACGTATGCATACTCACTTATAAGTCCCAGGACAAGTAACGTATGTATACTCACTTGTAAGTTCAAAGACAAGTAACTAATGCATACTCACTTGTAAGTCCCAGGACAAGTAAAGTATGCATACTCACCTGTGGGTACCAGGAGAAGTAACATATGCATACTCACTTGTAAGTCCCAAGAAAAGTAACGTATGCATACTCACTTGTAATCCTAGGACAGATAACGTATACATACTCACTTGTAAGTCCCAGGACAAGTAACGTATGCATACTAACTTGTAAGTCCCAGGATATCTAACGTATGCATACTCACTTGTAAGTCCCAGGACAAGTAACGTATACATACTCACTTGCAAGTCACAGGATAAGTAACATATGCATACTTACTTGTAAGTCCCAGGACAAGCAACTTATGCATACTCACTTGCAAGTCATAGGACTAGTAACGTATGCATACTCACTTGTAAGTTCCAGGACAAATCACGTATACATACTCACTTGTAAGTCATAGGACAGGTAACGTATGCATACTCACTTGTAAGTCATAGAACAGGTAACGTATGCATACTCACTTGTAAGTTTTAGGACAGGTAGCGTATGCATACTCACTTGTAAATCATAGGACAGGTAGCGTATGCATACTCACTTGTAAGTCCCATGAAAAGTAACGTATGCATACTCACTTGTAAGTCCCTGGATATCTAACATATGCCTACTCACTTGTGAGTTCCAGGACAAGTAATGTATGCATACTCACTTGTAAGTCCCAGGACAAGTAACAGATGCATACTCACTTGTTAGTCCCAAGACAGGTAATGTATGCATACTCACTTGTAAGTTCCAGAAAAAGTAACATATGCATACTCACTTGCAAGTCCCAGGAGAATTAACATATGCATACTCATTTGTAAGTCATAGGACAAGTAGCGTATGCGTACTCACTTGTAAGTCCCAGGATAGGTAATGTATACATACTCACTTGTAAGTCCCAGGATAGGTAACGTATGCATACTCATTTGTAAGTCATAGGACAGGTAACGTATGCATACTCACTTGTAAGTCCTATGACAAGTAATGTGTGCATACTCACTTGTAAGTCCCAGGACAGGCAACGTATGCATACTCACTTGTAAGTCCCAGGAAAAGTGACGTATACATACTCACTAACGTATACATATTTATTTGTAATCCTAGGACAAGTATTGTATACATACTCACTTGTAAGTCCCAGGACAAGTAACGTATAAATACTCATTTGTAATCCCAGGACAGGTAACCAATACATACTCACTTGTAAGTCCCATGATAGGTAACGTTTGCATACTCACTTGTAAGTCCCAGGACAGGTAACGTATAGTCCTGTGACAGGTAATTTATGCATACTCATTTGTAAGTCCCAGGAGAAGTAATGTATGCATACTCACTTGTAAGTCCCAGGACAGGTAACGTGTACATGAATTAATTGCCCAATGATCAATATACCTCCAAAATGACACAGGATGCCACTTTTGGACCTCATCTATAAATATTCTAAGGTTAGGAGGTATTTACCAACTAAGAAGACCACTCTTGGGTCTTAGTGACAAACCTCTTTTTAAATTTTCATTGAGAACTATAGTAACATGCATAACTGGTCAAAACATTACCTACCCAAATTAGTGAAGATCACAAAGGCACCCACAGGGCATATTTAAAAATCTCGCCATATATATTTGTTATCTAATTCGGATCCTTTACTTACACTATATCAAAGTATCAGCAATAGGCTGAACAATTATTAGGAATAATAAAGTGACCATAGAGAGTGACAGTTAAATACTAATATATATCTATGAATATAGTTTTATCAAGATGTAGCATGTATAACATAGATTGCAGTGCAAATAATTGTAGATGTTGGAGCACTGGTTGGGTCCAATAAACACATAGATACTAAAGTAAAGAGGGAGCCATCACGCCATCTCAGCCCCTGACAGCATGGTGACATCTCAAATTGTTGGACTGAACCACTAGAGAGATAAATAGATAAGCATAACTTGTGAACTTTAAGTTATTCTGGGTTATATTAGGAGAAGTGGTTCTATATGTCTATATGTATAGTGGTAGACAATAGCAGGGTCACATGGAATATTAAGGGCCATAAAATGCAACAGACAGCATGTCACATGAAATTAAACCCTAAATAAGTAGCTATAGGATCCAATTATAGTCATGTATCGGTTACTAACGAATATTGTGCTTAACTGAGGTAACAGAGAAAACATTCTCAGTATGAAAAACTACGGACAATAAAGAAAGAGTCACCATACAAGTGCTTAGTAGCTGTTTGGAGTCTTGTTCGTCACAGTTTAACAGCTACTATGGGTATAGAGGTCCTCTGTGGATCGTCACAGTTTCTTCCCATGTTCACTAATGACAGCCTAGAGTGGACCGTCAGGGAATCAACTCAAGTGTAGCAAAACTGCACGAAAACGGGTAGTAGAAAATAAAGGCTACAAACCAAAAGGTCCTCCATCAATCGCCAGGACCTCTTGACATGGTCACAGAGAGCAGTCTGAAGCGAACCGCCAGGGTCCCAGTTCAAGTGCGGCAAGACTGCATGGGAACGTAAAGTTAGTCTGCGGTCTCCATCAGGATATGCTTCATAGGTATCGGCTTGGGTGAATTCAGCCTCTGCCCCTTTACAAGGTTGTGATGTGTCTTCCAGTTCTAGGTCTCCAACGGACACTGCTGGTAGTTCGATGCCAAATATCCCACCACTACAGGCATCCTTTGTAGGCTCAATGAGATCAAGGAGCTCCGGTGTAGATTTAGAAGGGATCTCTGTACTGTCGGAACTCCTGTTCCAGCCTCCGTTTTCTGGGGCAGCACCATGCTCACTTCTGGGCTCGGAGTCAAGTTGGAAAGCAGTTGTCGCTGCCTGTAAGTTATGTTTTTCCAAGCTGAATTTCTCTCTTGCTATAAGTGTGTTTACTTGAGTCCCTGGGGAGCTTGTAGTAGGGTGCAAAGTGCGAACCCCTCCCCATTCTCTTGCCAGGTGATCGGAGATACTTTTAAGTTGGTCGTCTAGTAGTCTTCCAATAGCAGCTAGCAGCGCTGTTTCTCTAGCATCCATTCTGTTCCTGTATGTGTTTAGCCTTCTCCTACTATATTATTGTGTCAAACAGTTCCCAAGTGACAGACAGCACACACCTGATGCTCGTGGTAGAGGGCCACTGCACACACCTCTCTGTAATATGTAGACAACTGATTTCCACAGCACCAAAAAATGATAGGAAAATTGTTAAATAAACTTAGCCTTTATTGTTCCATTTCAGCACTTGGCACACAGCAGCAAAAAAAGCGACGTTTCGGGCTGTTAACCCTTACTCATGCTTAAGCATGAGTAAGGGTTAACAGCCCGAAACGTCGCTTTTTTTGCTGCTGTGTGCCAAGTGCTGAAATGGAACAATAAAGGCTAAGTTTATTTAACAATTTTCCTATCATTTTTTGGTGCTGTGGAAATCAGTTGTCACTATATTATTGTGTGATAGACTGTAGAGTAGTTTGCCACAGAGGGCACTAGCCGCGCAACAATAGCGTGGCGATTGTGAGGACAAGAGAGACTTCAGGTAATGGGGAAGGCCTCAAAGTAAAAGATCCGGTACTGAGGGCTGGGGAGCCACACTACAATCCAAATCCCCAATCTCCTGGATCAGAATGCCTTCAGTCAAGTTTCTCCACCGATTTAAATGGTCTGTCGTCAAAATTTGAGTGCAGATCTGAGTCAAAGTGGTGAATGATACAGGAGCTGAAGCTCAGTGCGACCATTAAGATGGCCGTTGCCCGGAAGTCCCCTCAATGTAATATTTTATAGTCAGTTTTTTACAGATATGCTGCATCATTTTCAAGTCACAAAAAAAGTCCAAGCACCACCTTATTAAAGGGCAATATTAGTAGTCAGCGCACCCAGGTAGGTAAAGAAATACGTAGAGAAATAGTATTTGATCCAACTCTTTTATTTGTAACGAGTCACATTACAAGTGTATAGGCATCAAAAATAATACGGCTGGCAGCTCAGGTCAGGTTAGGAAAAACAAAAAAGGTCAGACGCGTTTCCTAGTGCATTAAGCACTTTATCAGCATTAGCTCCTTAGCTCCTCAGTGACCATTAATGTGCACCCATAATTCCAATGAACCACTTTCGGAACTCATTGATGGCTATCTTCAACCATTTGTATTGAATCTTACAAGTTACATTAAGGACACGTCAGATGTTATTAGCCAGGTTGAAAGCATTCAATGGCATAAAGAATTTACCTTTGTTACCATTGACGTGTCCTCACTGTATACTTGTATACCACATCAACAGGGCATACAAGCAATTGAATTTTTTCTGAATACTTTTTCAAACTATGATGAGGCTTTGAAACTGTTCATCAAGACTGCTGTGGAATATTTGTTGACACACAATTTTTTCTTGTTTGAGGGGGAGTTCTATCTCCAGAGGCGTGGGACGGCTATGGGGGCCAAATTTGCCCCCTCCTATGCCAACCTTTATATGGGTTGGTGGGAGCTGTCCCACGTCTATGGAGATAGAAACCCCTTCAGACATTTTATTCAATATTATGGTCGGTACATTGACGACATCCTTCTTATCTGGAAGGGCCCAATGGATCTTCTTGAACAGTTTCAAATCTATCTCCAGGACAATTTGTTGAATCTTAAATTCACTATGGAGGTAAATGCATCTTCGATTTCATTTCTTGACATCAAACTATGTGCTAATCTACATACCTCCACTATAGAAACACAATTGTTTCGCAAATCCAGTGCTGGAAATACTATTTTGAATGCCCGGTCATGTCATCCCAGACATACCATAAATTCCATACCCAAGTCCCAATATATCAGGGTCAAACGTAATTGTAGCAATCCACAGACTTATTCAAAATTTTCTGCAGAACTAACAGCCAGACTTATTGAGAGAGGTTATTCTAAGGACCTTCTTGAACGGACCAAACAGGAAGTGGATCAGTTTGACAGGAAAACTTTTTTTCAATCAGAAAAATCTACCAAAATGAGTGGATTCAATAAACTCAAGTTCATCACTACGTATAGTGCTGAATTTGGGCAAATCTGTGATATAGTAAGGAGAGCTTTACCAATTTTAGATACCGATGAGAGCCTTAAAAGCATTATAAGAGATGGCACATGCTTTGTGTCACGCAAATCACCAACTTTAGGGAATCTTCTCTCTCCCTCCATGTTGCCACGAGTACCACATACACAAAATTGGCTTTCAATTAAGCCAGGGTTTTTCAAATGTGGGAGCAGGAGGTGCAAATCTTGTTCTCATGCCTCTTTTGGGACAAGCTTTGTATCTTCTGCTAATGACAAGAGTTTTCAAATTCGGGAACACATGACTTGTAATTCTTGTTATGTCATCTATCTTTTGACATGCAAGGGTTGTTCAAGGCAATACGTAGGTCAAACTACACGAGCCTTGAAAGATCGCTTTCTTGAACATTTACGCTCTATAGAGGACCCTGAGTCCACTACCCCAATATCTTTGCATTTCAAAAAATGTCATAACTCTGACATTTCCCTCTTGACATTCCAGGGTATCCAATGTATCCCGAGACACCCCAGAGGGGGTAATAGAGGGATAACCCTCAGTAAAAGAGAGGTTTTTTGGATTTTTCATTTGGATACTCGAATGCCAATTGGTCTTAACTCAGAGTGGGATGTTAAGCTGTATATGGATCAATAGTAAGCCTGATTTGAATCTTTATTTATGTATAACTTTTTTTTTTTTTTTTTTTTTTATTATTTTTATTTTTTCAAAACCGTTTTCAACTTTTCAAATTTAATTGTTCATTGCTGTACCTTTAAATTTTTCATCACATTCTGCATTTAATGAAATGTGTCTTTAATTGTTGTTTTTTTGCAAATAATTATATACATGCTAATACTGCACAGATCCCAAATATTTTCAGCATATTATAGATATTAAGTAATATATATATACATGCAGTCATTTTTGACTATTTTTATTTTAGGGACTGTAGCATACTGAGCGTGTTATTTCTCACAATCCCCCTAATGTGCACCCAATTTTTCCTATATGTGCATTTTTCCCATATTTGCACTGTTGCTTACACATAATTGGTTAGGCAATTACCCAGGAGGAGTTTACCTGTGCATATAAACCTTGGAATTATGGGTGCACATTAATGGTCACTGAGGAGCTAAGGAGCTAATGCTGATAAAGTGCTTAATGCACTAGGAAACGCGTCTGACCTTTTTTGTTTTTTCTAACCTGACCTGAGCTGCCAGCCGTATTATTTTTGATGCCTATACACTTGTAATGTGACTCGTTACAAATAAAAGAGTTGGATCAAATACTATTTCTCTACGTATTTCTTTACCTACCTGGGTGCGCTGACTACTAATATTGCTGATTGAATTTGGAGCGCAGGTGGAACGTTCCTGTCCTCGCACCAGTCGGGTGAAGCTGTGACGTCATTACGACGCATTGGAGGGGGTGTGACTCTCTACGTGAAGGCCACTGCAGGGTTCTTGGTAACCTTTTGCCGCATCGAGTGCAGTGTCTGAGCGCTCCCTGGAACTTTTGACTGTTTGTTTTCCGCCGCATTGGAGGGTAAGCTGCACGGACACTAGTCTGATTTCAAGGCATTATTATTGACTGCATGTGATGTAAGCCGTAGATACACCCTGAAGATTGCTATTGCTTTGTAATTGATATTTACACAGTGTTAGGCATCTGTTATTGCAGCATACGGTATGGCAGCAGGGGGATATGTTTTACAGCAGTTTGCTGATGAAATAAGTGACAGCGAGGATTTGTTTAATACTGATATCATGGAACAGGAGGCTAATACCAATTTGGACAATCTGTTTTTTAAGATGGATACTTTACTCAAACGAGATACCAGAATAGAACTGGACATTAAGAGCTTTCAGATGTATCAAAAAGCCCAGCGTATACCACGTGGGCTGCGTATTAGGAAGTTTCCTTCTTTCCAAGTTACTAATCAGATGTTTATTGAAAAATGGAATAATGTTTTGACAACTTGTTCTTTGGCATTAATTGATCTCATAATTGAATTTAAAAAGACATTACGTCAAGAGTTGACTGTTGAAAAATTAAAATTGCAATCATATTTGCGCCCACTTAGTGAAAACCCTGAATTCAATAAATATGACAATAAACTTAACAAAGTGATTACTGATTTTAAAAAAGATCTCTGGCACTTCAAGAAACAAAAGATACTTAGAGATAAGCAAGATTATGAGCTTAATAAAGTTTACAAGTGGACCGTGTCAGATACTAGGAGACGGTATAGGAGAAATTCCAGAAATATAAATGCAGAAAATAAGCAAGTAAGGTTTGCAGACACTGACACGGAGTATGACTATGACTCTTCTGATCCTGAGACCACAAGCTTAATAAAAGAGTCTACTGCAGAAATTGGATCTTTTTCCCTTGGTACTGATGTTGTGATACCCACTCTTTCACAGTCAAAAAACGGGCAGCGCCCACAGAAGTCTCATGTACGCAGAAAAAAGTACGCAGAGGGGGCCGAGGAAGGTCGGGCAGACCAACACCAAGACTCAGAGACATTAATACCGAAGTCTCGTCGATACCCACAGAGGAGGAGGGCCACTCCATCTCAGAAATATGCTTAGACACTGAAAATGTTATTAATCTTTCCTCTACAGTACTTACCAAACCACAGATAGAGGTACTATCCTTAGGTCTTGGTTTCTCCCCCACGTCACACTTTAAATTATTTGACACAATAGTTGATTTAAATAGATTTGTCAGATCTATTGTTCTTAAAAAGCATTTTTTGGGCTCAACTAGTCAAAGTATAGAAGTGGGGGAAAAACATGTTCAAAGAAAGTTTGGTTTTGATTTTTCAGATGAATGTTCAGCATTAGATCTCTTGGCACTAGATAGAGAGAATTTGGATTTCTCTGATGTTCAGGTATCTGGTGATGTACAGGATATCACCAGGCTTAAGAGAAAATCAAAATTTTATCCTGTCCAGGCACGATCTAGTGCCATTGAAGTTTTTCAAAAAACAGTTGAACAAGAGTTAAAGAAATTGTCTGGTAGGGCACTTAACCCCTATAAAGACAATTTGTCTAAGGCACAACATTCTGCCATTAAGCAACTACAGGCTAACTGTGAGTTAGTCATACGTAACTCTGATAAAGGGGGTAAGGTTGTTGTTTTGGATCGGCAGGCATACCTAACTGAGGCATATAGACAATTGTTGGACACTACAGTGTATGAAAAGCTCAAATTTAATCCCATTTTCTTTTATAAATCTGAGTTACATAACATATTGGTTACAGCATTGAATGAGGGAATTATCAAACAATCTAACTTTGACTTTCTATACACTGAGCATCCGGTTATGGCCATTTTTCACTATTTGCCAAAGGTCCATAAGCAAGGTACCAACCCCCCAGGGAGACCCATAGTGGCAGGGATTGGATCCCTCAATGAACCACTTTCGGAACTCATTGATGGCTATCTTCAACCATTTGTATTGAATCTTACAAGTTACATTAAGGACACGTCAGATGTTATTAGCCAGGTTGAAAGCATTCAATGGCATAAAGAATTTACCTTTGTTACCATTGACGTGTCCTCACTGTATACTTGTATACCACATCAACAGGGCATACAAGCAATTGAATTTTTTTCTGAATACTTTTTCAAACTATGATGAGGCTTTGAAACTGTTCATCAAGACTGCTGTGGAATATTTGTTGACACACAATTTTTTCTTGTTTGAGGGGGAGTTCTATCTCCAGAGGCGTGGGACGGCTATGGGGGCCAAATTTGCCCCCTCCTATGCCAACCTTTATATGGGTTGGTGGGAGCTGTCCCACGTCTATGGAGATAGAAACCCCTTCAGACATTTTATTCAATATTATGGTCGGTACTTTGACGACATCCTTCTTATCTGGAAGGGCCCAATGGATCTTCTTGAACAGTTTCAAATCTATCTCCAGGACAATTTGTTGAATCTTAAATTCACTATGGAGGTAAATGCATCTTCGATTTCATTTCTTGACATCGAACTATGTGCTAATCTACATACCTCCACTATAGAAACACAATTGTTTCGCAAATCCAGTGCTGGAAATACTATTTTGAATGCCCGGTCATGTCATCCCAGACATACCATAAATTCCATACCCAAGTCCCAATATATCAGGGTCAAACGTAATTGTAGCAATCCACAGACTTATTCAAAATTTTCTGCAGAACTAACAGCCAGACTTATTGAGAGAGGTTATTCTAAGGACCTTCTTGAACGGACCAAACAGGAAGTGGATCAGTTTGACAGGAAAACTTTTTTTCAATCAGAAAAATCTACCAAAATGAGTGGATTCAATAAACTCAAGTTCATCACTACGTATAGTGTTGAATTTGGGCAAATCTGTGATATAGTAAGGAGAGCTTTACCAATTTTAGATACCGATGAGAGCCTTAAAAGCATTATAAGAGATGGCACATGCTTTGTGTCACGCAAATCACCAACTTTAGGGAATCTTCTCTCTCCCTCCATGTTGCCACGAGTACCACATACACAAAATTGGCTTTCAGTTAAGCCAGGGTTTTTCAAATGTGGGAGCAGGAGGTGCAAATCTTGTTCTCATGCCTCTTTTGGGACAAGCTTTGTATCTTCTGCTAATGACAAGAGTTTTCAAATTCGGGAACACATGACTTGTAATTCTTGTTATGTCATCTATCTTTTGACATGCAAGGGTTGTTCAAGGCAATATGTAGGTCAAACTACACGAGCCTTGAAAGATCGCTTTCTTGAACATTTACGCTCTATAGAGGACCCTGAGTCCACTACCCCAATATCTTTGCATTTCAAAAAATGTCATAACTCTGACATTTCCCTCTTGACATTCCAGGGTATCCAATGTATCCCGAGACACCCCAGAGGGGGTAATAGAGGGATAACCCTCAGTAAAAGAGAGGTTTTTTGGATTTTTCATTTGGATACTCGAATGCCAATTGGTCTTAACTCAGAGTGGGATGTTAAGCTGTATGTGGATCAATAGTAAGCCTGATTTGAATCTTTATTTATGTATAACTTTTTATTTTTTATTTTTATTTTTTCAAAACCGTTTTCAACTTTTCAAATTTAATCAGATTGAGCTTGCATTCTATTGGCTGATCGGAACAGCCAATAGAATGCGAGCTCAATCTGATTGGCTGATTGGATCAGCCAATCGGATTGAACTTGATTCTGATTGGCTGATTCCATCAGCCAATCAGAATATTCCTACCTTAATTCCGATTGGCTGATAGAATCCTATCAGCCAATCGGAATTCGAGGGACGCCATCTTGGATGACGTCCCTTAAAGGAACCGTCATTCTTCAGTTGGACGTCGCCGGAAGAAGATGGGTCCGCGGTGGAGGTCTTCAGGATGGAGCCGGTCGTCATCGGATGAAGATAGAAGATGCCGCTTGGATCAAGATGGTTGCCGGTCCGGATCGCCTCTTCTTCCCGGATAGGATGAAGACTTTGGAGCCTCTTCTGGACCTCTTCAGCCACCGGATGATGGATCGCCAACCCCCGCTTGGGTTGGATGAAGATTTTGGAGCCAGGACGGATCGGTGATACCTGGTGAGGTGAAGACAAGGTAGGATGATCTTCAGGGGCTTAGTGTTAGGTTTATTTAAGGGGGGTTTGGGTTAGATTAGGGGTATGTGGGTGGTGGGTTGTAATGTTGGGGGGGGGGGGGTATTGTATGTTTTTTTTTTACAGGCAAAAGAGCTGAACTTCTTGGGGCATGCCCCGCAAAGGGCCCTGTTCAGGGCTGGTAAGGTAAAAGAGCTTTGAACTTTAGTT
Organism: Bombina bombina; assembly: GCF_027579735.1. Lineage (NCBI taxonomy): Eukaryota > Metazoa > Chordata > Amphibia > Anura > Bombinatoridae > Bombina > Bombina bombina. Next base: position 872,592,080 of record NC_069500.1, read on the forward strand.
ATTTAGAATAGGGTAGGGCATTTTTTTATTTTGGGGGGCTTTGTTATTTTATTAGGGGGCTTAGAGTAGGTGTAATTAGTTTAAAATTGTTGTAATATTTTTCTTATGTTTGTAGATATTTTTTTATTTTTTGTAACTTAGTTCTTTTTTATTTTTTGTACTTTAGCTAGTTTATTTAATTGTATTTATTTGTAGGAATTGTATTTAATTAATTTATTGATATTGTAGTGTTAGGTTAATTGTAGGTAATTGTAGGTAGTTTATTTAATTAATTTATTGATAGTGTAGTGTTAGGTTTAATTGTAACTTAGGTTAGTATTTCTTTTACAGGTAATTTTGTAATTATTTTAACTATTTTAGCTATTAAATAGTTCTTAACTATTTAATAGCTATTGTACCTGGTTAAAATAAATACAAAGTTACCTGTAAAATAAATATTAATCCTAAAATAGCTATAATATAATTATAATTTATAGTGTAGCTATATTAGGATTTATTTTACAGGTAAGTATTTATCTTTAAATAGGAATAATTTATTTAATAAGAGTTAATTAATTTCGTTAGATGTAAATTATATTTAACTTAGGGGGGTGTTAGTGTTAGGGTTAGACTTAGCTTTAGGGGTTAATACATTTATTAGAATAGCAGTGAGCTCCGTTCGGCAGATTAGGGGTTAATAATTGAAGTTAGGTTTCGGCGATGTTAGGGAGGGCAGATTAGGGGTTAATACTATTTATTATAGGGTTAGTGAGGCGGATTAGGGGTTAATAACTTTATTATAATAGCGGTGCGGTCCGCTCGGCAGATTAGGGGTTAATAAGTGTAGGCAGGTGGAGGCGATGTTGAGGGGGGCAGATTAGGGGTTAATAAATATAATATAGGGGTCGGCAGTGTTAGGGGCAGCAGATTAGGGGTACATAGGGATAATGTAAGTAGCGGCGGTTTACGGAGCGGCAGATTAGGGGTTAAAAATAAAATGCAGGTGTCAGCGATAGCGGGGGCGGCAGATTAGGGGTTAATAAGTGTAAGGTTAGGAGTGTTTAGACTCGGGGTACATGTTAGAGTGTTAGGTGCAGACGTAGGAAGTGTTTCCCCATAGCAAACAATGGGGCTGCGTTAAGAGCTGAACGCGGCTTTTTTGCAGGTGTTAGGTTTTTTTTCAGCTCAAACTGCCCCATTGTTTCCTATGGGGGAATCGTGCACGAGCACGTTTTTGAGGCTGGCCGCTTGCGTAAGCAACTCTGGTATTGAGAGTTGAAGCTGCGTTAAAAATGCTCTACGCTCCTTTTTTGGAGCCTAACGCAGCCTTTATGTGGACTCTCAGCACCAGAGTTATTTTTATGGTGCGGCCAGAAAAAAGCCGGCGTTAGTTTTTCGGGTCGTTACCGACAAAACTCCAAATCTAGCCGTATATGTTTCTTGTCCTAGGACTTACAAGTGATAATGTATACGTTACTTGTCCTAGGACTTACAAGTGAGTATGTATACGTTACCTGTCCTGGGACTTACAAGTAATAATGTATACGTTACTTGTCCTAGGGCTCACAAGTAATAATGTATACGTTACTTGTCCTAGGACTTACAAGTAATAATGTATACGTTACTTTTCCTAGGACTTACAAGTGATAATGTATATGTTACTTGTCCTAGGACTTACAAGTGATAATGTATAGGTTACGTGTCCTAGGACTTACAAGTGATAATGTATACGTTACTTGTCCTAGGACTTACAAGTGAGTAAATATTCAGAGCCAGCAGTCCAAGCTGACACCGCCTTCAAAGGCTCTGAATATTTGCTTCCAAGGAAGTTAAAGGGATCATTTCAAAATCCAGATTTCTTACTTACTGAAGAGAGGGTCAAGTACTTATGCATACAGGAGCATTTGGCTATAAAGGTACAGAGAATCGCCCTCAGGACCGCACAAGATAGATTTCCGGAAATGGTTACTTGTGCAAGTTATACAGACACTGTTTAATACATCATGGGATAGCTAACCATTCGGTAAGTAACACGTAGGTAAGACTGATGGTATTATTAACGGTGCAGCAGCACCTGTTATACGCTATCACTCCACTTACACGGTATTGGGAGGATTTCAATGCAAGAGATTGGCTTTTATTCTGAATTTTTAACACAAACGGAGGTTTTTAACTTTTAAAATTGGGAACTAAATAACCAGACCGTGATCATACAGTTTCATATTTGGGAAAGGTCCCCCTCATTCAATTTTTTATATACCCTTCTACTGTTTTCAAACTTATGTGATTATTTGATTCAGATCATATGCAGTATTTATTAACTGGAAGCTCTTTTGGTCTGTTTTTTTTTATGTATTGGCACAAGCTGCAATTTAATTAGTATGAATCCATTTGAAATGTTTTAGTATATATTTCTGAACGAGACTTGTTTTTTTCTGAAGATTAAAGTGAATGTAAATTTTGATGCTAAAGTGCCCGGTTTTTAAAAATGTGATTAAAAACAGGGGCACTTTAATTCATCAAAATTTACATTTCACTCCTGTTGTGAAAAAAAAAACTTACCTTTTAATCTTGACAGCCACTCCAGCTTCCTCCACCCGTCGCAAAGCCTCTTCCTGGGTCTAAAATGAGGAATCTGGCTTCCTCCAATCACGGCGTTGAATCAGACACTGATTCCCCCGGGGGGGAAGCTGTGATTGGAGGATGACCTATCCATCATTTCTGACATCAGAAACGGCTTGCGACAACCAGAGGAAGCTGGAGCTGCTGTCAAGATTAAAAGGTAAGTTTTTTTTACAACAGGAGTAAAATGTAAATTTTGATGAATTAAAGTGCCCCTGTTTTTAATTTAATTTTTACATTAGCATAAAAATTTACATTCACTTTAAGGAATTTTTGGCAAAATAAATTGGTTTGAATATTCACAGAGTGTTAGTTTATTCACTGATTTAGATTGCACTACTTTAGTTTAATTGGAAACATATATTTGTATCACTACAGTATTTTTGGATAATCACTTTATTATTTTATTAGCCATCACTGAAGGCTACCTTTACTATTATTTCTTGTTTGAATTTTGCTCTTTTGCTATATTAGCGCCTCACTACTCTATACTTATCTGGCTTGTGACAAACAGTTGGCAAAACGCAATGCTAGACCATCCAACAGATCATTGAAAAGTTGTGGAACATCTGGATTTCCTACACTAGTTTGGATAAATAGATATAAACATACACTTAAAGGGACATTGCACACTAGATTTTTCTTTACATAAATGTTTTGTAGATGATCCATTTATATAGCCCATTTGGGAGTGTTTTTGTAACAATGTATAGTTATGCTTATTTTTAAATAACATTGTGCTGATTTTCAGACTCCTAACCAAGCCCCACATTTTTAGAAGTAGACTATTGTCTACCTACTCCAGCTTGCTCCTGTTTGTATAAAGGGTCTTTTTATATGCAGGGGTGTGGGAGTGTCTGCTTTTTTCTTTCCAGACCATTTCAGTGGGTGTCCCAGCCTAACCTTTTCAACAGTGCTAAACTGGAAGCTTCTAAGTAAATTTTTAAAGTTTTATACTGGATTTTTAGTTCAGTATCTGTGCACATTATTCTTTATAGTACTGTCCCTTTAACTGGAAATTAAGATGAGAAAACAAATGTTCAAAAATAAAATGCATTTTATGAGCCTATCTAGGTATGCTTCTCAAGAAAGCATACCAAGAGAGTTGGCATTGAGAAGTCTGCAATGTGCATTTTAAGTTCTGAGAATTACAAAAAAACAAATTTCAGAGCTAAATTACATGAAAGGGGGCAAAATAAATAATTAAAGAACAATGCACAGTTGTTTCATTACACATAACTAAATATTTTATCTAAAAATCTTAAGGTGTTTACTGTCCCTTTAAGGCTGTAATCAGGTGGAAGATATGGGACACAAATGGTGGAACAGCCCCAAACAGTCTTGTGATTGGGATAAGGTTATTCAGGGGAAATAATTGGCTACCAGACTCCCTCCAATCTGTAAACCAAATAAAAAATATGCAGTACTGATAAAAATAAAAAATAAACTTTCCCAAATAATGACAAACAATGTGACATTGTCAGTTTCCATATTTTGGAAATCTCCACATGTGGTTATCTGAACTAATAAGAGAATGAGAACAATACCATAATATAGCTATGTTACGTTCAGACAATTATTCTACAGAAAAATAAACCTATATGTACTTAGTTATATCACTAATTATGTAACAGCACATACATTTCCTGTGCCTTTCACAATCTATACTATAATCGAGTTTGTAAAGTGTCCGTCGGTGTCGCCAGTTGCACATGCATCCTCAAAGAAAAATGTTGGCTGCGCGAGGCAGCCAAAAGAATGTTGGCTGCGCGGGCAGCCAAAAGAATTCACCTGGATGTAGCGAAGCTCCTGCCATTTTCGGAATCCAGCGGAGCCAAACGAAGCCTTAAAAAAAAAAAACACGCAACCGCCCGCAAGTAATAAAAGAAAACTAAGCCACCAAACGAAGTATAACAAAAAAAAAACTAACCTCCTGCATGAAGTATTAAAGTGAAGGCAAACTTTGGGGGGGGCGGAGCCAGCTATCACCGAAGCAAGACGCATATCTCAGGAGCTCCTACCATATACCATAATTTTAACAGATTATACATTATACATATCTTAGAGATCCATATTGAAAGCTATCTTATGGTTACTGTTGGAAGAACTTTGCAATACTAAACATCTTGTTTGTTTTTTTTCAATCCCAGCTCTCTACCTTCCAAGGAAATACTGAGTATATGAAAACATGGCCGCGCTTCTTCTAATTCAGCTAAAGGATTTACTAGATCGGCACAATGAAGCTCTTTTGGAGGCAGTAGCTGAGGCTTTTAGACCTCTTATTGTTCATACCACTGCTTCGGTTGCTCTAGCTGCATGCGAGGATAAGTGCGCGGCAGATACTATCGGCCCACAGCAGTCGCCATCTTTAACCCTGACACCAGGATATCTCTCATTGCACCATAGTAAGAAGGAGATCGCTGGTAGAGAACTGGGCTCAGCTTCTACATTACAGGACCCACAACTAGATGCCCTCTGTAAGGGCGTAGAAGAGGTACCGCTGACAGATACTCTCCACTGAATTAAAGGATGGCTTTGGGCGAGAGGCTCACGCATGGCTGCCGTTTACCAGTTAATCTGCCGACATCTCTCTATGGTACGTGACTCAGGCCGCGCTATTGATCCATGGCTAGAAGGACCTAGAATATATGCGCACGAATGTGCGGAGTCCTTTGGGACCCGGTTGCCGGTGATGACTGTTGGCCGTTGTTGAAGCTTCTACTGCGGGTGCGGCGAGCTCCTCATGGTCTCAGAAAGGGGATTGGCTAGTCTGGACATAGATCCAGTGCTCATAATAGGAGACACGCTTGCAGGTTCTCGGACTATGTATATGGACTCGTAACAATTTGAGGTATCCAGCTCTATCCTATGGTTATACAAAATTTATATGCTTAGACTCCTGTTCCAAGTTCTCAGACTCGTCTTACTGCACATATAATATGCCGTAATGGGTTAAACCCGACAACTCCACTGAGGACATTTTCTTTTTGACCACCTACTACATTTGGATTCCTATGGAAACTTACCCCGGGACATGGACACGCTAATTTCTTTAATACTGCACGATTATGTTTAGCACATCAGGTTTATATGACAGTTTCTTTATGATATATTTATTATTTCAAAGTTAATGCTTGTTTAACGTTATGACTGTAGCAACCTAGTTTGATCTTAAACGTGGGTTCCCTGCCATTAAAACTTATTGGTCAACTGAGTATGCATATGCAAATGAGCTCAGTTAATATTGCATGAATGTTAATGTTTGCTGTTATGTAATGTTATTTCTCACAAGTAATAGCTGCTACCCCCTTCCAGTAAGCTCAGATTGTGTATTATTTGTAGGCTTGGTTAAGAGGTACTCCATAGCTGCTCTATCTCATTATCCTAGGTCTCCCACTTCCCGTTAGACACCACTAAGCTAAATGTGAATGGGTACAGTATGGATATTGCCTTGTTTTAGCCCAATAGCTCATTATTGTAGTTAGGATCCTTGGGCAAGACTGTTGGTAATCATATTAGGCTCATGAAATATATTAATTTATAATCATAGTTCCCAATACTATGCTTATAGACTTCAGGCTTGGATAAGCTTACCACTAGGACTTGCTTGCTTTTCAATATAGCAGAGGAACCTGTCCTTGGGCAAAGGGCCCGTGCCCGAGTGATCAGGTCTACCCGCCTAAAAAACAGTGGAATATAAACCTACATTTGGCTTATTATAGATATATTTGTAATTTGGTTTATTTAATCCATATAGACTTTAATGGTTTCAATTAGTAATGTGATTATAGATCCTGTACCCTACCAATTTTAATTCAACGATATTATGGCTAGTGGCATTGGTGTTAATATTGCTTTATGCTTCGTGACTGGGTATGATTTTAACTCTCAGATATTATTTATGCCCCATAATATGCTAACTATTAATATTGTTTAAATAATGCCCATTTAGTGTTGGTGTGGTTGGAGAGGACCCATTTGTATAGCTCTGACTAGCTGTTACTGCAGACTATTGCAACACACTTAATACTAATATTTTTTGAAGGTTTAAGGTGGTTGCGAATAGCTATGTTCCTCCTCACAGTACATGCCATTGTGTCGGATATAATTTTAACTGTAGACCATATGTATTTAGCTTACCTCTACGCCTACTTTAGTGATTGCATGCACACAAGTCCTTACATTCAGTTCCGTCACTTTACATGGTCACATACTTTGGGTTTCCTGCTACATTTAATCATATATCCCCCCCCCCACACCGCATAATAGTATGATGATGTGGTTACTAACAATATGGGGTGTCGTATAGTATTGCAGCATAATATTTGCCAGGTTGCTGGAGTGGACTGGACCCACACTGATATTCTCATTATCCTAGCATTTATTTGATGTTCCTATTGTAATCATTAAGTTGTCAGCTGCCAACACATAGTTTATTCCTGATATCGTTAGGCCTTACTTTACTTTACAATATGAGATATGCTTTTAGTGCAGGCTGGTCTCACGCTAATGCCACTATCTATGGTCCTCACACTCATACTACTTTACATACGCTATATGGATAGCGTCAGATCTATAGGCTTAGTTATTGAGGCTAAACACAGCGTCAGCCAAGCACGCAATTTATCTATTGCATCTAAACAACCACCTCCCCCCCCCCTCCATAATAAACCTCCTAGTCTAGGAGGGCTAACTATGCGGCTTCTCTAGTCTATGCCGCACCTTCACTGTTCTTTTTTCATATACACTCAATCTATATAAGCACGTTATAAAACCCTATAAAATCGAGGTTTACTAATGAGATCCGAAAGTGGTCTCCTTTGTTTATAATCGCCTTCTTCCATCTTAGTGTTTTCTATTATTTATGATGGTCCGAGAGTGGCCTAGGCTGTCATGTAGAAGGTTTCTAAATGATTGGCATCCCATATATACAATGGTTACATGGTATGTAAATTATTGTTCTTACGTTTCTTTTATGTTTATTTCACTATTCCTGTAACATTGAAGCCTTACTGTATGTGACATGTGATGCAAACACTTATTTTTATGATTGTTGTATGCCTTTAAATATACCTCAATAAAAATATTATAAAAAAAAAAAGTGAAGGCAAACTTTGATGAATGAAAGCACGTTTTTTTTAAAAACTTACCTTTGTTTTTTTCACAGCCAAAGCAGCTTCCCCCACCCGGAGATTCTCTCTTCACATGTCGTCAATGACTAATCCAGCTTCCTCCAATCACGGCATGGCCTCAGGCAATGACTACCCTGGGGGGAAAGCCGTGATTGGAGGAAGCTGGAAGGAAGGTAAGTTTTTAATCAAAACAGCTGCCTTCTAAACTTTGATGAATGAAAGTACCCCTGAATTTAATAGTATTTTTAAAAAATGGGCTTTCATTCATCAAAGTTTACCTTCACTTTAACAAACACCTAAAACGCGGCGGCGGTTCTTAGCGGCATGGAGGCTCCTCTTTATGCGATCGTCCATCACACACTGAAGATTGAATGCAAGGTACCCCATATTTATTGGGGTACATTGCATTCCTATTGGCTGAAATTTTTAAATCAGCAAATAGGATAAGAGCTACTGAAATATGATTTGAACAGCCAATAGGATTTCAGTAGCTCTAATCCTATTGGCTGATTTCAAAATTTCAGCCAATAGGAATGCAAAGTACCCCAAATTGATTGCGGTACCTTCCATTCAATTTTTAGTGTACACCGGAGATCAGATGAAGAGGAGTCTCCATGCCACCTGAGGATCGCCACTGCTGAAGACCGCCGCTCCAGATCTGCACATCGGGAAGACCGCTCTGCGCCGCCTTCACACAGGATGAAAAGAGAAGATGATGGAGCCGCCTGGAAGAAGGCCTTCTCTGCCGGACTTCAGGAATGGTGAGTACCTATTTGGATTTAATGGGCTGTAAATGAGCTGATTGCCCTTTTAAGGGCAGTAAAAGAGCTGAATGCCCTTTTAAGGGCAATGCCCATACAAATGCTATTTAAGGGGCAATGGGTAGTTTAGGTTTTTTTAGTGTTAGGTTTTTTTATTTTGGGGGGGTCGGTTGGGTGGGGGGTTTAACTGTTAGGGGGTAATTGGTAATTTTTTTAAGTAAAAGAGCTGTTTAACGCAGGACAATATCCTACAAAAGGCCCTTTTAAGGGCTATTGGTAGTTTAGTATTAGATTAGGGGTGTTTTTATTTTGGGGGGGATTTTTTATTTTTATTGGGGTATTAGTTTAGGTTTAAATGTTTTATTTTGGATAGCTTTGTTTATTTTTTTCTGTAATTTACATTTTTTATTTTTAGTAAAATTAGTTTGGGGTTTGTATTTTTTAAACATAGACTGCCCTCTGGGCAGGCTTATCGCCTATATCCTATAATATAAAAGGCCAAGTGTGTTTGTCTGAAGCTGTCATGCACAGTAGAGACAGCAAGAGGACAAACACACCTGGCCTTAGAGTCTACACACCTGATCTGCTGTCCGCCATGAGAACGGTGGGCGGGAGTGGGTGGGGTTGGGCGGGAGCGGATGGGGCTGGGCCGGGCGTGATGGGGCCAGGAGCAGACGGAGCTGGGACAGTCCGGGTGTGGTGAGGCCAAGAGCGGGCTTGGTGGGGGCGTGGTCGTAAGAGAGAGATCAAAAGAGAGGGGTGGAGAGAGCAAAAGAGAGGGGGAGAGAGAGCAAAAGAGAAGGGGGAGAGAGAGCAAAAGAGAGGGGAGAGAGCAAAAGAGAGGGGAGCGAGAGCAAAAGAGAGGGGGGTAGAGAGCAAAAGAGAGGGGGGTAGAGAGCAAAAGAGAGGGGGAGAGAGAGCAAAAGAGAGGGGGGATAGAGAGCAAAAGAGAGGGGAGAGAGAGCAAAAGAGAGGGGGTAGAGAGCAAAAGAGAGGGGGTAGAGAAAGAGTGCAAAAGAGAGGGGGGAGAGAGAGCAAAAGAGAGGGGGGAGAGAGAACAATAGAGAGGGGGGAGAGCAAAAGAGAGGGGAGAGAGAGAGCAAAAGATAGGGGAGAGAGAGCAAAAGAGAGGGGAGAGAGAGAGCAAAAGAGAGGGGGGGAGAGAGAGAGAGCAAAAGAGAGGGGGAGAGAGAGAGAGCAAAAGAGAGGGGGGAGAGAGCAAAAGAGAGGGGGAGAGAGAGAGTAAAAGAGAGGTAGGGAGAGAATAGGGGTAGCTACACACTTGGCAGACCCATTGGGGCTTGTTCAAACTGTTTAAAATTACTGTATTTTTGACGAGTGTAACAAAGAAATGTTAAATAATGAGGAATTATGTATCATTCTGTATCTGTATTATCGATATTGTATTTCCTTAATAAAACATGTTATTACAAAAAAAAAAAAGAGAGGTAGGGAGAGAAAGAGAGCAAAAGAGAGGGAGAGAGAGAGCACAAAAGAGAGATGGGGAGAGAGAGAGCACAAAAGAGAGAGGGGGAGAGGGAGAGCGCAAAATAGAGGGGGAGAGAGAGAGAAAAGAGATGGGGAGAGAGCACAAAAGAGAGGGGGAGAGAGAGAGAGCAAAAGAGAGGGGGAGAGAGCAAAATAGGGGGAGAGCGAGAGAGCAAAAGAGGGGGAGAGAGAGCAAAAGAGAGGGGGAGAGAGAGCAAAAGAGAGGGGGGAGAGAGAGCAAAAGAGAGGGGGGGAGACAGAGAGGGGGAGAGAGAGAGAGCAAAAGAGAGGGGGGAGAGAGAGAGAGAGCAAAAGAGAGTGGGGACAGAGAGAGAGAGAGAGCAAAAGAGAGGGGGAGAGAGAGCAAAAAAGAAGGGAGAGACAGAGCACACAAAAGAGAGGGGGGGGGAGAGTGCAAAAGAGAGAGGGGAGAGAGAGAGCAAAAGAGAAGGGGGAGAGAGGGAGCAAAAGAGAGGGGGAGAGAGAGCAAAAAAGAAGGGAGAGAGAGAGCACACTAAAGAGAGGGGGAGAGAGCGCAAAAGAGAGGGGGGAGAGAGAGAGCAAAAGAGAGGGGGGATAGAGGGAGCAAAAGAGAGGGGGGACCGCTGTACTGCAAAAAATGGCCGTGTACATCGGCTTTAGGACTAGTGTATGATAAATGTATTACACCATGGTATTACTGTCTCCACTAATTACTACCGTTTTAGTTACTTACTAAAACTCTGTTGAATATTTGCAACATATTGCTAAATTTATATTTTTTATATTTTAATTGTATTCAATTTTATATAAAATTCACAACATATCTGCAGAAATATTTATATTGGAATATTCTAAAATTAGATTATATATAGGTATATATATATATATAAAATTTATTTAAATATACATTCAACAAATTTCCCTATGTGAAGAACATTGAAATGTGAAGTATTTACAGTAAATACATAGTTAAACACTTTATTAAATATTTAATAAATATGATATTTCATGTTGTCAGCTACTTGACTGCAAAGGGCTCCAATGCACTTATAGGGGCCCATTTATCAAAGGGCTTGCAGACCTGATCCGACACTGTGGATCAGGTCCGCAAGACCTCGCTAAATGCGGAGAGCAATACGCTCTCCGCATTTAACATTGCACTAGCAGCTCACAAGAGCTGCTGGTGCAACGCCGCCCCCTGCTGACTCGCGGCCAATCGGCCGCCAGCAGGGAGCTGTCAATCAACCCGATCGTATTCGATCGGGTTGATTTCCGGCGATTCCTGTCCGCCTGCTCAGAGCAGGCGGACAGGGTTATGAAGCAGCGGTCTTTAGACCGCTGCTTCATAACTTGTGTTTCTGGCGAGTCTGAAGACTCGCCAGAAACACGGCCCTTCAAGCTCCATACAGAGCTTGATAAATGGGCCTGATATACTGTATATGTCTGGATTTGTATACATATGTGTTTATGTGTTTATATGTGTATATATGTCTGTAAATACATATATAAACATATAAATACATATGTACATGTGTATAGATATATATATATATATATACACACATACATATATATATTTAGATGTGTATGTATAAATCTCTATATTAAAGCCCTTTTTCAACAACTGAGACCTCATATCTTTTCAGTCCTTATAACTTTTTAATGCAATTTTTAAAATCATTTTTATAAGACAATGTTATTATGAGGCCTATTTATCAAAGGTCTGTCGGACCTGATCCGACAGTGCGGATCAGGTCAGACAGACATCGCTGAATGCAGAGAGCAATACACTCTCCGTATTCAGCATAGCACCAGCAAGGGGGTGTCAATCAACCCGATCGTACTCGATCGAGTTGAATTTTTGCGATCTCTGTCCGCCTCATCAGAGCAGGCGGACAGGTTATGGAGCAGCGGTCTGAAGACTCGCCAGAAACACGGGCCCTCAAGCTCAATGAGCCTCTATGCGTGTAACGCAATGGGCCTCTATGCGTGTAACTGTACTTTTCAGTGTATTTTTTGTGGTGTTTTGTGGTACTTTTTTGTTTTGCGTAACAGTTAAACAGAGCTCTGAAGTTGTACTAACCCGACATGCATTAAATTAGATTGTGCTCAAGCAAACACTTTTACTTTCAACTCATAATACGCAAGCTCTTTCCGTAGAGCGCTAAAAGCAGACAAAATCCATAATCGCTCAGGCGCAAATCAGTTAGCTTGCCACTCATAATCTAGCCCAAAATGTGTAAGTAATATAATTATTGTAAATTTTAAATAGATGAAAGTATTGTTATTTATTCTGGTTTGAAGTGAATAACAAGTTTTAAGATACATATAATAAGTTAGTGTTATGAAGGGGACTTTTGGATGGGTTACTAGTTCACTCTCTAGCCTGGGAGCTATTAGTTTGAATCCTGGTGAAGTCAATTATATTCTTTTTATTCTTTTTATTTTATTTTTTTTAAAAATAAATGCTTTCAAATTTAAATGTGATTTTCCTAAATATTTAACTTTTTATTATTATAAATAAGTTTAGGACAATGTTACTCTCCTAGATTAAATCGAATATATGTAATTAAATATAAATGTTAGAAATCAACTACACTTATGTATATTTTTTTGATTTGTTGGTGAATATTTTAAAATATTTTTTAAATTAAATTAATTTAATATAAATTTGTATGTATCTTTTATGATTGGTGTCTTGTAATGGCCAATTTGAACTGACTAATTGGAAGAAATCTACCTCTACATCAACTCAGTATGGATAAGGATTCTCTATCCTTGAAAAAGCAACATCAGGTGGAGAAACGTATTTCAAACGGCAAGTCATTAGGAGGGATGGAGAATTGGTTAAGAATATTGCAACACCTCGAACAAAGTAGTTTGGATACATTGTAGCCTATACTTGGCTTTTGACTGTGCGTTTGAGTTTCAAATTGCTGCTGTTACCTGTTATCACCCTAAAGGAATTTAGGGCCATTAATGTTTTAATTTTTCTGTAATTTGTATATTAAAATATTTTTTTGAGAAGAGAATCTGCCATCCTGTGAATATTTGTTTAGCGCTATAGTAGTTCCAACAAGTGTGTTATGTTTTTCCCTCCCTTTTTTTATTTGAGGACTCATCAATGGAATCTTTCTGATCTGGGGCTCTCATATTGTGTCACAAGGATAAACTTAGGACTAATTGCTCCATTTAACAAGCAGTGATAGCTGCTTCGGCGCCCAAGTGTCTCAGTCTTGCTCAGAGCTAGTTTATTAGCAGTGGTTGTAAAACCGCTGCTACTTAACCTATCCACGATTGGATGGAGATGATTGACAACCCCCTCTTGCACTCGATTGGCGCAAGCAGGGTGCGAAATTGCACAATCAACTCGCCACAAGACAGTACTATTTCCTGCCATGTAGTCTTCCTGAAATCAACCTAGGTACCTTTTCAACAATAGCCATGGGAACAAAGTAATTTTGATAATTGAAGTACATTGGAAACTTTTTTTAAATTCTATGCTCTGTCTAAATCACAAAAGAAAATGTCTGGGTTTCATATCTCTTTAATAAAGCTTGTTACAAACATAACTTATCCTAACATAACACTTGAGCACATGGCATTTAGAAAAATCCCCAAGACATACAAGGATGTGGATAACCTTTTTTTTTTTTATTTCACTGTGTGAAACGCATTAGTGAAATGTAATCAAAAAATCTTATTCTTATCTTATTATCATTATCTTATTCTAATATCTTGTCCAGTGCTATCTAGTGCTGATGCACGTTAATATATCACATTGTGAGTCCAAAATTGCCCTTATTATTGTTTAGTTTTCTATCAAATTCAATGTAAATATTGGAGAATCATATAGATAACATTGTGCTTACTACCGTGGAGTTATTTATGAGTCAGCACTAGTTGGCTAAAATGCAAGTCTGTCAAAGGCACTGAGATAAGAGGGCAGTCTGCAGAGGCTTAGATACAAGGTAATCACAGAGGTAAAAAGTATATTAATATAACCATGTTGGTTATGCAAATCTGGGGAATGGGTAATAAAGGAATTATCTATATTTTTAAACAATAAAAATTCTAAAGTAGACTGTCCCTTTAAGCTTTCATGATTCAGTTAGAGCAATTTTAGAAAACTTTCCAATTTACTTCTGTAATCTGTTTTGCTCTGTTCCTTTGTTGAAAAGCACAACTGGTACATAGTGGCTGATTGTCATTGGCTCCCCCGATGTGTCCAGTAGATACAAAGAAAATGAAGCAAATGTGATAATAGAAATAAACTAGAAAGCTACTTAAAACTGTATACTATGGGGTATATTTATGAAGCCGCGGATGCTGCTTATTCTGCACAAGCCTTCTGGCTCGCCGGAAATGTACGTTAAGGAGCAGCGGTCTTAATACCGCTGCTCCTTAACTCGTCCTCCACCTCTGAGGCGGCGGACAGCAATCATCCCGATCAGATACGATCAGGATGATTGACGCTTGTGCAATGTTAAATGCCGACAGCATATGCTACAGCGGATCATGTCCGTCCGACAGTTAATAAATTTACCCCTATGTATAAAAAATTGGGGTTTCATATCCCTTTAAAGGGACAGTCAACACCAGAATTATTGTTGTTTTAAAAGATAGATAATCCCTTAATTACCAATTCCCCAGTTTTGCATAACCAACACAGTTATAGTAATATACTTTTTACCTCTGTAATTACCTTGTATCTAAGCCTCAGCAGACTGCACCCTTATTTTAGTTATTTTGACAGACTTGCATTTTAACCAATCAGAGCTGTCTCCATGGTAAATTCATGTGCATGAGCTCAATTTTATCTATATGAATCACGTGAACTAATGCCCTCTAGTGGTGAAAAACTATTAAAATGCATTTAGATTAGAGGTGGCCTTCAAGGTCTAAGAAATTAGCATATAAACCTCCCAGGTTTAGCTTTCAACTAAGAATACCAAGAGAACAAAGCTAATTGGTGATAAAAGTAAATTGGAAAGTTGTTTAAAATTACATGCCCTATTTGAAACATGAAAGTTTTTTTGACCCTTTAATAATAATTGTTCATTTTCAACTTGTTCTATATCATGCAAACCAAGTAAATACATTATTAATGTCTAATTTGTGTGTATAGTTACCTTTTTGTAATATTAAATAAAGTTTCTTTGTAAAGTCAATCAATAATAACTGTATTTTGCAGTATTTTTTAACTCTCCCTAGATAAAGCCACCTATATATGCAATGCATAAAACAAAATAATAATGCTTAGACTTTTTCTTTTCATAAGTTCTATTTTAATTTCATTATACTATGGTCCCTGCCATTTTTAATTGAATTGTAGGTGACCCCTAGTGGAGATTTCTTTGCAGAATATTTAATAGCAGTTTCATAAGCACTGTAAATGTAATACAGGGTTGTTTGTTTGTTTTTATTTTACATATTTCTTTAAAGGGACATACACATGCAATAAGAAAATGCTAAAATATGCGAGAGCATTTTATTATTTCATTAGCCTGGCATTAGAGCAGCAATGCACTAACTGCACATGTCTGGTGAGCCAATGACATGAGGCATATGTATATCTACCAATCAGCAGCTATCTCCCAGTTGTACAGTGCTGCCAATCAGCAGATAGCTCCCAGTTGTACAGAATACCAAGATAACAAAATAAGGGGTTGATCACAATCTATATAATGAAGCCTTTTTAGTTTTTGTTTCTTGCTAAAAAGGCCACTTTTCAGGGGCAGACTGGAAAAAAAGCAGCCCTGGAAATTTTTATTTCATGATTCAGATAGAGAATGCGATTTTAAACAACTTTCCAATTTACTTATTTATTTAATTAGCTTCCTTCTCTTGTTATCCTTTGCTGAAAGGTTTATCTAGTGGGGGGATGCTCAGGAGCAGCAAAGAACCTAGGTACTATCTGCTGATTGGTGGCTGCCTATATATACCGATAGTCAATGGCTCACCCATATGTTAAGTGCGTTGCTGCTCATTCAACAAAGCATGCCAAGAGAATATAAGCAAGTCATTCACAGGCAATAATAATTTATATGGTGTTTAAGATGTATATACAAGGTGCCTTGCTTGCAATAAATAAGGTAGTTGAGTGCTTCAGTGTAAACAAAATATTTAAAGGCAGCGCAGCTATTGCTATGTTCAAGACTGCAGGCAGCATGTATATTCAACTTAACCTTTTAATGCCGTTATGCCGTTCTATTCCGTCATAATTACACTGGGCTTTAACGCCGTTATGCCGTTCTATTCCGTCATAATTACACTGGGCTTTAACGCCGTTATGCCGTTCTATTCCGTCATAATTACACTGGGCTTTAAAGCCGTTATGCCGTTCTATTCCGTCATAATTACACTGGGCTTTAAAGCCGTTATGCCGTTCTATTCCGTCATAATTACACTGGGCTTTAACGCCGTTATGCCGTTCTATTCCGTCATAATTACACTGGGCTTTAAAGCCGTTATGCCGTTCTATTCCGTCATAATTACACTGGGCTTTAACGCCGTTATGCCGTTCTATTCCGTCATAATTACACTGGGCTTTAACGCCGTTATGCCGTTCTATTCCGTCATAATTACACTGGGCTTTAAAGCCGTTATGCCGTTCTATTCCGTCATAATTACACTGGGCTTTAACGCCGTTATGCCGTTCTATTCCGTCATAATTACACTGGGCTTTAAAGCCGTTATGCCGTTCTATTCCGTCATAATTACACTGGGCTTTAAAGCCGTTATGCCGTTCTATTCCGTCATAATTACACTGGGCTTTAACGCAGTTATGCCGTTCTATTCCGTCATAATTACACTGGGCTTTAAAGCCGTTATGCCGTTCTATTCCGTCATAATTACACTGGGCTTTAACGCCGTTATGCCGTTCTATTCCGTCATAATTACACTGGGCTTTAAAGCCGTTATGCCGTTCTATTCCGTCATAATTACACTGGGCTTTAAAGCCGTTATGACAGAATAGAACGTCACAGCTAACGGCTGTCCTGAAGCCTTCTGTGCTTTCAGAATTTGATCTCGGTCTGGAGGGCATTCCTAGGGTTGTAAGGACGCCCCCCAGATGCGATCCAATAATTGAAATCTTGTGATCGCGTGGTTTCAATTTGTCTACATCGGAACAGTTGTTCCGATGTAGGCACTTTAGCCCTATCAAGAAAGGTTAAACACCATCTAAATTATTATTTCCTCTGCTGTGGATGTTTCTACTACTCCCCTCCCCATTCCGTTCTGGGTAGAGTTCTGGGCAATAGGCACTAACAGGCACTTGCTACTTACTTGAACTCCGGACCGTGTGCGCCATTATATCCAGTACAGCTGTGTTGCTGCTACTTACTTGAGCTCCGGACCATGTGCACGTTGGCTGTGGCTTGCTGCTCCCTATGTGCCGGTCCACATGGCCTCCAGCTTGGCTCCCTCTGTGTCGCGTGTGCACAGGCTCACAATGTCCCTCTCCCACCCTCTCCGCAGTGCTATTGGAGCAGAGCGGCTGCCTCACTCACTATAGGAGCTTGAGCCTCTGTGAACGCAAAAATCCAGTAACTCTGTTCTCTAATCTGCTCAACGTGCTGTGGTCTCTCTGCCAGGGCTGGCCCTGCAACATTTTCATTTCAAAGCAATCACAATACTGCACTTTTGTTAATTTCCTGCACCCAAAATCACGGTTTCAGCTTACAGAGAAAAGCCTTATTTTAACATGGAGCCGAAAAGTTTTCGGCAGTCACAGGGCATTTTCAAAAAACTTTTAAAAACTTTTAAACACCTTTTCAAAACCAGTTTTGCCTTTTCTAAATCAGCACCTCAAGGTACTTGATAAAGCCCAAAATGGCCATTTGGAAATCTTTGAAAGTATTCCAAGACTATTTGGAATCATTCTTTTATGTTGTACATGTGCAATACATGAAATGAAAAAATCTGAAATGGCCACAGGAGACATACAGTTGTATTAGCATGCATGGTATTGATACATTAAAGCTCTTTTAACCCTATTGTATAGTCCTTCTGCAGTGGACAGGACATACATTTACATATGTACAGTATATGCTAATATACATATGTATATGTTAAATAAACTGACAGGGCCAATGGCACCACCTTGTGCCATAATTATATGCTACTATATAGAATTGTAATGTGAATATGTAGCTGGGAGATGCTTTGTATTAGGGTTAAATATTTACAACAATTAGTAGTAAAGAATTCACCAATTGCAAAAGACTAGACTTCTAGCACTCTCTTATTCCATAGTTCAAAAAATAATAAAGTGTGTATGAAGTGTTTGGTGTAACTTTTTTCATAAACATTAAAGTGTTTTTGCACAAAATGAATATGAGTTTCATTCATAATTTTTATAAAATATCATGCTAAAGTAAGTTATCGCTGTTTGTACTCACTTATTTCTTGTTGGCAAATTCAACCCGTTTTTTTGTTTTTGTTTTCATGGGTTGATCACGTTTCTTGAACAGCCTATTGCAAATCTGGCCGTTAGGCGGCCGTCAATCAGCGTCATCCGCCTCCCAGATGATGTGCGCATGCGATGACATTTCATCCTTCATCTAGAAATTAATGCTCGCTCCAGTTTCAGCATGCCTAGTAGTAATGGCACCCTAGAATGAAGTATGCGCATCCACACTTGTAATAAAGATTCATGACTTGCGCTTGCGCAGAAGACACCAAAATCGATGTTGGCGCATGCGCTGTTCCACGGAGGCTCGTAAACGCGCTCTAGGCAGACGTAGAAAGTGGATGGGACCGCTCTCTACGTCAAACACTAAAAAAGCAAGGAAGTAGTCTATGGGAGGAGTCACACATCGCAACGGTAGGAAGAGAAAAATGTTGAAATAAAATAAATAAAAAATAAAATGGAGAAAAAAAACTTAGCGATTACCTTAGGCTAATATTAACAAATGCATTCATGTATTGCACATGATTAAACTTTTCCTTCACTTTAATTAATTAAAATATCACCTCTTTATTTAATTGATTAAAATTGGGGATAAATAAGGAAAACCAACAATCTGGAACTATTAGACCATGAATATAATGAATTAAACCGCAGACCGAATAATATAGGTACGTTAGATATAATGAGATCACGATTGCTGAGGGAATAATAGATATAGCAATGTCAAGAAAACACTGCAAAGCACAATAAATCCAGCATAAAGCAAATAGTGATACCGTTTCAGTGTACACAGAAAAAGGCCCTAATGCTCCCAAATTATAAGAGGGTCAATACGTAAATATTACTGCTGTGGTGCGATAATATGCTTCAGCAAAACAATTTAGACAATAAAATTATATAGAGACCCTGGTATGTCTGAATCAATATCAGAGGAGCATAGATATAGCTAAGTGTCTGAAAACTATAGTGCTGCACTATTAGAGAAATACTGGAAATACTTGTTACTAAGTATACAATTATGATTGGCATCTCTAACAGTTGCCAACTGCTGTAATCTGATTGCAACTAAGTAAGCAAAATATTAGGATAGGCAATGCACCGTATGTGGTATAACACTACCAGTATTCTCCATTAAAATAAATAACAGGTTTGACTTGCAACGAACCAGCTATTAGCCCTGCTAGGCTGCTGTGTATTAGCTGGGTTCGCAGCATGCATAGATATATAGATTTAATGCTAGCGTATAGCTACAGTTGTATGCAAAAGTTTAGGCACCCCTGACAATTTCCATGATTTTCATTTATAAATAATTGGGTGTTTGGATCAGCAATTTCATTTTGATCTATCAAATAACTAAAGGCCACAGTAATATTTCAGTAGTGAAATAAGGTTTATTGGATTACCAGAAAATGTGCAATATGCATCCAAACGAAATTAGCCAGGTGCATAAATTTGGGCACCCTTGTCATTTTGCTGATTTGAATACCTGTAACTACCTAGCACTGATTAATTGGAACACACAATTGTTTTGGTGAGCCCATTAAGCCTTGAACTTCATAGACAGGTGCATCCAATCATGAGAAAAGGTATTTAAGGTGGCCAGTTGCAAGTTGTTGTTCTCTTTGACTCTCCTCTGAAGAGTGGCAACATGGGAGCCTCAAAACAATTCTCAAATGACCTGAAAACAAAGATTGTTCAACATTATGGTTTAGGGGAAGGTTACAAAAAGCTATTGCAGAGATTTAAGCTGTCAGTGTCCACTGTGAGGAACATAGTGAGGAAATGGACCACAGGCACAGTTCTTGTTAAGGCTAGAAGTGGCAGGCCAAGTAAAATATCGGAGAGGCAAAGGCAAAGGATGGTGAGAACGGTCAAAAACAGCCCACAGATCACCTCCAAAGACCTACAACATCATCTTGCTGCAGATGGTGTCACTGTGCCTCGTTCAGTCGCTTGACGTATGCAAACGCACATTTGGACAAGCCAGCTTCATTTTGGAAGAAGGTGCTATGGACTGATGAAACAAAGATTGAATTATTTGGTCAAAACAAGGGGTGTTATGCATGGCGGCAAAAGAACACAGCGTTCCAAGACAAACACTTGCTACCCATAGTAAAATTTGGTGGATGTTCCATCATGCTGTGGGGCTGTGTGGCCAGTGCCGGTACTGGGAATCTTGTTAAAGTTGAGGGTCGCATGGATTCCACTCAATGAGACCCATTTATCAAGCTCCGAACGGAGCTTGAGGGCCTGTGTTTCTGGCGAGTCTTCAGACTCGCCAGAAACAGCAGTTATGAAGCAGCGGTCTAAAGACCGCTGCTCCATAACCCTGTCCGCCTGCTCTGATAAGGCGGACAGGAATTTCCACAATTCAATCCGATCGAGTATGATCGGGTTGATTGACACCTCGCTGCTGGCGGCTCATTGGCCACGAGTCTGCAGGGGGCGGCGTTGCACCAGCAGCTCTTGTGAGTTGCTGGTGCAATGCTGAATACGGAGAGCGTATTGCTTTCCGCATTCAGCGATGTCTGTCGGACCTGATCCGCACTGTCGGATCAGTTCTGACAGACATTTGATAATTCGGCCTCAATATCAGCAGATACTTGAGAATAATGTTGAGGAATCAGTCACAAAGTTGAAGTTACACCAGGGCTGGATATTTCAACAAGACAACGACACAAAACACTGCTCAAAATCTACTCTGGCATTTATGCAGAGGAACAAGTACAATGTTCTGGAATGGCCATCCCAGTCCCCTGACCTGAATATCATTGAAAATCTGTGGGGTGATTTGAAGCGGGCTGTACATGCTCGGCAACCATCAAACCTAACTGAACTGGAGATGTTTTGCAATGAGGAATGGTCCAAAATACCTTCATCCAGAATCCAGACACTCATTACAGGCTATAGGAAGCATCTAGAGGCTGTTATTTCTGCTAAAGGAGGCTCTACTAAATATTGATGCAATATTTCTGTTGGGGTGCCCAAATTTATGCACCTGTCTAATTTCATTTGGATGCATATTGCACATTTTCTGTTAATCCAATAAACCTAATTTCACTACTGAAATATTACTGTGTCCTTCAGTTATTTGATTGATCAAAATGAAATTGCTGATCCGAAACACCCAATTATTTAAGAAAGAAAATCATGGAAATTGTCAGGGGTGCTTAAACATTTGCATACAACTGTATAGTTATTATACTAACGTAGCGGTAAATTAAATTATTCAGCTGCGGTATAGCCAGACAACATTAAAACTAGTAAGAGAGCCCCATTCCTTTCCCTCCCACCTGCCCTTGACATGTTTTCACCTGTCAGCTTTCTCAAAAGGGTCTTAGCTCTCATAGCTCTCTGCTATGTAGAAGTTCGCAATGGAGGACAAAGTACACAGGAAGAAACTGGCATATGTTTAAAATTGAATATTCCACCTAATACAAACCAAAATATGCTGTTTTTCTTCCTAATTGGAAAGAGTCCACAGCTGCATTCATTACTTTTGCGAAACAAGAACCTGGCCACCAAGAGGAGGCTCAGGGGGCTAGTTATCAAGCCGTCTACTTTTCTGGCTTCGCCGGCCCAATACGTCCGCCTAAGCTCGCCTACCTTCGCCGCCGCGGACCTGAAAAAATACGCCTAAGTTATCAAATAAAGCTGTCAAAAAGCCGCGGGGCGATGAGCAGCGGACTGTGACAGTTATCACTCATCCGATCTCGCTGCCCTTCGGCTTTTTCCCAGCTTTATTGCTAGCCTGTCACTAAGCACTCACACTAAACTGCACTGTTCTACCCCCTATACCGGCGCCCCCGGAGCCCCCCGCAACTAAATAAAGTTACTAACCCCTAAACCGCCGCTCCTAGACCCTGCCGCAACTCTTATAAATGTATTAACCCCTAAACCGCCGCTCCTAGACCCCGCCGCAACTCTTATAAATGTATTAACCCCTAAACCGCCGCTCCTAGACACCGCCGCAACTCTTATAAATGTATTAACCCCTAAACCGCCGATCCTAGACCCTGCCGCAACTCTTATAAATGTATTAACCCCTAAACCGCCGCTCCCGGACACCGCTGCCACCTACATTATACCTAGTAACCCCTATCCTGCCCCCCCTATACCGTCGCCCTCTATTATAAAATTATTAACCCCTATCCTGCTGATCCCGCACCTCTCCGCAACTAAATAAATAGTTTAACCCCTAAACCGCCGCTCCATGAACCCGCCGCAACCTATAATAAATTTATTAACCCCTATCCTGCCCCCCACTACGCCGCCGCCACTGTATTAAAATGATTAACCCCTAAACCTAAGTCTAACCCTAACCATAACGCCCCCCTAACTTAAATATTAATTAAATAAATCTAAATAAATTAACTCTTATTAACTAAATGAATCCTATTTAAAACTAAATACTTACCTTTAAAATAAACCCTAATATAGCTACAATATAAATAATAATTATATTCTAGCTATCTTAGGATTTATTTTTATTTTACAGGTACCTTTCAATTTATTTTAACCATGTACAATAACTATTAAATAGTTATTAACTATTTAATAGCTTACCTAGCTAAAATAAAGAGAAATGTACCTGTGAAATAAATCCTAACCTAAGTTACAATTACACCTAACACTACACTATACTTTAATAAATTATTCCTATTTAAAAATAAATACTTACCTGTAAAATAAACCCTAAGATAGCTACAATGTAATTAATAATTATATTATAGCTATCTTAGGATTTATATTTATTTTACAGGTAACTTTGTATTTATTTTAGCTAGTTAGAATAGTTATTAAATAGTTATTAACTATTTAATAACTACCTAGCTAAAAGAAATACAAAATTACCTGTAAAATAAATCCTAACTTAAGTTACAATTAAACCTAATACTACACTATCATTAAATTAACTAAATAAACTACCTACAAAGAACTACAATGAAATACAATTACATAAACTAACTAAAGTACAAAAAATAAAAAAAGCTAAGTTACAAAAAATAAAAAATTAAGTTACAAACATGTTAAAAATATTACAACAATTTTAAGCTACTTACACCTAATCTAAGCCCCCTAATAAAATAACAAACCCCCCCAAAATAAAAAAAATCCCTACCCTATTCTAAATTACATAAATTTCAAAGCTCTTTTACCTTACCAGCCCTTAAAAGGGCCATTTGTGGGGGCATGCCCCAAAAAGTTCAGCTCTTTTGCCTGTAAAATAAAAATACAACCCCCCCCAACATTAAAACCCACCACCCACATACCCCTAATCTAACCCAAACCCCCCTTACAAAAACCTAACACTAATCCCCTGAAGATCATCCTACCTTGAGTCGTCTTCACTCAGCCGAGCCACCGATGGAACTGAAGAGGACATCCGGAGCGGAAGAAGTTAATCCTCCAAGCGGCGCTGAAGAAATCTTCCATCCGATGAAGTCATCATCCAGGCGGCGCTGAAGAAGTCTTCGATCCGGCCGATGTCATCTTCAAAGAGGCGCTGAAGAGGTCTTCTATCCGGGCGAAGTCATCTTCCAAGCCGGGTCTTGAATCTTCCTTCCGCCGACGCGGAACCACCTTCTTCACCGACGGACTACGACGAATGACGGCTCCTTTAAGGGACGTCATCCAAGATGGCGTCCCCTCAATTCCGATTGGCTGATAGGATTCTATCAGCCAATCGGAATTAAGGTAGGAAAAATCTGATTGGCTGATGGAATCAGCCAATCAGATTCAAGTTCAATCCGATTGGCTGATCCAATCAGCCAATCAGATTGAGCTCGCATTCTATTGGCTGATCGGAACAGCCAATAGAATGCGAGCTCAATCTGATTGGCTGATTCCATCAGCCAATCAGATTTTCCTACCTTAATTCCGATTGGCTGATAGAATCCTATCAGCCAATCGGAATTGAGGGGACGCCATCTTGGATGACGTCCCTTAAAGGAGCCGTCATTCGTCGTAGTCCGTCGGTGAAGAAGGTGGTTCCGCGTCGGCGGAAGGAAGATTCAAGACCCGGCTTGGAAGATGACTTCGCCCGGATAGAAGACCTCTTCAGCGCCTCTTTGAAGATGACATCGGCCGGATCGAAGACTTCTTCAGCGCCGCCTGGATGATGACTTCATCGGATGGAAGATTTCTTCAGCGCCGCTTGGAGGATTAACTTCTTCCGCTCCGGATGTCCTCTTCAGTTCCATCGGTGGCTCGGCTGAGTGAAGACGACTCAAGGTAGGATGATCTTCAGGGGATTAGTGTTAGGTTTTTGTAAGGGGGGTTTGGGTTAGATTAGGGGTATGTGGGTGGTGGGTTTTAATGTTGGGGGGGGGGTTGTATTTTTATTTTACAGGCAAAAGAGCTGAACTTTTTGGGGCATGCCCCCACAAATGGCCCTTTTAAGGGCTGGTAAGGTAAAAGAGCTTTGAAATTTATGTAATTTAGAATAGGGTAGGGATTTTTTTTATTTTGGGGGGGTTTGTTATTTTATTAGGGGGCTTAGATTAGGTGTAAGTAGCTTAAAATTGTTGTAATATTTTTAACATGTTTGTAACTTAATTTTTTATTTTTTGTAACTTAGCTTTTTTTATTTTTTGTACTTTAGTTAGTTTATGTAATTGTATTTCATTGTAGTTCTTTGTAGGTAGTTTATTTAGTTAATTTAATGATAGTGTAGTATTAGGTTTAATTGTAACTTAAGTTAGGATTTATTTTACAGGTAATTTTGTATTTCTTTTAGCTAGGTAGTTATTAAATAGTTAATAACTATTTAATAACTATTCTAACTAGCTAAAATAAATACAAAGTTACCTGTAAAATAAATATAAATCCTAAGATAGCTATAATATAATTATTAATTACATTGTAGCTATCTTAGGGTTTATTTTAAAGGTAAGTATTTAGTTTTAAATAGGATTCATTTAGTTAATAAGAGTTAATTTATTTAGATTTATTTAATTAATATTTAAGTTAGGGGGCGTTAGGGTTAGGTTTAGGGGTTAATCATTTTATTACAGTGGCGGCGGCGTAGTGGGGGGCAGGATAGGGGTTAATAAATTTATTATAGGTGGCGACGGTGTAGGGGGGGCAGATTAGGGGTTAATAAATGTATTATAGGTGGCGACGGTGTAGGGGGGGCAGGATAGGGGTTAATACATTTAATATAGGTTGCGGCGGGTTCAGGGAGCGGCGGTTTAGGGGTTAATACATTTATTATAATTGCGGTGGGCTCCGGGAGCGGCGGTTTAGGGGGTAATAACTTTATTTAGTTGCGGCGGTGTAGGGGGGGTCAGATTAGTGGTGTTTAGACTCGGGGTACATGTTAGGGTGTTAGGTGTAGACAGCTCCCATAGAAATCAATGGGATGTCTGTCAGCAGCGAACTTGTACTTTCGCTATGGTCAGACTCCCATTGATTCCTATGGGATCCGCCGCCTCCTTTTGCCGGTCTCGAGCTTTGAAAACCAGGTACGCTGGGCCGTAAAAGTGCCAAGCGTACCTGCTAGTTTTTTGATAGCTAGCAAAAGTAGTGAGAATGTGCCGCACTTGTGTGCGGAACATCTGGAGTGACGTAAGAATCGATCTGTGTCGGACTGAGTCCGGCGGATCGAAGCTTACGTCACAAAATTCTACTTTTGCCGGTCTCGAGCCTTTGATAACTAAGGCGTATCAGCCTCGCCACAAATATGCTGCGGAATACGCAGCGTATTTGAGGTTGACGGCTTGATAACTAGGCCCCAAAGACACCCCAGCCAAAGGCTTAAATACTCCTCCCACTTCCCTCATCCCCCAGTAATTATTTGCCTTTTGTCCCAGGAGGTTGGCAGAGAAGTGTCAGAATTTGTTTTGTCTCTTATGGAGGGTACTACTCTTCGCAAATGGGACAGAAGTTTTAAGTAGCCCTATAAGCTTCTCAACTTGAGGGCCTGGGTGAACGTTAGAGCCCGGAGATGCAGAGCGAGCTTCCCTTTGCGACACCATCCCGATTCATATTAACAGCTCCTACAACAATCGGCATTAACAAGTTTTGCAGACTGCTTCTTCTCTCAAGTCTATGAGGCCTATTTATTAAAGGTCTTGGGAACCTGATCCGACACTGCGGATCAGGTCCGCAAGACCTCGCTGAATGCGGAGAGCAATACGCTCTCCGTATTCAGCATTGCACCAGCAGCTCACAAGAGCTGCTGGTGCAACGCCGCCCCCTGCAGACTTGAGGGAGGTGTCAATCAACCCGATCGTACTCGATCGGGTTGAATTGTGGCGATTCCTGTCCGCCTGCTCAGAGCAGGCGGACAGGGTTATGGAGCAATGGTCTTTAGACCGCTGCTTTATAACTGCTGTTTCTGGCGAGCCTGTAGGCTCGCCAGAAACACAGACCCTCAAGCTCCATACGGAGCTTGATAGATAGGCCCCCATGTCAGGAGTGATGCTACTAACCTTTCACACTTGAAGGGCCGTGTTCCTGTTCCATGGCGTAGATTCTGGTAAGATTGTTTCATTTTTTATCACATAATGTTAATACAGAAGACAGGGTCACAGTGTGGCGCCTTATATCTTTACAGAACCAAGGGTTAAGATCTCCTTAGGGGGATTATTGAACAGGGGGGAATAATAACCTGGATATTTTTGAAAATGATGGCGATATTGTAGACGAACATGTGTTTATCCTATGGGATGGCACTACTGACAAGTTCAGAGATTTTGTTTCTGTGTTGAATAAAAACGAAAGAAACATCTTTTTGACCTTTGAGACTAGTGAGAAATCTTTGTCCTTCCTGGATGTATCTATCATTAGGGAGGGACAAGATATTCTCACTGAAAATTTTAGGAAGCATAGTGCCACAAATAGTGTGTTGCACGCAGATAGTGGCCATATGGACCACCTCAAAAGAGGGGTTCCGTATGGCCAATTTCTGTGCCTTAAAAGGAATTGCTCTTCTCTCACAAGCTTTGACCATCACGCCTCTTTGATGAGACAACGTTTCTTAAAGAGAGGTTACTCACAGAGTTGTGTGAAAAGAGCTTTTTGGAAAGCCAGAAATTTGTCAAGGGATGTTGTCCTGTACAAAAAGAAAGAGAAACCTAATCCCAATAATATAAGGTTCATTACCAGGTTTAATAAACAATGGGAGGACATTAGGCTTATTGTTAAAAAGAACTGGCACCTCCTCACAATGGATGAAAAGGTGGGTGAAGTGGTAGGAAAGGAACCGGTTATGGCTGCAAGAAAAGCATTCCGCTTAAAAGATAAATTGGTGAAGAGCCAATTTATTAAAGGGCCCTCAAGTTTTGATTGGCTCCGCAAGAATAAAGGTATTAAGGGAAGCTTCCCGTGCGGTCATTGTGTGTACTGAACTCATATGGATAGTACCAAAAAATTCTCAGTAGATGGTATCACACGGTATGACATTAGGTTCTTTTTTAACTGCAACTCCACAGGGGTCATTTATCTCTTACGTTGTTCATGCCCGTTTTTTATGTAGGTAAAGCAAAGAGAGCCATGAAGGACCGGGTACAGGAACATAGAGATGATATAACAAAAATGAGTGATACTAATGTGGCTAGACATTTTGCCTGTGCACACAATAGTGATGCACAATCCCTTATTTTGTGATAATTGACAATGGCATTTCCTCTGGAAGAGGAGGTGATAATAACAAAGTTCTGCTTCAAAAAGAAGCCAAGTGGATCTTTAGGTTAGGAACTAGATTTCCTTCTGGTCTAAATGACAGACTTGAGTTTGCGTGCTTTTTGTAAAGCGTTGTATATTATGATGTCAGTGGGTCTAACAATGTTAGCAAATATGAAAATAATAAATGATTAATAAAATGAAATGTTTTCTGAATTTGCTTTTCCCTATTTGGCGAATATGCAGTTAATGAGGTTTAAGGAGAGTGCGTGCCATGCTAAATTGATGAATGCTTCATTGATTATACAGCCTCATTGTTTTGTACTAGGAATTATGTTGCTACAATTTAGGCTGTGTATTTATTCTAAATTGGGGTAGATATTTGTTCATTATATATATATATATATATATATATATATATATATATATATATATATATATATATATATATATATATATATAACATAATTTATGCTTACCTGATAAATTCCTTTCTCCTGTAGTGTAGTCAGTCCACGGGTCATCATTACTTCTGGGATATTAACTCCTCCCCAACAGGAAGTGCAAGAGGATCACCCAAGCAGAGCTGCTATATAGCTCCTCCCCTCTACGTCACACCCAGTCATTCGACCGAGAACCAAACGAGAAAGGAGAAACTATAGGGTGCAGTGGTGACTGGAGTATAATTTAAAAATTTAGACCTGCCATAAAATACAGGGCGGGCCGTGGACTGACTACACTACAGGAGAAAGGAATTTATCAGGTAAGCATAAATTATGTTTTCTCCTGTTAAGTGTAGTCAGTCCACGGGTCATCATTACTTCTGGGATACCAATACCAAAGCTAAAGTACACGGATGACGGGAGGGACAGGCAGGATCTTTATACGGAAGGAACCACTGCCTGAAGAACCTTTCTCCCAAAAACAGCCTCCGAAGAAGCAAAAGTGTCAAATTTGTAAAATTTGGAAAAAGTATGAAGAGAAGACCAAGTTGCAGCCTTGCAAATCTGTTCAACAGAGGCCTCATTCTTAAAGGCCCAAGTGGAAGCCACAGCTCTAGTAGAATGAGCTGTAATTCTTTCAGGAGGCTGCTGTCCAGCAGTCTCATAGGCTAAATGTATTATGCTACGAAGCCAAAAGGAGAGAGAGGTAGCAGAAGCTTTTTGACCTCTCCTCTGTCCAGAATAAACGACAAACAGGGAAGAAGTTTGGCGAAAATCTTTAGTTGCCTGTAAATAAAATTTCAGGGCACGGACTACATCCAGATTGTGTAGAAGTCGTTCCTTCTTTGAAGAAGGGTTAGGGCACAATGATGGAACAACAATCTCTTGATTGATATTCCTATTAGTGACTACCTTAGGTAAAAACCCAGGTTTAGTACGCAGAACTACCTTGTCTGAATGAAAAATCAGATAAGGAGAATCACAATGTAAGGCCGATAACTCAGAGACTCTTCGAGCCGAGGAAATAGCCATTAAAAACAGAACTTTCCAAGATAACAATTTTATATCAATGGAATGAAGGGGTTCAAACGGAACACCCTGTAAAACGTTAAGAACTAAATTTAAGCTCCATGGTGGAGCAACAGTTTTAAACACAGGCTTAATTCTGGCCAAAGCCTGACAAAAAGCCTGAACGTCTGGAACTTCTGACAGACGTTTGTGTAAAAGAATGGACAGAGCTGAGATCTGTCCCTTTAAGGAACTAGCAGATAAACCCTTTTCTAAACCTTCTTGTAGAAAAGACAATATCCTAGGAATCCTAACCTTACTCCATGAGTAACTCTTGGATTCGCACCAATATAAGTATTTACGCCATATTTTATGGTAAATCTTTCTGGTAACAGGTTTCCTAGCCTGTATTAAGGTATCAATTACTGACTCCGAAAATCCACGCTTTGATAAAATCAGGCGTTCAATTTCCAAGCAGTCAGCTTCAGAGAAATTAGATTTTGATGTTTGAAAGGACCCTGAATCAGAAGGTCCTGTCTCAGAGGCAGAGACCAAGGTGGACAGGATGACATGTCCACTAGATCTGCATACCAGGTCCTGCGTGGCCACGCAGGCGCTATTAGAAGCACCGATGCTCTCTCCTGTTTGATCCTGGCAATCAATCGAGGAAGCATCGGGAAGGGTGGAAACACATAAGCCATCCCGAAGGTCCAAGGTGCTGTCAAAGCATCTACCAGGACCGCTCCCGGGTCCCTGGACCTGGACCCGTAACAAGGAAGCTTGGCGTTCTGGCGAGACGCCATAAGATCTATCTCTGGTTTGCCCCATCGTCGAAGTATTTGGGCAAAGACCTCCGGATGAAGTTCCCACTCCCCCGGATGAAAAGTCTGACGACTTAGGAAATCCGCCTCCCAGTTCTCCACTCCCGGAATGTGGATCGCTGACAGGTGGCAAGAGTGAGACTCTGCCCAGCGAATTATCTTTGATACTTCCATCATCGCTAGGGAGCTTCTTGTCCCTCCTTGATGGTTGATGTAAGCTACAGTCGTGATGTTGTCCGACTGAAACCTGATGAACCTCCGAGTTGTTAACTGAGGCCAAGCCAGAAGGGCATTGAGAACTGCTCTCAATTCCAGAATGTTTATTGGAAGGAGACTCTCCTCCTGAGTCCATGATCCCTGAGCCTTCAGGGAATTCCAGACAGCGCCCCAACCTAGTAGGCTGGCGTCTGTTGTTACAATTGTCCAATCTGGCCTGCTGAAGGGCATCCCCCTGGACAGATGTGGCCGAGAAAGCCACCATAGAAGAGAATTTCTGGTCTCTTGATCCAGATTCAGAGTAGGGGACAAATCTGAGTAATCCCCATTCCACTGACTTAGCATGCACAATTGCAGCGGTCTGAGATGTAGGCGTGCAAAGGGTACTATGTCCATTGCCGCTGCCATTAAGCCGATTACCTCCATGCATTGAGCCACTGACGGGTGTTGAATGGAATGAAGGACACGGCAAGCATTTTGAAGCTTTGTTAACCTGTCTTCTGTCAGGTAAATCTTCATTTCTACAGAATCTATAAGAGTCCCCAAGAAGGGAACTCTTGTGAGTGGAAAGAGAGAACTCTTCTCTTCGTTCACCTTCCACCCATGCGACCTTAGAAATGCCAGTACTAACTCTGTATGAGACTTGGCAGTTTGAAAGCTTGACGCTTGTATCAGAATGTCGCCTAGGTACGGAGCCACCGAAATTCCTCGCGGTCTTAGTACCGCCAGAAGAGATCCCAGAACCTTTGTGAAGATTCTTGGAGCCGTAGCCAATCCGAATGGAAGAGCTACAAACTGGTAATGCCTGTCTAGGAAGGCAAACCTTAGATACCGGTAATGATCTTTGTGAATTGGTATGTGAAGGTAAGCATCCTTTAAATCCACTGTGGTCATATACTGACCCTTTTGGATCATGGGTAAGATTGTCCGAATAGTTTCCATTTTGAACGATGGAACTCTTAGGAATTTGTTTAGGATCTTTAAATCCAAGATTGGTCTGAAGGTTCCTTCTTTCTTGGGAACCACAAACAGATTTGAATAAAACCCTTGTCCGTGTTCCGACCGCGGAACCGGGTGGATCACTCCCATTAGTAAAAGATCTTGTACACAGCGTAGAAACGCCTCTTTCTTTATTTGGTTTGTTGACAACCTTGAAAGATGAAATCTCCCTTTTTGGGGGAGAGGTTTTGAAGTCCAGAAGATATCCCTGAGATATGATCTCTAACGCCCAGGGATCCTGGACATCTCTTGCCCAAGCCTGGGCGAAGAGAGAAAGTCTGCCCCCCACTAGATCCGTTCCCGGATCGGGGGCCCTCAATTCATGCTTTCTTAGGGGCAGCAGCAGGTTTTCTGGCCTGCTTGCCCTTGTTCCAGGACTGGTTAGGTTTCCAGCCTTGTCTGTAGCGAGCAACAGCTCCTTCCTGTTTTGGTGCAGAGGAAGTTGATGCTGCTCCTGCCTTGAAGTTACGAAAGGCACGAAAATTAGACTGTCTAGCCCTAGGTTTGGCTCTGTCTTGAGGCAGGGCATGGCCTTTACCTCCTGTAATGTCAGCGATAATTTCTTTCAAACCGGGCTCGAATAAGGTCTGCCCCTTGAAAGGTATGTTAAGTAATTTAGATTTAGAAGTAACATCAGCTGACCAGGATTTTAGCCACAGTGCTCTACGTGCTTGAATGGCGAATCCGGAATTCTTAGCCGTAAGTTTAGTTAAATGTACTACGGCATCTGAAATAAATGAATTAGCTAGCTTAAGGGTTTTAAGCTTGTTGGAAATCTCATCTATAGTTGCTGAGTCAAGAGTCTCTTCCAGAGACTCGGACCAAAATGCGGCCGCAGCCGTGACAGACGCAATACATGCAAGGGGTTGCAATATAAAACCTTGTTGAACAAACATTTTCTTAAGGTAACCCTCTAACTTTTTATCCATTGGATCTGAAAAGGCACAGCTATCCTCCACCGGGATAGTGGTACGCTTAGCCAGAGTAGAAACTGCTCCCTCCACCTTAGGGACCGTCTGCCATAAGTCCCGTGTGGTGGCGTCTATTGGAAACATTTTTCTAAATACCGGAGGGGGGGAAAAGGGTACACCGGGCCTATCCCACTCCTTAGTAATTATTTCTGTAAGCCT
The DNA here is from genome assembly GCF_027579735.1 of Bombina bombina. Lineage (NCBI taxonomy): Eukaryota > Metazoa > Chordata > Amphibia > Anura > Bombinatoridae > Bombina > Bombina bombina. The sequence goes on from NC_069500.1 coordinate 872,624,704, forward strand.
CTTAGGTATAGGAAATACGTCAGTACTCGCTGGTACCGCATAGTATCTATCCAGCCTAGACAATTTCTCTGGGATTGCAACGGTGTTACAATCATTCAGAGCCGCTAATACCTCCCCTAGCAGTACACGGAGGTTTTCTAGTTTAAACTTAAAATTTGAAATGTCTGAATCCACTCTATTTGGATCAGATCCGTCACCTGCAGATTGAAGCTCTCCGTCCTCATGTTCTGCAAATTGTGACGCAGTATCTGACATGGCCCTATTATTATCAGCGCACTCTGTTCTCACCCCAGAGTGATCTCGCTTACCTCTAAGTTCTGGAATTTAGACAAAACTTCAGTCATAACATTAGCCATGTCCTGTAGGGTGATTTGTAATGGCCGCCCTGAAGTACTCGGCGTTACAATATCACGCACCTCCCGAGCGGGAGATGCAGGTACGGACACGTGAGGCAAGTTAGTCGGCATAACTTCCCCCTCGTTGTTTGGTGAATGATGTTCAACTTGTACAGATTGACTTTTATATAAAGTAGCATCAATGCAATTAGTACATAAATTTCTATTGGGCTCCACCTTGGCTTTTGCACATATAGCACAGAGATATTCCTCTGAGTCAGACATGTTTAACAAACTAGCAATTAGACTAGCAAGCTTGGAAATACTTTTCAACTCAATTTACAAGTAATATGTAAAACGTACTGTGCCTTTAAGAAGCACAGAAAAGAACTATGACAGTTGAATAACAATGAACCGGAGAAGTTATTAAAACCAAATTTTTCCCGGTAAAGGCATAAATTTAGCAAAGGATTGTCCCCATTAGCAATGGATAACTAACCCTTAATAGCAGAAAAAAATGTACAAAATATAAACTTTTTTATCACAGTCAAAGCACAATCTCACAGGTCTGCTGTGAGTGATTACCTCCCTCAAAATAAGTTTTGAAGACCCCTGAGCTCTGTAGAGACGTTCCGGATCATGCAGGGAGAGGAACAGACTTGTGACTGAATTTCTAATGCGTAGCAAAAGCGCCAAAATAGGCCCCTCCCCTTCACACACAACAGTGAGGGAAGTTCAGTGAAACTGTTTTAAATTTAAAATAAACGACAGCCATGTGGAAAATAGTGCCCAAAACAATTTTTCACCAAGTACCTCAGATAATTAAACGATTTAACATGCCAGCAAACGTTTAAAATCTAATAATATGAAATGTCATTAAAAAGCCTGCTGCTAGTCGTTCCCACTGCAAGTTAGGCTAAAAGTTATATGCATACAGTATTGTCCCAGTGAAGTGCCATTCCCCAGAATACTGAAGTGTAAACATATATATACATAACAGCCTGATACCAGTTGCTACTACTGCATTTAAGGCTGAACTTACATTATATCGGTATTGGCAGTATTTTCTCAGTCAATTCCATTCCTCAGAAAATAATATACTGCAACATACCTCTTTGCAGGTGAACCTGCCCGCTGTCCTCTTATCTGAAGTTTACCTCACTCCTCAGAATGGCCGAGAACAGCAAAATGAATCTTAGTTACGCCGACTAAGATCATACAAAAACTCAGGTAGATTCTTCTTCAAATTCTACCTGAGAAGGAACAACACACTCCGGTGCTGTTTAAAATAACAAACTTTTGATTGAAGATATGAAAACTAAGTATAATCACCACAGTCCTCTCACACATCCTATCTATTAGTTGGGTGCAAGAGAATGACTGGGTGTGACGTAGAGGGGAGGAGCTATATAGCAGCTCTGCTTGGGTGATCCTCTTGCACTTCCTGTTGGGGAGGAGTTAATATCCCAGAAGTAATGATGACCCGTGGACTGACTACACTTAACAGGAGAAATATATATATACATAAGATGAACTATATTATGTAAGTTCCCTTTAAGAAATTGGTAGGTGGATCACCTGAGCACAGACAGGTGCTATAAAGGAGGTGGTTCTGGGATATCAATCATGCCCTGATGAAGCCCCTGACACACATGGAAATTGTGGGGGTGAAATGCTCATGACATCGGCACTAAGTGTGTTGTTCTGGCACTAAGTGTGTTATTGAACTTTTGGATGGTTGACCCTGTGCTTTGTGGAGTAACGTTTTCAGTACTACGAGTGCCAGTGGGAAGAAATTTTCCGGATATCCAATAGACACCTAATAGGTGGGATCGGACATACCCTGCTGGGCATTGCTGCACAGAACTGTGTTTACTGTCTACTTCTCCGCTATATTATTTCCAACTTTGGTGTGCTATCCTGTCTATGTGGCCTGTCTATATTTCAGCTGCCTGTGTTCATACTATATGGGTCAGGACAGGCTCTACGGCTGATTTGTCTCAGACATTGAGATTCAACCAATCGGATGGAAGGTGTGTGAGGACACCAACACACCCCTTTGTGACGTCACTACCGCGAAATTGGAATCTCCGAGTTGAGGAGCATGAAGGCGGTTTGTGTGTACGAAGCTGTGGGTAAGGACACCTACCTATCCATTAGTGATATCACTTTTTCGAAGTTGGAAGCTCCGGCTTGAGGAGTGCAAAGGCGGACTGCCAGGGAGGTACCTCCATGTTATACCACTCACTGTTGTTTTGCTGGACAGCATATGTGAGTATATCTCTCTTCCTGTCTTGGATATAGCCGCCAACGGCTACTATAAGTTTGGTGGAGGACTGCCTTTGAAGGTTACCGCTTATAATAGGGTCTATCCCATTGTTCAATTTGTATATACACTATTATTTTTTTGTAATTGTTGTTCTTTTAATCTGCTGTTTATGTATGTGGCATTTATCTTTATAATTCATGTGAATGGCATCCAGTTATGACACCTGCAGTTTGCAGTTAATAAATATGAGAAGGTTTTCTCTTTAATATTTAGCGTGCATTATTCCCTTTCTTTAAAGTGACAGTATTTGATGTCACTTTTTTTCTCTGTTACTTAGAATGTGTATATTATCTTAAAGGGCTGCATCTTAATACATTTGTCATAAGTAGTATTTGTTCCTCCCTCCTATCCCAATGTATAGATAATCTTATATGTTTATTTGATTTTATGCTGCTTTATGTGTGAGATGTTAGGCTCATAGGCTGTTATGGAACATACAGGTTTCACTTTCACTTTGAGAGCCAGGCAGCTTACAAGCTTGGCACACTTTCTCTCATAGCAGGGTCAGTCCTGCATTGTGCACTATGTGATTCATTCCCTCTTTCCTGACTGGACTATCAGAGGGGAGTCATAAATCTCTGTACTGTCTGGGTCAGCCCCAGCCATTGGAGTATAAGGGTGCCGTTTTTTGAATAAAATAAGATGTTTTATTTCTCTAGTTCTCCGGTTATTGCACTAGTGATGGAGGATTCTGTTACTTTAGTGGGATCTCCCCCTATTCCTAAGTAGTAATTCCTGTTTATATGGTAAGGAGGCCCTAGTTCCCCCTCTCAATTATGTTCTATATGCCTTGATAATGTGATATCAAACATGTTTGATACCACGGAGCCGTCCACCTCTGAGGAGTTGTCGTCTGGTGAGGTGCGTACCCTACATTGTTATCTCTATACACATGAAGTTTTCCCGTGGCATTGCGGATCCTTCATCTGGAGGGGGCCTTTTTTTTCTACGGACGTTACTGCGCAGTTCAGACGGCGGTGTCTGCAGCCTTAATGCTTTTCCTCACCCTGCTAAGCGCAAGCAAAGGGTTACATACTGCACTCCTTCCCAGAGTACATCAAATAATTTTTGGATTTAACTGATAGGGTTATTCGAGGATGCGGTTCTTTCTGAGACTTCAGAGTATGAACTTTCTGGGTCGGAGTCTGCTGCCTCTAAACCTCTAGCTGTGGAGGAAACAGACTTTAGTTTTAGGAATTTGCGCTTCTTCTAAAGGAAGTTTTTGGCGAATTCAGGGGTTCCAGAGGTCATATTGCCTGATGAACCTTTATTTCCTAAATTGAATAGAGTTTGAGGACAGGGTGGTGCCTTCCCTTCCCTGCTCCTGCTGTCCCGGGTATTCCACCTCAGACTGTACAGTTCCCTGCGGGTACGACTGTCCCTGAGTGTTGTGCGTTTCTTTACAGAATTGCGCGCCTTCGTGTGCTACTCAGACATGTTTTTTCAGTTATTGAACGACCCTATCCTTATTCAGTCTGCTCTTCGAATGGCGCACCTCATTAGACATGTGGGGATGATGTAATCTCCTGATTGTCCATGTATTGAGATCTTTCCCATTTTTTTTGGAAGATCAGGGCTCCGATTGGCTGTCCTGCGGTAGGCCTGTTTCTTCTTGGGCGTTAACCTATGGGTTGCCTTGTATTTTATTTTCATCCAATAGGATGTCCTGTCTGTTTTCCTTCTTCCCCTCTGAGGGAGGATTTATGCAGCTTGACGATTAGGAACCGGATTGCAGGCTTGTCCTGTTTGGGTTCAGTTCTGTCTGGTAGCTGTTCGGACACGTGGCGCCGCTTTGCTTGGCTGGTCCGGTAGAGGCGCTGAGTGCTCATGTTATCCTCTGTGTTCAGCTAAGCATTCTACAGGACCGGTGGGTCCGTGAGGCAGGAAGGATTGTCTCAGTCCTTATAGCCTTCAATTTGGATGACTGGGTCAGTGGAGTTCCACTGCGTCTCTCTCTCTTGTGTCTGGGGTTGTCAGACCCTAGAGCTCCTTCCCATGTATTGGAGGGTTGGTGGGCTTGCGCCCTCTTGCCGCCGAGTTGGGCAGTTTGGCCTTTTTTCTTTTGAGGTCCTGGGATTTGTCCTTCCGGACTTAGTCCTCAGCAGCTAGTAGTTTATTGGGTAGTTCAGCTGCCTTGCAGCAGATGGGTTGCAGAATGTGACCAGCTGCAGCTATTGCACATTGACTGTGTACTGTCTAGCTGTTTTTATGAGACCTTTTGGTCTTCCTCTGTTGACTCCATGTGAGTTAGGTCTCCTTTCAGGGACCTGGGTTCCCCTCCGGGATGTGGTCGTTCCCTGTTAGGGGCACTGGGTGTGGTCTCCTTGGGCTCTGCTCGGAGCTGGGGATGCTGTGTGTCCTTTTCCCTCTATGATCCTCTGATTGTATGGAGGTGATGCGGAAACCAGCCTTTGCTCAAGTGATTTTGGCCTCTGGGTATCCCCTTGCTTGTTGTCCTGCAGCTGTTTGAGAGTCTATGGGCTCTAGTGTCGTTGTACAACTTTTTAACGCCTTAGCTCCTTTGGAGCATTGGACTTTGGCAAGGGGTGGTCTCTTGGGTCGGGACTTGCGAGTTCTCGTTATCCGGGTTGATCTGGATATTGCGTTGATTTCTCCCTGTGGTCTGTTTTTTTATGTCAGACGGGGTGTTAAGTTCTTAGATATTGTTTGTTTAAACAATTGGGGGCTCAGATCTGTTTTCTCCCTGGTGCTTCCGGTTGCTGAGGCTTCGCTCAGTGTTTTCCTTTGTGGAAGTTGTTGCCGGACGTTTTGGCTCTTGGGCTGGTTCGGGGTTCCCCTGTTCCTTGGTAACTTGGGCTATGTCCTTTTACTTGAACTAATTGACATGGTCACGGTTGGACAGGTTGTCTGAGTGCTGATGCTCATTGGGCTTGACTTACGACTTTATGGTTGGTTTCCCTTGGTCAGCTTGCTGTGGTAATCTTATTGATCACTGCTCTGCATGCGAATGGGTTTGCAGTGTCTCTGCTGCAGCTATTGCACATTGGATGTGTGTTAGAAAGCTAATTCCTTAGGGGGATTCCTTCCAAGTTCATCTGAGTGGGAGATTGATCTCTCCTTTAGCCTGTGGCTTTGTGTCTTGTGGGCAGGTGCTCTGCTTTTTTGGCCCCATCCCTTTTCTTAGGGTGGGGGGGCATATTATCCTTCTTATGGAGGTGTGGTCCCTTTTCTTAGGGATTCTCTTGGATTCAGGAGGTTGGAACTGAGAGTTAACCTTTCAGGGAGGGTGTTTTTCTCTGGGTGTTTACGTTCAATCTGGAGTCTTGCTGGCTCTGTGTCAAGACTATGGTGAGCCTTTTGTTAGATCCCTTTGGGTCTACGGCCTTGTCGTCTGTTTCTAAGGAGTCGGGTTGGCACCTGTGCTCTGTTGGGATGGCTGTGGCCATCCTTCCGCTCGTTTTTGAGCTGGTGTTGGGGTTCTTCTGCTTCCCTGGTTTCAAGACCTACCAAGACCTACCTTGGGCTGGCCCGGTTGGGAGTGGGTTCTGAGATGCGCTGTCTTCTTCGGGATCTAGGTTGGCATTGTAGCTAGCCCCCTGGGTTTAAAAGCTGAGGGTCCCGGGTTACCATTCACCTTCGGGTTCTGGGTGTATCCTCTCTCTCTCTTGGGGGTGCAGTGGGTCTCGTTTAGGTTATGTGCTTACCCTTTTGGAACCCTGTGTGTAGGTCTAGCGGCTCGATTGCCTAGAGTGTGCCCTCTGTCTGGGAGTTCTCTTTTTGTAATATGTTCTCTTGCTGGCCGCTTTTTACTTCTCAGCAAGTATTCTTCTAATGATGGCTGCATGTTCTTGGCTCGGGTTTTTTTTTCTGGGTCTGTTACATGTTCTTTTTTTGCCTGAATACGATAGTATTCTTAGTTCTGACGATGTGAGGACTCCATCTTCAGTTGTCTTTCGGTGCTTTTGCACAATGTTGAGAGAAAGTTTTCTCTGTTCGAGGTCCGGTCCTAAACCTATAGTTTCTGCTTGGTCTGGGCATAGCCTCTGCTTGTCTGTCAGGACCCATTTGGGTCTTTGTGAGCTGGGCTCGCTATTGGGGGTTTTCCTTTTATGGATTTTGTGGTGACCTTTCGGTTCCCCTTCAGTTCTTCCTTGCCTTATGCCTTGGGGGGTTTAGGCTGGTGATCCCCTCATTAGTGAGGGGTGAGTGGTGAGGGACCGCCTGTTGGGCGACGGTGTCTCCAAGAGGACTGTTGGCTCAGTTGAGTCCGATTTTGTGGCCTCTAGCTAGGTTTCTGGACTATCTGCGGGTCAGTGCCCTTGGGGCTTTTCCTTTTCAAAGTTTTCTCGGCTTCAGACGAAGCAGGGTTTTTGTTGGGTAGTGGTTTCTGGCTTGGTGCCTTCAGAATGGACCGCCTATTGTACCCTCCCGTTTTCCAATTAAGAAGAAAAACATAAATTATGCTTACCTGATAATTTCCTTTTCTTCCATTGGAAAGAGTCCTTAGCTCCCCACCCTTTTTCTTCGTGGGGTGTCTTTTTATTCTTCTGGCACCTTTTTTTACCCTGATATTTCTTCTACTGTTCCTTGTTCATCAGCAGAATGACTGGGGGATGAGGGAAGTGGGAGGAGTATTTAAAGGGACATGAAACCCAAAAAAATTTCTTTCATGATTTAGAAAGAGCATGTAATTTTAAACAACTTTCTAATTTACTTCTATTATCTAATTTGCTTCATTCTCTTGATATACTTTGCTGAAAAGCATATCTAGATAGGCTCAGTAGCTGCTGATTGGTTGATGCGCATAGATACCTTGTGTGATTGGCTCTCCCATGTGCATTGCAATTTCTTCAACAAAGGATATCTAAAGGATAAAGCAAATTAGCTAATAGAAGTAAATTAGAATGTTTAAAATTGTATTCTCTACTTGAATCATGAAAGAAATTTTTTGGGTTTAGTGTCCCTTTAAGCCTTTGGCTGGGGTGTCTTTGCCTCCTCCTGGTGGCCAGGTTCTTATTTCCCAAAAGTAATCAATGCAGCTGTGGACTCTTTCCAACGGAAGAAAAGGAAATTATCATGTAAGCATAATTTATGTCTTCAGTGCACTGTACCTTAAAATTGCTGTTATTTTTGCATGCATAGGTTTTCCTTTCAGATTAATTAGTGTATTGAGTGTTTTGATAAAAGCTCGCCACCTTTCAATTTTTGAGAAAAAACAGTGAGATTTTTAGGGTGGAAATGTTTAGATAATTATGCTGGGATCTGAGAGACAATTTCATACATGCCCATGGAATGCCCATATTCAGCCCATTTTACAATTACACTTTGGGCTAGATTTTTTCAAGGGCTAGGAGAATTCTCCTTTGTATTCTCCTCCAAGTTCTTTGCAGCTTGCCCTTGGAAAAGCGCACAGGTGAGCACAAATTTATCAAAAAATTGCACATAATAATTTGAACTATTTGGAAGACGAACTGGGGTGGATTATGATTAATTTCGCCACACGAAAAAAGCAAGTTCTCCTGATTTAGCATTTCCAAACCTGTGTTTTTTTAGGTTTTATTTTTTGCCCTCTTCAAGTAATCTATTCCTGGCAAACGCGAACGAAGTGAGAGGAATGTATAGTCAGACTTGACCAATTTTAGGGGCACTTTGCATTAATAAATCAGGGGATTCAGTCGTATGCGGATTTATGGGCGCAATTTTAGGAGAATTGCTTTGATAAATCCTGTTCTTTGTATTTTATACTTATAAGTATGAATTTTTATGTGTTTTTTGCAAATCCAGTGTACATAAATTACAATTTGCGCTGTGCATATTTAATACAATTTATTCCTATGTAATTTACATAAATGTTAAATTTTTCATAAAATACGATTTTTAAAGGATGTTGCCAGTGCAGAGACCTTTAGATCATCTGACCCCAGGTTATCAATCAAAGACAAGCAACACAACAGAGGAGCAGGGTCCAAATAGCAAGCCAGGGTCAAACCAGGTTAGCTGGAACAAGAATATCATAGTCTTCATGACAGAACAACCAAGCACAGAATTACGCTGTCACAAGCCTTTTAAATCCTCCTGTGCAACTTCTGGTGCCAGTTCTGCCACAAAGCTATTTGCAACGCTGACAACACAAATAGTGCAGGTACCACACTCAGATCCATCATTAATGCCAGCATTGACATCCACCGTGCTAACTTTAGCACACCTTTCCTCCATAGTAGTAACCTCAGACCTCTCTTCAGACATCGAGCCAGCAGTAGCGTACCTTAAAATACTGACCATGCTAACCCAGACTTCTTAGCATGGCCCATAGCGTTCCTGGGTCAGGACCTGATAGGTATTTTTAGTTAGGTTATTTTCCGTGGAAGAGTTTGGGACAGTGGTGGTCACTGGTCAGGGTTAAATGGCAGTTGACGGTTGTTTTTAGGTTTAAATGGCTATGACAATATTACCTATGAAATATACATAACTGTGTTGTAGCACCATGAGTAAGAAAAGGTTATTCTGTAGGGCATTGCCTTAACGTGATTAAGTCTTTTTGACTTGGCACAAAAATCCATAATCTGAAACCAAATAAAAATCCTATCTTAAAAAACCTAAACTAAAAATTACCCTGATAAGGGCATTTGGTAGGGCATTGCCCTTAAGTAATTACAGCTCTTTTGCCCCCCCCCCCCCAAAAAAAACCTATTCTTAAAAAAAAAAATATCCTAAAAAAAACCTAAGTAAACAAAAAAAAATATTAAAAAAGATTGCCCTGAAAAGGGCATTTAGTTGGGAATGGCCAGTAGAAGGGCATTTGGTAGTGCAGTGTCCTTAACCCCTTAAGGACCAAGGCCATTTTCAATTTCTTTCCCTTAAGGACCAGGGCTATTTTTAAATTTCTGCGGTGTTTGTGTTTAGCTGTAATTTTCCTCTTACTCATTTACTGTACCCACACATATTATATACCGTTTTTCTCGCCACTAAATGGACTTTCTAAAGATACCATTATTTTCATCATATCTTATAATTTATTATTAAAAATATTATAAAATATGAGGAAAAAATGGAAAAAAACACACTTTTTCTAACTTTGACCCCCAAAATCTGTTACACATCTACAACCACCAAAAAACAACCATGCTAAATAGTTTCTAAATTTTGTCCTGAGTTTAGAAATACCCAATGTTAACATGTTCTTTGCTTTTTTTGCAAGTTATAGGGCAATAAATACAAGAAGCACTTTTCTATTTCAAAACCACTTTTTTTCAAAATGAGCGCTAGTTACATTGGAACCCTGATATCTGTCAGGAATACCTGAATATCCCTTGACATGTTTATATATTTTTTTTAGAAGACATCCCAAAGTATTGATCTAGGCCCATTTTGGTATATTTTTTATGCCACCATTTCACCGCCAAATGCGATCAAATAAAAAAAATTGTTCACTTTTTCACAAACTTTAGGTTTCTCACAGAAATTATTTACAAACAACTTATGCAATTATGGCATAAATGGTTGTAAATGCTTCTCTGGGATCCCCTTTGTTCAGAAATAGCAGACTTAAATGGCTTTGGCGTTGCTTTTTGGTAATTAGAAGGCTGCTAAATGCCACTGCGCACCACACGTGTTTTATGCCCAGCAGTGAAGGGGTTAATTAGGGAGCATGTAGGGAGCTTGTAGAGTTAATTTTAGCTTAAGTGTAGTGTAGTAGACAACCCAAAGTATTGATCTAGGCCCATTTTGGTATATTTAATGCCACCATTTCACCGCCAAATGCGATCAAATTTAAAAAAAACTTAAATTTTTTCGCAATTTTAGGTTTCTCACTGAAATTATTAACAAACAGCTTGTGCAATTATGGCACAAATGGTTGTAAATGCTTCTCTGGGATCCCCTTTGTTCAGAAATAGCAGACATATATGACTTTGGTGGGTTTTTTTGGTAATTAGAAGGCCGCCAAATGCTGCTGCGCATCACACGTGTATTATGGCTAGCAGTGAAGGGGTTAATTAGGTAGTTTGTAGGGAGCTTGCAGGGTTAATTTTAGCTTTTTCTGTAGTGTAGCGGTTCCCACCCGCTCCCTCCCCGTGCACGTGCCCGCCCCCGCCCTCCCGTGCATGCGCGCCCCCGGACATCCCCGCCCACAATCCCGCCCCCCCTCCACATCACCGATCAACATCGATGGCCGCCACCCGCCTCCCACACAGGCTCCCACCCACCGACGATACCGGCCATCGATGTCCGGTGCAGAGAGGGCCACAGAGTGGCTCTCTCTGCATCGGATGGCCAAGGGGTGTTATTGCAGGATGCCTCGATATCGAGGCATCACTGCAATAACCGGAAAGCGGCTGGAAGCGAGCAGGATCGCTTCCAGCCGCTTTAAACCCCTAATGTCGTACAGGGTACGTTGCTGGTCTTTTAAGACCAGGTTGTGTGCGACGTACCCTGTACGACATACGTCGTTAAGGGGTTAAAGGGACATTAAACCTACATTTTTTCTTTCATGATTCAGATAGAGAATACCATTTTAAACAACTTTCTAATTTACTTCTGTTATCTAATTTGCTTCATTCTCTTGATATTCCTTCCTGAAAAGCATATCTAGATAGGCTCAGTAGTTTCTGATTGGTGGCTGCACATATTTGCCTCATGTGATTGGTTCACCTATGTGCATTGCTATTACTTTAACAAAGGATATATAAAGAATGAAGCAAATTAGATAATATAAGTAAATTGGAATGTTGGTTATAATTGTATTCTCTGTCTGAATCATGAGAGAATATTTTTGGGGTTTAACGTCCCTTTAAGTGAACATAGCTCTTTTGCCCATAAAACTTATATCTTCCACATCAATAAAGTAGCAGTTCTGACAGAGCCAAGGAGATCCCTTGTCCACAAAACCGTGCCATAAATGCTGGGCTAACACATAACGTAGCTGATCTAGTACCCTTTAATGAGGGTAAAAAGTATTGACACTTATCACTATCTCTTATGAAGTACTAATGATGCACATCTCCTATCAATGCAGTGATCTAACCCGTCAGTTCAGCTCTTTAATTTATAAACTAAAGTCTATAAAACAGCAAAATAAGCAGAACTAAAGCTTCCGAGTTCACACAGGACACAGCAATCATATCCCTAGAAATTGTACCTCCTTCATCTTCGGCCTTGGCCTACAATGCACCCCCAAAGTGGGACACCATTGAATTTGTACCCACTTAATCCAGGGATACTGCAACCTCTGCTCTAACTTCTGGGACCCTAACAGAAGATGGAGGGGTAAGTAAAATAGGTTGGGGAAGTAAGTAGCTCTCACTTGTAGGTTCTAGTGATGCTGATGCTACGGAGGAATCTTTTGCAGATTTATATATCACTGTGGATCTCTTCTCACCATTACTAAACATACGGGGCGCGATCCGATAAAGAGCGTAGTTTGCGGCGCAAGCGAGGGAACCCCCGCCGCCCGCAGTTTCAGCTCGCAACTCGAGCTATCCTATATACGGCGCCGTCAGATGCTAAAGTGCCGTAAGTCTCACAAACCAGCGATATCCAGAAATCTGCGTAAGTACAAATTTCTGGAGTCGCCAGTGACTTACGGCACTTTAGAAACTGCCGGCGCCTACAAAACCTGACTAAAGTTATAAAATCTCCCGTACTGTCTAACACGCCTCCCAAACATAGCCCGACACGTCTAACCCTCTATCCGCTATCCCCCCTCACTCTCCTAATAATAAAACATGTATTAACCCCTAAACCGCCGCTCCCGGACCCCGCCGCCACCAAATAAAGTTATTAACCCCTAAACCGCCGCTCCCGGACCCGCCGCCAGCTATATTAAATCTATAACCCCCTAATGTGAGCCCCCTACACCGTCGCAAGCTACATTACATACCCCCTAATGTGAGTCCCTTACACCGCCGCCATCTATCTTACCTACCCCTAAAGTGAGCCCCTACCCCGCCGCCAGCTACCTTACCTACCCCCTAAACTGAGCCCCCTACCCCGCCGCCATCTATCTTACCTACCCCCTAAAGTGAGCACCTACCCCGCCGCCAGCTACCTTACCTACCCCCTAAACTGAGCCCCTTACACCGCCGCCATCTATTTTAAAAATATTAACCCCTAATTTAATCCCCCTACGCCGCCGCCAGCTATATTAACTATATTAACCCTAATTATATTAGGGTTAATATAGTTAATATAGTTATTATATTATATATATTAACTATATTAACCCTAATTATATTAGGGTTAATATAGTTAATATCGTTATTATAATATATATATATTAAGTATAATAACCCTATCTAACGCTAACACCCCTAACTAAATTCTTATTAAAATAGATCTAATTAATATTAATATTATTAATTAAAATATTCCTATTTAAATCTAAATACTTACCTATAAAATAAACCCTAAGATAGCTACAATGTAATTAATAATTACATTGCAGCTATTTTAGGGTTTATATTTATTTTACAGGTAACTTGGTACATATTTATTTTAACTAGGTACAATAGCTATTAAATAGTTAATAACTATTTAATAGCTACCTAGTTAAAATAATTACCAATTTACCTGTAAAATAAATCCTAACCTAAATTACAAATACACCTACACTATCAATAAATTAAATAAACTACAAATATCTAAACTAAAATACAATTAAATAATCTAAACTAAATTACAAAAAATAAAAAAAATATTACAAGATTGTTAAGCTAATTACACCTATTCTAAGCCCCCTAATAAAATAATAAAGCCCCCCAAAATAAAAAAATTTCCCTGCCCTATTCTAAATTTAAAAAGTTCAAAGCTCTTTTACCTTACCAGCCCTTAAAAGGGCCTTTTGCGGGGCATGCCCCAAAGAATTCAGCTCTTTTGCATTGAAATAAATATACAATCCCCCCCCAACATTACAACCCACCACCCACATACCCCTATTCTAAACCCACCGAAACCCCCCTTAAAAAAACCTAACACTACCCCCCTGAAGATCTCCCTACCTTGTATTCACCCAGCCGGGCCGAACTCTTCATCCGATCCGGGCGATGTCCAATGAAGCGGCAGTGAAGTCTTCTTCCATCCGGGCGATGTCTTCAATCAAGCGGCAGTGAAGTCTTCTTCCACCGGGCGATGTCTTCAATCAAGCGGCAGTGAAGTCTTCTTCCATCCGGCGATGTCTTCATCCACCCGGCGATGTCTTCAAGCAAAGCGGCATCTTGGCATTTTGGCAAAAGAGCATTTTGGCAAAAAAACACCGGAGATGGGTTTGGTGCACACAGAGAGGTAGCCATATGGAAAAGTACCTCATGCCGACGGTTAAATGTCGTGGTGGCTCTTTAGTGTTTTGGGGCTGTTTTTCTGTCAGAGGACCTGGACATTTTGTCAGCATACATGGCATCATGGACTCTATCAAATATCAACAGATATTAAATGAACACCTGACTGCCTCTGCCAGAAAGCTTAAAATGGGCCGTGGTTGGATTGTTCAGCAGGACAATGATCCAAAACATACAACAAAATCAACACAAAAATGGTTTACTGACCACAAAATCAAGGTCCTACCATGGCCATCCCAGTCCCCTAACTTGAACCCCATAGAAAACCTGTGGGGTGAACTGAAGAGGAGAGTACACTAGCGTCAACCTCGAAATTTAAAGGATCTGGAGATAGTCTGTAGGGAGGAATGGTCTCAAATAATTTGCCATGTAACAGCATCAGGCATTATAGAAAATGCAGAGCTGTTATCTTGGCAAATGGAGGTAGCACAAAGTATTGACTAAAAGGGTGCCAATAATTGTGCCACACATATATTTAACAAAGATTTATATAAAGATGTTTTGGTTAAACCTGTGTTGTGTTTGCAATTGTTTGATATCCATGAGAGCAGAGCATTTTTGTGTATTTTTTGAACAAAAGATCAAAAGGTTAAACAAAGACAATTTTTCACAGCCTTCTTTGCTCATATCTACCAAGGGTGCCAATATTAGTGGAGGGCACTATATATATATATATATATATATATATATATATACACACAGATATATATATATATATACACACACATATATATAATATATATAATGTATTTATTTATTTTAAAAGTAATTTTGTTAAAGGGGAGAAAAAACTTTATTTGTTTAAAGACACATTAATAAATAGAATTATCCTGAACCAACATACGGCTAGATTTGGAGTTTTGTCGGTAAGGACCCGAAAAACTAACGCCCGCGTTTTACTGGCCGCACCATAAAAATAACTCTGGTATTGAGAGTCCACAAAAAGGCTGCGTTAGGCTCCAAAAACGGAGCGTAGAGCATTTTTAACGCAACTTCAACTCTCGATACCAGAGTTGATTACTGACGCGGCCAGCCTCAAAAACGTGCTCGTGCACGATTCTCCCCTAGGAAACAATGGGGCTGTTTGAGCTGAAAAAAAACCTAACACCTGCAAAAAAGCCGCGTTCAGCTCCTAACGCAGCCCCATTGTTTGCTATGCGGTAACCCTTCCTACGTCTGCACCTAACACCCTAACATGTACCCCGAGTCTAAACCTTACACTTATTAACCCCTAATCTGCCGCCCCCGCTATCGCTGACCCCTGCATATTATTTTTAACCCCTAATCTGCCGCTCCGTAAACCGCCGCTACTTACATTATCCTTATGTACCCCTAATCTGCTGCCCCTAACACCGCCGACCCCTATATTATATTTATTAACCCCTAATCTGCCCCCCACAACGTCGCCTCCACCTGCCTACACTTATTAACCCCTAATCTGCCGACCGGACCGCACCGCTATTATAATAAAGTTATTAACCCCTAATCCGCCTCACTAACCCTATCATAAATAGTATTAACCCCTAATCTGCCCTCCCTAACATCGCCGACACCTAACTTCAAACATTAACCCCTAATCTGCCGACCGAATCTCGCCGCTATTCTAATAAATGTATTAACCCCTAAAGCTAAGTCTAACCCTAATACTAACACCCCCCTAAGTTAAATATAATTGAAATCTAACTAAATTAATTAACTCTTATTAAATAAATTATTCCTATTTAAAGCTAAATATTTACCTGTAAAATAAATCCCTAATCTGCCGACCGGACCGCACCGCTATTATAATAAAGTTATTAACCCCTAATCCGCCTCACTAACCCTATCATAAATAGTATTAACCCCTAATCTGCCCTCCCTAACATCGCCGACACCTAACTTCAAACATTAACCCCTAATCTGCCGACCGAATCTCGCCGCTATTCTAATAAATGTATTAACCCCTAAAGCTAAGTCTAACCCTAATACTAACACCCCCCCTAAGTTAAATATAATTGAAATCTAACTAAATTAATTAACTCTTATTAAATAAATTATTCCTATTTAAAGCTAAATATTTACCTGTAAAATAAATCCTAATATAGCTACAATATAAATTATAATTATATTATAGCTATTTTAGGATTTATATTTATTTTACAGGTAACTTTGTATTTATTTTAACCAGGTACAATAGCTATTAAATAGTTAAGAACTATTTAATAGCTAAAATAGTTAAAATAATTAATAATAATAATTAATAATTAATTAAATACAATTGCTACAAATAAATACAATTAAATAAACTAGCTAAAGTACAATAAATAAAAAAGAACTAAGTTACAAAAAATAAAAAAATATTTACAAACATAAGAAAAATATTACAACAATTTTAAACTAATTACACCTACTCTAAGCCCCCTAATAAAATAACAAAGCCCCCGTTCCGATCAGCCAATAGAATGCGAGCTCAATCTGATTGGCTGATTGGATCAGCCAATCGGATTGAACTTGATTCTGATTGGCTGATTCCATCAGCCAATCAGAATATTCCTACCTTAATTCCGATTGGCTGATAGAATCCTATCAGCCAATCGGAATTCGAGGGACGCCATCTTGGATGACGTCTCTTAAAGGAACCGTCATTCTGCAGTTGGACGTTGCCGGAAGAAGATGGGTCCGCGGTGGAGGTCTTCAGGATGGAGCCGGTCGTCATCGGATGAAGATAGAAGATGCCGCTTGGATCAAGATGGTTGCCGGTCCGGATCGCCTCTTCTTCCCGGATAGGATGAAGACTTTGGAGCCTCTTCTGGACCTCTTCAGGCACCGGATGATGGATCGCCAACCCCCGCTTGGGTTGGATGAAGATTTTGAAGCCAGGACGGATCGGTGATACCTGGTGAGGTGAAGACAAGGTAGGATGATCTTCAGGGGCTTAGTGTTAGGTTTATTTAAGGGGGGTTTGGGTTAGATTAGGGGTATGTGGGTGGTGGGTTGTAATGTTGGGGGGGTATTGTATGTTTTTTTTTTACAGGCAAAAGAGCTGAACTTCTTGGGGCATGCCCCGCAAAGGGCCCTGTTCAGGGCTGGTAAGGTAAAAGAGCTTTTAACTTTAGTAATTTAGAATAGGGTAGGGCATTTTTTATTTTGGGGGGCTTTGTTGTTTTATTAGGGGGCTTAGAGTAGGTGTAATTAGTTTAAAATTGTTGTAATATTTTTCTTATGTTTGTAGATATTTTTTTATTTTTTGTAACTTAGTTCTTTTTTATTTTTTGTACTTTAGCAAGTTTATTTAATTGTATTTATTTGTAGGAATTGTATTTAATTAATTTATTGATAGTGTAGTGTTAGGTTAATTGTAGGTAATTGTAGGTAGTTTATTTAATTAATTTATTGATAGTCTAGTGTTAGGTTTATTTGTAACTTAGGTTAGGATTTCTTTTACAGGTAAATTTGTAATTATTTTAACTATTTTAGCTATTAAATAGTTCTTAACTATTTAATAGCTATTGTACCTGGTTAAAATAAATACAAAGTTACCTGTAAAATAAATATAAATACTAAAATAGCTATAATATAAATATAATTTATATTGTAGCTATATTAGGATTTATTTTACAGGTAAGTATTTAGCTTTAAATAGGAATAATTTATTTAATAAGAGTTAATTTATTTCGTTAGATTTAAATTATATTTAACTTAGGGGGGTGTTAGTATTAGGGTTAGACTTAGCTTTAGGGGTTAATACATTTATTAGAATAGCGGTGAGCTCCGGTCGGCAGATTAGGGGTTAATAATTGAAGTTAGGTGTCGGCGATGTTAGGGAGGGCAGATTAGGGGTTAATACTATTTATTATAGGGTTAGTGAGGCGGATTAGGGGTTAATAACTTTATTATAGTAGCGCTCAGGTCCGCTCGGCAGATTAGGGGTTAATAAGTGTAGGCAGGTGGAGGCGACGTTGTGGGGGGGCAGATTAGGGGTTAATAAATATAATATAGGGGTCGGCGGTGTTAGGGGCAGCAGATTAGGGGTACATAGGGATAATGTAGCTGGCGGCGGCGGGCGGTCGGCAGATTAGGGGTTAAAAAATTTAATCGAGTGGCGGCGATGTGGGGGGACCTCGGTTTAGGGGTACATAGGTAGTTTATGGGTGTTAGTGTACTTTAGAGTACAGTAGTTAAGAGCTTTATGAACCGGCTTTAGCCCAGAAAGCTCTTAACTACTGACTTTTTTCCTGCGGCTGGAGTTTTGTCGTTAGATGTCTAACGCTCACTTCAGAAACGACTCTAAATACCGGAGTTAGGAAGATCCCATTGAAAAGATAGGATACGCAATTGACGTAAGGGGATCTGCGGTATGGAAAAGTCGCGGCTGAAAAGTGAGCGTTAGACCCTGTTTTGAGTGACTCTAAATACCGGCGGTAGCCTAAAACCAGCGTTAGGAGCCTCTAACGCTGGTTTTCACGGCTAACGCCAAACTCCAAATCTAGGTCATACTGTGCCCATCTATAACAATGATCCTGATACTGATTCATATAATAGAGGTTAAAATGGAAAGAGCACAGAGGGTCAGAAATGCGTCAATAATAAAAACCATGACTTTATAAATAAAAAAAAAAGTATTATATGTCCAGTGTTATATTTGCTTCTTAAAGGGACATTAAAGTGATGTATTCAATGTAATGCATCACATCAATGAACTTATACTACCAACCATTCCGGATCTTACAGGAGTATCATGAGGTTGGAGATCTGCCACTGTTGCTACTGCAGCTTCCTGTTAGGGCAAATGCTAGGTTTCCAGGGTATCCTCGGCTCCACCAACACCACTTTCTGACTCCGCTAACCCTGCTACATTCACAACTCATTGTTAGTTATGCCCACCATACATTTTTTGTTGTGAATTCTTGTACGTGTTCAGTAGGAGCTGGTGACTCAAATAGTGTAAATATAAATACTGCACATTTTGTTAAAGGGACAATAAAGCATAACTAGACATTCATGATTCAGAAAGAACATACAATTTTTAAACAACTTTCCAATTTACTTCTATTATTTAATCTGCTTCCTTCTCTTGTTAGCCTTTGCTGGAAGGTGTATCTAGGGAAGCTCAGGAGCAGCAAAGAACCTAGGTTCTAGTTGCTGATTGGTGGCTGCATATATATATATATATATACTGATTGTCATTGGCTCACCCCATATTTTCAGTTAGAAATCAGTAGTGAATTGCTGCTCCTTCAACAAATGATACCAAGAGAATGAAACACATTTGAAAATAGAAGTAAATTGGAAAGTTAATTAAAATTGTATGCTCTACCTTAATCAAAGAAAATGTTTGGGTTTCATGTCCCTTTAATGGAAATACATTGGAAAGTTGTTTAAAGTTGCATGCTCTATATGAATCATGAACGTTTAATTTTGACTTGAGTGTCCCTTTAAAGGGACATGAAACACATTTTTTTCTTTCTTTCATGATTCGGATAGAGCATTTTTTAATTCCGGTTTACTTATTGGTATTATTGCTGAAGGAGCAGCAAACCACTACTGAAAGCTTGCTGATCACATCAGGGGAGCCATTTAAAATTCACAACGACGTATTAGCAGCTACAAGAACTAGCATGTACAAGACACACTGCTAAACTTGCATTCTTCTGGGTCCTGGAAGGTCTTTTAAAATTTTCATCGACGGTCCAAATGGTGTACTGACAGATTAGCCAATTCCCCAGATTAGCCAATCAAGTCAAAACACCGGAAGTACTCAATTTGGGCTCCAGAGTATTACAAACGCTCTAGTTTCCGCTTCCGCCCGGCCTGTCACCGCTTCCTCTCCTGGCATACTAGTCAGGAGGAGGCCCGGGTAGTTAAGAATGGATGAAGAAGAGGAGTTCGGGGTGCAGGAGCCTTCCGGAGATATGGAGCACGAAATCATAGGCGCCCCACACGTGGAGGGAATGGGAGACCCAGAACTTGAATTTGAGTACAGTTTGTCTTCTGAGACCGATGTTCCATACAGGTAGCTGCAGTGTCCAGGGGTGCTGTCCTAAACTAGTTATTGGGGGCAGGGGAGACGCACGAGCGCATATGCGGACAGCCCAGGGGGAGCGCGCACTCATTAAAGCAGAGCAGCAACCTGTTTCTATCCCACATGATAAAAATAAAACAAACATTTTACCACTGGTTTATTCTCTTTTATGTATTTTGTTTCAAAGTTTGTTTTTTAAACAAGAAGAGGTGAGTTGTTTTTTTTTTTTTTTTTTTTTGCTGCCTATTCATATAATTTTTTTATATTCTACTGAGTAAACATAGCGCCATCTTTTTATTATTAGCTTAAGAAATGTAACGGTTTATAATGATGCAGTAATAAACTACTTTAACCAAGGAGCTGTCAACATTTACATCATGCTCACTCCAATGCTAAACACTTTAAAAACTAAAATAATATTATAATCTCAATGTTTTAATGAAATATTTAAAACTTGTCATAAGTAAAAATCATTAACTGTGGATAATACTCTACTTATAAAAACAGTGTATACAGTTAAATGTTCAGCTACCTAATGAGAAGAGTTGGACCTTCTCCCCTGACACCTCCCACCCCTATGCCCTACCTGTATGCATTTTTTTTTTCTCAATTAGGTGACGTTTCCACCTCTTAGCCAATAGCCATGCTTGCCCTTTGGCATTATGCTGGATAGCTAGCACACTATTGGCTAAGAGGTGGAAACACCACCTCATTGAAAAAATAGCGTTTTCCCGTGGGCGGCTATAGGCAATCAGCACAGCATGAACTGCAGGCAAATAATGGAACTTTAAGCATGAAGTTTTTTTTTTTTATTCTTCATGACTGAAAGTTCCCTTTATTTATGTCACTGGTAAATTCCTAGCATTTCAAAAACTCTAGGATTTACCATCACTTCAATCCTTCATGCCGTTCCATGCTGTCCTAACAGTGTTGGTCTTTAATGCCGTTAGGACGGCATGGAACATCTTACCATATATGGCTTCCTGCAGCTTCCCCCTTTGAAGAAGGCAAGAATCGGTATGGGGGACGTGCCAAGCAACCTAGGCAGTCCCCCGTGATTCAATCCTGGCCTTGAAATTATGCAATCTCAACAATGATTGCGTGATTTAATTTTTACTAATATTGTTTACATCAGAACGTAATTCCAATAGAAACACTATTGTACTGCCATGAAGG